>NW_027491477.1:0-600000 GCF_021521415.1 Bidens hawaiensis
AATGCGATGATACGGTAGTTGTCCCTTGGGAGACAAATGACTTCTCTGTAGAGAAACTCTCAAATTCTAATAGGTTTTAAATGATTCATGTTAAAAAGGAATCCTCAACCAACATTTTCCTTTATTTTCTTATTATTTCATCTTGTTTCAGTTGTAACCATTAATATATTATAAATTATTTAAAGCATGATTACATACGTTATTTATAAATTCTGTTCATGCGTTAACCAAGAGGTTATTGTATGCCTATTATACTCAAGAGAATAACTTTACTAGTGACAATGTCCTACAGAGGGCCAAGGCACACACACTAGAAAGCTCTTATGATTTTAGCTTCATAAACACGATGATACAACCTATTTGGGTCATTTTTGATATAATAAGTTGAGTTGTAAACGATACGAGGAAGAAATGTAATACACGCAGTAACTTCTATGTGAAAATGTCCTATTCGTGTCATTAATTTGTATTAGTAAGGAATAGTACGTTTCAATGTTTATTGGTTCCGATTAGCATAGGTCAGCGAGGAGAACTCATGATGAGAAATAGTTTAATCATATATCAAGTCACACACTTCATGACATTAGTTAAAAAAAAAAGCTTCTTATGTTATCCATGTGATAAAATAGCTAGGCTTTTGAGGACTCAACGTTATAGTCTTATATTTAGTTGGTTGGATGCCTTTTTTTTTATAAAGGAAAATGATCAAAGTGTCTATTTAATGAGTCAAAGTAAACAAATAGGGATGGCAACGGGGCGGTTTCGGGGCGGGGAATGCCAATCCCATACCCGCCCCGGTTTATAAAACTCATTACCAAAACCGTCTAAAAACCCGCGGGGACTAAACGGGGAATCCCCATCGGGGATTCGGGGAAAACCGCGGGTATTCGGGGAACCCGTCTAGCATAAATGGTTTTTAAACGGGCTAAATTCCCCGTGGGGATCCCCATTTAACCGTCGGGTTCACCGTTTAAAACCCGATTGTAAGAAAATGATACAAAATTACAATACAATATTAATACACAAAAAGTTCAATATCCAAACACATTACACATACAAAAGACATTATTAATACATAAAAATGTTTATTTCTCCCATCACAACGGAAATTAACTTCATGATTGATCCTTCTTACACGTCCATACCGCACCCATTCAACCATTCAAACACTTGTCACGCCGGATTGCTATGATAATCAAACATTAACATATTAATTGGAAACTATATAAGAATCAATGTTAAACCATATTAAAATGTAAACGATAAACCATATATATATGTATTACCTCAATACCATCGTCACAATCATATTCAATAGTTTGGCAATATGCCTCGGATTCTTCTGAACAAGTTGCTATATTCATATCACAAAAGTCAAAAGTTTATATAGTAGCTAAGTTAAAAATAAAAAATAAAATGTTTGTTTACCTTTGATTTCATTCAACAACCAACTTTGGGCGCACATTAACGCTTCCAATGTTTTTGGATGAAGACGGCTACGGCTACAATGGATTGGGAAAGTAGGAAAAAGGTTTTAATTTTTAAACGGGTATATTGGGAAAATAAATAATAAATAATATATTATATATAAATATAAAAATTATATTTAATTAAACGGGTTTTAAACGGGTATACGGGGCGGGTATACGGGGCGGGTACAGGCTATACCATACCCGCCCCGAACCCGATTAACTTAAACGGGGAAAACCCGAACCCGGACCCGTCCCCGATTAAGTGTCCCCGAACCCGCCCCGTTCGGGGCGGGTTTCGGTTTTCCCCATCGGGTTTGGGTTTTTTTGCCATCCCTATAAACAAAATGTTAATTGTTTAGCTTTTCTCATAATGTTCACTCTCAATCTTGTCGATCCACTCACTTTTTAATCATTAGTCAATGAGATTTTCAACCAACAAGATTTTAAGATTTTTTATTACAAGTGAAAGAATATGGTTGGTTAAAAATTTCGTCGATTAAAAGCCATCAATTCAACGATATATAGGAGTGGAAACAGACATTTTGATTATATTCCTTTTTTTAATTAGTATGTAGGTATTGTACACGAAAATGAATGGTCCAGATTCCAAGCTTCCATTTGTGAGTACTAATCGTACCATCTAGAATCCAAGCTTCATTTGTGAATACCATTCTTCCATGTCCATTCTAATATTCTATTATGCACATTTATTTTCAAACTTAAAATCCCACTTCATCATGTCTACTCTCAATCACATCATCATCTCGTTGGTCTTTCGTCATCCCGAGCATCATCACTCGATTCAATCATCATCATTACTTCATTACTTGTTAGATTTGATTGTCTTGATCTCTTCCTTGTTTTGTTAGGGCCCTTAGACTCAATGAGGATGTCTAATTGTCATTTAAGATGATTGTTTAATCCCTAAGTGGACTATAAATTGAACCCATAAGCCCAACTTTGAGCCCAATACCCATTTAAGTATCCACTTTCAATTTTGTACTGCATTTTATATAGTGTAGAATGCAGGGAGTGATTTTGCTTAATTGGATTTAAAACGCTATATAAAAGTGAAATGAATACATTAAGCATTTACCTGACTGACTGACAACTAATTTTTGTTATCTGAGGGCTTAAATGGCTATAGGGCTCAAAGTTGGGTTTATGGGTGCAATTTATAAATCCATTATTACTATAGTATTGATGACGGGGTAGCCCAAATTCTGGTAAAATGGCTTTCACACATTAACGCTAAAAATGTTAGAAGGTTAAAAATGTTAGTTTTCTCGCCCAAATAAGGAAAATAAGTATGTGAACAGTCAATGTTGCAAAAGTCGCTAGGCGGTCCCTAGGCGGCCGACTCCCTTGGAGGGAATACTCGGAGTACTCGGAGAGTACTCGGACATTATAGATATAAAGAAAATTAATTTTTTGGGTATATATATATTTCAAATATCATAAGTTTACTAATATTTATAACAAAATAAGTGAATATTAATATAAATAAGAGAAATACATTTTTAAATACAAAATTATTCTAAAAAATGTTAATCATCAATTAAAAAAGTGATATGCGTTCCTTAATATTATAGAAATACGAATTATGTTGTGTTTTTAAGTCAAAATATGCCTAAGTTAACCGACTATATGTATTTATGGCTGATGTTGACCACCTTTGAACAATTTTTAGTAACTAGGCGGAGTTAAAGAAACTCCTCTCGGCATCATACCTTGGAGCGAGTACTCGGAGAGTACTCGGTCTTGTAGACCTACTTTTACAACATTGTGAACAGTAAAAGCACGTAACAATAGCACGTCAAATCACTGTTCATATCATCCCTCAGCCGTAAAAAAGAGGATACACTCAGAAAAGTATTATTATATATCGTTAACCGCAGGTCAAAAGCTTCCCGCCCCATAAAACGGTCAACCCTCTACCAAACAAGAGGTTAACTAGTTTATCTATCAGACAAAAGGCTTATATTTCTTTCTCCATAAAAGGATATAATTCAGCCATAATAAGAACAGACCAGATTTGGAGAGTTAACACATACTCTCTAATTTTCTCTTCTTCCTGGAGAAACAAACACTTTGCATGTTTCTTTCTTACTTCAAGAACATCATAGCTTCACTAAGAACTTCATCCAAAAACCGTGTTCTAACATCTCGGTCATGGATCCTTAGTGAACAATAACAATAACAACTAAACTAGTGAACCTCTCAAACGTAGAGGGACACGACGACTTGCGTTAGGTTAACCGGAACCCTTGAAGCTTGTTAGCCTAACCAGTCCATTCACTATCATTGGTCTTATAATTGTTGTAGCAACAAGTATAATTGTGATGTTTGGTGCCCCTTGGCCATCTATTGGTCTAAGTGGCACACCATCGTCGGCCACACAAACTTTTTTTTTAGTTGTTTTAGCTTAATATCCTAACAAACATATCAAAATCGACTAAACTCTCGTCGACTTACCGCCATAATATCCAGGACCGACAACCCTCGTGTTTTACCAATGCCCAAATTTTAGCAATTCACCGTTGTAATGCTTGAGACTGACAACAGACGGTTTTTACCAACGTCGTGGTTTTATTGGTTTTTTTAGTCTAGTATCATAGCAAACATATCTAAAACCAACCTAATTCGCGTTGACTTACCACCGGAACGCACGGCATTAACATCATCCAGGTTTTGCCAACTCATCGACACAACATTGGGGACTGCAACGCTCTGGTTTTACCAACCGAATAACGTTGTTATAAATATATTGATTTTTTATAAGTTAACTTGACAAATTATTTTCTTGGATTTTCACAATTGGGTTTTACCAACGTTGGTTATACCGTAACTGAAACTAACCGAATTCGTGTCGACTTGTCATCGTAACGCTCGGGTTTTCTAACGCACGGGTTTTACCGACTCACCCTTACAAACACCGTGGACCGTAATGCTTGTGTTTCACCTAGAGAATAAATGTTGTTTTTAATTATTTTGTTTTTTATATATATTAATTTGATGAATTTTCTTTTTGGGGTTTTAACGGTTGGATTTTATCAACGTTGATTATACCGTAACCAACACTGTTCTATTTCGCGTTGACTCTCCATCGTAACACTCGTGTTTTACCAACCAAGTTGTTTATACCATAACGATCGTAACCGATACCGATCCAATTTGTGTTGACTCGCCATCGTAGTGCTCGGGTTTTACCAATCAACTTCCCCGGTTGCGCCGGGTAAAATTCTAATTTTTATCAATGTTTTAAAAACCGGTATTACACTTGTACCGGATTGGACTAAAAAATGGTACAACCGGTTGAACCGGGAGGTTCAACCGGTTAAATAATTTACCTTATAATTTCATATAAATGTAACTTTAATCCAAAAATAACCCAAAACTAAATGATAACATAACAATAAATAATCAAAAAGTTAATTCATACTAAATAAATAATGCAAAAGCACTCAATTTTTAAAAGAGTCCTAAAGTTAATGTTAATTATTGGGTAAAAAGTAATTTTGAAAAAATATGGGCCGCAAATATCAAAAATTTCTCGGACTTAAAACCGGTTTGCCAGTAAAACTGGTATTTAGACAAAAACCGCAGGTACGATGTTCTAGCAAACCGGTCAAGAATACCGGACTCAAAATACCGGTTTGCGGTGCGAAATCTGGTTTAACCGATTCAACCGGCCGGTTTGAATCGGTTTTTAAAACACTGGTTTTTATATAAAAGATATTGAGAGGGATTAGTATAAATCCATTTCCATGGTTCATTGTCACGCCTTAATGCGAGAGGTGGGTTTAGTAAAGGTTTTAGCGCGCAAACGCTTTTATTCTATTATTATTTTCATATGTTTGCACTAAAGACTCAATGTTTAATGTGGCCCCATTGTGTTGACACACAGTTACTTTGATTTAAATTCTGCAACAAATTTTTTGAATACCAACTAACTTGTGTTTCCACGAGGGCAAAATGCCCACTATCACAAAGATCAAAGAAAGCTAAAAAGATCTCACTAAAATACACAAAATATCAAATTTGTTTTCAAACCCTAACCCTAGACAACCCAAATCTCAAACATGTGTTTGTGAATACGGGACCGAGCCTTTCCTGCAATGGAGCCTAGGGACCGGTATGCAATTTTCATGTTTGATAAAACCTCATCGCGAGGAATACTTTTCATCGCATCTTGATACCATTAGACTAAAATCCTTTTGATGTTTATAATAATTAGTGTGTGTAATCATGCGTCACTCGAAAAGATAAACACAACCACAATGGTGAAGACGAAGGTCCCAACCAGTGCAAGTAACAATTTAAGCCAGAAAAAAATATATATATAAAAAAGAACACTAGTAAATTTACTATTATACGATGAGAATTATTACAAAACACTAAACTATTATGAGAACAAAAGCACGAATCTAAATCTGAATGATTTAATTGTTCTTTTATCATTGGTTAATGTCATAAATGTTACATTTTCAACATACACATTTGTATGTTATCCGCATAAAAATAAATCATTAAACTAATTGATTCTTATACGATATAACATAATACTACCATGATTAGATTATATACGTAAGTGAACAATCAAACTATTCTTTCACTTTCTTATTTTGGAAGAAATTACATTTATTTATTTTATTTTAGAATTTTTTATGATCGGAAAAAAGAGTATTGTGATGTTGGTGTTCTGACTATTCTCCTAATATATATTGACATATTGTTATTAGGGTGAGCAATAACCGAATCGTTTACCGAAACCGAACCGAAAACTGATGAAACCAAACCGAAAAATCCGAAAACCGAATTAACCGAAATTAACCAAACCGAACCTAACTCTTCATTTTTTCATATTTTCAAGCTTTTTTTCCTATATTTCATGTATTATATGTATTAATTGTTCAATACTATCATTTTCATGTATTTATATCTCCATTTCATATACTAATATCTCAATTTCATATATTTATACCTTCATTTCATATATTTAAGCATTCATTTCATGTACTTTAAGCAAAATTTTAGCCCAAGTTTGATATAGGTTATTAACCGAAATTAACCGAACCGATAAACGGTTTGTTCGGTTTGGTTAATGCTAATAACCGAACCGAACCGTGCACACCCCTAATTGTTATGCATAAATCTCTTCGTTCAAACTTCCCAACATAACTGGTTCCTGATTAAAAAAATTATACAATTTTGGGTAGGAGATTTTTTTATGGACACCTAACTATATTTTTACAAGTTTTATATGTATGTTTTATACGTGAAGCATGTTGGAAAGTAAGAAAAATCAACCCTCTTTTTTTCAGCTTTTTTGGAGTGGGGGTGGCAAAAGAAGATGTAGACGTACTGTTTGAATGATATTAAAATAATATTTTTCTGCTTAGATTTTTTTTTCAGAGTTGCCCGATATAGGTATTAGGTTATTCTAAAAACTGAAAAGAAGATATTAAACGCGATTATTGTATTTTTTTTATAACATATTAAAATGTTATTTATATGTAACATATATCTATGATCTATAATCTATCTACGTGTATTTTATTAGTTTCATGTCGTATTTGCTTCTATTTTCCCATTTAAGATAATACCAAAGTTGTTTAAACCTTCGGTAAGAAGCCATCCTAAGATTTCAACACATATAATATAAGTAAAATACAAGATAAAAATATTTGTCTTTATTTCCTCTAGTTGGACGTATCACATATTCACATATATGGGCATACATGCTTGGATTGAGTTAATAATAAATACAAAACCCCCACTCAATACCCCGATTTTTGGGTGTTCCTCTGTCAAGCGCAACTAACTATATACATGATCCCGTTAGTATAGTAAGGTATTGACGGGTTCCGTGATATACAGGCTAGGAAATTCCATATAGAGGTGAATTATCAACACCAGAAAATTCTTGTCATGGTTGATATGGATATAGATGCAAACTTGGATTATCGGTTTTTTAAACATGTTCATACTGATTAATTTATTTGCTCATCTCAATCACTAAGCTCGTTCACATATAGTTGCATCATCACATGATACGACCAAAATATTAGGGACATAAAGAAATCTAAGCCGAAAACGATTGAATGTTTTAACTAGATGAAATAACAAGAGAAAAGGCATGCAGCTTTCCTAATCTTTTGAAAGGCATGGATTGTGCATGCTTTCTTGGTAAGATGACACTATATACGTAAGTACATAACCCATATATAACAAAATATAAACATAAAAATGTAATTGTCATGAATAATACATGATATATATTGTATGACATAAGTCATATAACTACCACAAATCAAGTTTCCTGCCTTTTCCTCGACTCCTTGGTAGAGCATTCCCAGTCCATTATCATCCTCATCTCTTTAATTACATTAAAAAAACTACATTTCTCTTTCATGTTTAATCAAATAATATTTGTTTATACATTTATCATTACAGTTTATCTCTCTCACAACAAATACATTAAACAATAAATAGGGGCAACCAAAGTTTCACCAAATTTACAAAAAAAATCACTACATTTTCTCTCCACGCCCTATAATTTGCAATCACAACCACTCACAATTAAGATATGTTTGGTTATATATCAATTTTAATCTAGTTACAAAGTTAATTTTCTTTATTTCTCTCTTACCCTCTATGTTTAGAGGTAGCAAGCACTACACAAAGTGGTTACACAACTCTCTACTCAAAGTTCGTTATGTGAACGTCTTTCTAAAGACACACACTGAGGGACATTCGATGCATAATCACTTTTAAATATAAAATTACAATGTCCGTATAAACACAATTACATTTTTAATTCTCTCTCTTAACTAAATCCATATAACATGTATAAGTGTTATATACGGATTTGTACTTAAAATTAGTTAGGTATAAAAAGCACCCTTGTTTGTATAGGTGCATGTTTCAAAACACAATATAAGTTGAATAGAGAAACCATGTAATGCAAACAGGAAAACAAAGAAGTGAAGTGGCTGGTTACATAACCGCCTTACATATTATAGTTAAAGTAATATGTACGAATAGATATGCAATAGCTATCTACTTAAAATTGGTAATATATAGCGTGCCATGTTTAGTGTGCATATCTTACATGTGAGCCAATATCTGTTTATTGTGTGTATCTGACAAATGAAGGAATATTATGTTGACATATGACATGCAGATATGTGGTGAAAAAGGTTAAACCACCCTAGCAACCATACCATGGACCATCAGCATCCATTAAATTCCAATATCAAACAAATTATATTGGCAGGATAATGGAACATTGACCAGACCAAACTCCACCACTACCACCTCTCTCCAACAAGGGAGGTGAGACTAACCATCACTATACTGAAATATTACACCTCCAACTATCTGTTTTAGCCATATAGGCCCTTACAAATAGATTCACCACCCACCCCACTTGTGATGATCGTTCATTAATTTAAAAGGAATCCCAAAAGGATGCATTAGAATGAAATAGAGGAACTATAACAAACACCTTTTGACATATTGTTTGACGATAAAGATGTAACAATACACATGCTCTATCATTCGAACCGTTTCTTTTCTAAGCAATTCCACGAACATGCATTTTAATTGGCGTGAAAGTACAGTCACAAAGACTAAAAGAAAAGAAGCAGAACTTGCATGCTTAGACACAAATATTACAATATGATAATATTGTCTAACTAGTATTCATTCTAGAAAAACATCGGTACACAAATTTCTACCATATTAGCATCATCATTACTTACTTGACCGAATAACCGTCCAACTAATAAGAACTCTAGATGGCTTCCTATTGGAGTTTAAATTGGTATTTAAAGCAATATAATCTCCAAACTGGACCCCACAAAAAGTTTAAAGCTCACCAAAGTTCAAGTTATACAATGAATAAATGAGATGAATTCTTTGTGGCTTATGTTATCTAAGTATAATTATGCTTAATTATAAAAAAGTAAAAAGGCTCCTACCCACAACCTTATATGGCTTATATCATTGCTTATGTCAAGTTAACATCACTTAGCACAAAGGCCTCTACCCATATTTATTCATTCATTCCCCTATATCAATCATATTCATTCCCTTAATGCATAAATATTGTCTTTATTGGGCGTAAGTTTTTGTTAAATTTCTCGTTCCGTGTGCCACCTTTCTCCTATTCATATACTATGCTTTTTATGTTCATTTTGGTAGGTAAAAAAAAGCCTTTTAAAGGTTATATTTTGTTACAACAAGGAAGTGCTGCAACAAACATAATCATAAACTGCGTAAGTCAACCACTTAGTAAAAGATTTAGTGGTTCTACAGGGTTCTAAATGATCTACTACCACTGTAACTTTTGGTGTCTGACAACAATCCACTTTGGTTGCCATACGCAATAGCCACTTTCATTATATGTAGGACATAATAATAGTAATAACCATTAACATTCAAGAAAAATGATGACCAACTTAATCTTTTTACCAACTAGGAAAGCATTAAGGTATTACTATAATTATTAAAGTAAAAAAGGAGGATTAAGATATGTTACCTTCATCCAAGAAGGCCAGAGTCCATTGTTGGTAGCTGCAAAACAGGACATATCGAGCTCACCCTCAAAATTTCAGTGTAAAATTAGTATACAAGATATATACAGACGGGTAATTTTTGGTATGGGTTAAAACGGGATAACCTGGAACATTTTTTCAATATAAAAAAAAGGACTGCTTGTCAGTAATAACTGGGCCAAATATGACTACAAAAAGTATATTAATTCAATAACGAAATTATTTAGCAGGTTTTGTTTAATAAGACTATGCTTTGGTTGCTTGACATATTTAACGAGTTTCCTTTTAAGCTATTATCTTATGTTAATAGATTTTAAACAAAATCAAATCAACCAATGATATGTTGGGTTGTAGTTGCAACCTCTTGTAAATTTGTATGAAATTGCTTAATATCAATTCCTTCTATTAGGGGTGTAAACGAGCCAAGCCGGCTCGTTTACACCCAATATCCGCTTGTTAAAAGCTCCAACTGAGCCTAGCTTAAACGAGCTCGATCCAAGCTCGAGCCTTAACATAAGCTTTTTCAACAAACAAGCCCGAGCTTCACTTAATGATCTCGAGCATACTTGTGAGGCTATCACTTATATAATTTTTATTTAATGTATTAGATATATACTTATAAATAAAGTTTATTATATATAAAACTGTAAAAAAAAATAACTAAATAATATATATGATGTTATTTGTATAAATATTGTAATTACAAAATTAAGAAAAAAAACTAAAAATGCATATAAACTAGTTATTAGTTGATAAATGATAAACAAGCCGAGCTCAAGCTTACAAAAACAACTCATGAGCCGAGCTCGGGCTTACAGAAACAACGAATGAGCCGAGCTCGAGCTTGTTTTCATCCCTAACTTTTATATTGCTTAGCTCAATAAATCAGTAATATATTTGACAAAAGCAACCACAAATAAAAAATTGATTTGGGAGCTTGGAAATCACTATGAGAAGATCCATTAAGCATGAGGGGCAACAAAAAAATCTATGTGGGCTCCAAAGTGCAAAATGGTAATCCTGTAATAATCAACAACTACAGGGGCATCTTCCTAGTTTACTTCTATATATACAACAAAAATCTAATCCCAACAACCTTACTCAGAAATCAGAATATAACCGTTTCATGTCTATATACTACAAAAAAAGCTCTTGTTAGCAGAGTATCTTGTTATATAAAAACACAAGCAGCAAAAAATGGGGAATTGTATAATTCGATTAAATAAAATCATGCAAACAGGTCAAGAAGTCAGCAAACAATATTACCCCTTGCCAGTTCAGGAAGTTTCTACAGATTTGAAGAAGATCCCGGAATCAGGGACGGAAACAGAAGCCGGAAATGGAATTGTGAGGATAAAGCTGGTGATAACCAAACAGGAGTTGGAGTTGATGTTGACAAAAGGAGGAGTGTCAGTAGGTGATTTGGTTTCGCGTATGAAAAAAGAAAGCTCAAATGCGACGGTTGTGATTGAAGATGAAGATAATAGAAACTGTGGAAGATGGAAGCCGGTTTTAGATAGCATACCTGAATTAAACTAAATTTGACAACTCCAACATACATACATATGTAGTCAGTAAGCTCTGATAGATACAGTCAAACTTGATCGGCATAAAGTGTAATAACATGAAAGATACTAAGATGATATGTATATTTAGCTCAAGAAAACTGTTATATAGTATCTTATATGCATGTTTTGTTCTCATCTAGTGGACCCGCTTGGTTTGTGTGCTTAATTATCTAGAAATTTTCCTAATTCCAGATATTCTCAATCAGTATGTAGCAAATCTTCTGATTAGTACCTGAAAAACCAAGCCTCTTGTTGTATATCATCCATGACAATTCAGGAGATGAACTTGAATGATAATAAGTTTCTTTGTAGCGATTCAAATTGGTGGATAATGGCATTAATCTGTGCACCAATACATAACTGTGTTAGTGCGGTCACTCATGTCAATATGGAATTAGAGATATAAACAATAATATATTTCATCTAATTATGATAGGTGTTACGAAATCTAAGAAACAGTTAAAGTGCACTTACAAATTACAATCACTGTCAAATAAATGGTTAAATCATTCCAACCTGCTATGTTTTCTGTTGCAGGCAGCTTTGTCTTTTGCAATCTCTTAAGTTCTCCTTATGGGCTTCAAGGTCTGTAATCTGTATTTTCAACTGTATTCATAAACTAACATAATATTTCATCATCTTGTATTTAAATAACAAAAAACTTTTCAAATAAATTCTATGTATATTATATACAGCCAACACAAATTAAGTATTTTACTTTACATATCATATGTGACTTCTGTGTATCATATATTCATGTTACTGAGTACTGACTATTGTAGAATGAGGATTTACTCTTGCTTCCTTTCAACTTCCAGGGAAATCTCATTTCGCCTTGTAAAAGGGAGTGTAAATGGTGGATTGTACTGAAAATACAAAATACTTGTTATTATGTTATTGTATAGTCGTATAGATGATGTTTCTTACATAAAATACATTACCTGTGCAACTTCCACCAGTGCACCATTTTTTACTTTGAATTGATTATCATTCTTTAGGGTGTCACGAAGTTTTGATTCCCGGCGCATGACATCTTCATCGGTGACAAAACCTGAATTGATATGGTTCAGGACAATCTTAGAGCCGTATTTTTTCATAAAACTTAGTCTGCTACAAGACGAGATTTTTTTTCTTAAATGTTATGAAGACATGAATCAGTAACCTGAAAAGGCAACAACAGCCACAGTTCTAGCAGGCACCTCTTTGATAGTTACAGCAGAGCTTTTGGGGAGTGGTAAGTTGGAACCATACTTTGAAGGCATGACGAATGACATTGTCCACTTATCTTGATCTTCTAACTGAATATTAATCAAAGATGGAAATATATTACATATACATACAAGAATATCATATTTCATACCCAAAAAGATTGATAAAACTTAAACATGAAAAGAACATACTCTCTTAGTTATCACAGGGGTAGTCATGTCCATTGTCTCACCACCAGATTGGGTCCTTCGTGTGAGTACAGGTGTAGTCATCTCCATCGCCTCATTTGCTGTATTCTGGAAGGATATATATACAGATTAAGCAATTAAAGTAAATACGTTCATTTTAGCATTTCTGAAAGTTTAATCTTGAAACCTACAATGAAAGATTGAATACCTTACCGAACAGGTACTCGGCTAGTACATTAAAGGATTGTGATGCACCGTTCAGATCAAACCCGTAATTGTTTGAGAAGCGAGAGAGAGTCGAGCTTCAAGGGCGGACATAGCGGTGGTGGTGGTGGTTCTTCTGACGACGGGTGATGATGGTGGCCATTGATTTGAAAGCTACGGTTACAGGGGAGAATGATTGGATTTGGGACATTGTGGTAATGGAGTAAAGTGTTAGAATTTCAGTTGAGAGAGGATGTAAGAGCATCACGACAACAACCATCAAAAAGAACCTCTCACCGGATATTCTAAATAGATCGATCAAACCGTTACCGGCGAACATAAATCGATCCACCCATATATTAAATCACAGTGAAAAAGATGAAATGGCTTTGATTGTATTTCTTCAAAGGAATGGAAATCGGAGAGGATGAAGATGTTATGGCCCACCAAGCACCTGCATGAGAGAGAAGAGGGACCCACGCTTCAAGTCCGTTGTAGGATGTAAGAGCATCACGATCAAAAAGAACCCTCACATCAAACCAATTTCAAACTTTTCTTAAAAAGTTGAGAGAGGTGTTTTGCAAAGTTGAATTGTTTGGGCATGTCATGAAGTTAATAAATAAGGAGCGTGTTAATGTTCCTTTTGATCCGGGTGGCTTTGTTTCGAAGACAAAACTTGAGGTCGAGTTTTTTCGAAGACGGGGAGTATGATGCAAATCTCTTTATTTGAATTTTGATTTTTAATATCTTTTATTATTTTTATGTTATCTCGTTTCCTAGTTTATCTTTTTCCATGTTTAGTATAAATAGGGATCCAAGGTTGTTTAGATTAATGTAATATAACATACTATTAATTGATGAATGACAGTGAGGGGTGTCCACCGTCCCCTGTAAAAAAAATTTAGTGTTAATATACCGAAATTCCCGACCGAACCCTGTAAAATTTTAGCACCGACCCCTGTGAAACTTTGAAGCCGTACCCTGTATAATTTCGAGACGACCCCCATGATATTTTGAGACTAACCCTAACAAAAAATACAATGACAATTTTATAAATATAATTATATAAACGTTATATAAACAATTTTTCCTTTTAAATTTGACTTTAATATTAAAAAGTCCATTAGTCCAATATCCAATCCAATTTTTAAGCACAAAACCCAATTCAAACCCTACTCAATTTTTAGCTCAAATCTCATTCTAACTTCTAAAATTTATTTTTTTGACCGCCTCTGCTGCCTCACTTTGTCCTTTTTTCACCAGTCACCGCCTCACCGGAATCGGAAAGTCTGACCAATCTCACGTCGTCCTTGACACTTTATCTTCTCACACACTCTCACGTCCACTACTACACTACAAATTGTTTCCAAGTTTCCAACAGGCAACAACCCTCACGTCCACTAAAATTGTTTCCAGCCTTCCAGGTATAACATAATACATTCAATTTATGCCTAATTTAGTTTAGCTTTTAGATTTTTAGGTTTATGATATTTAAACTATGTAAAAACCAAACATAAAAAATCGCCACTATTATGAGTATGATTGCTTCAATGCGGTTCTAGATTTGCAAATCCAAGAGTTTGGGACCGTTTTATCGAGGTAACATCCGACTTACTTGTTTCTTTGAGTTGTTTGACTCCTTGTAATAATTTTCGGGCATTTTCTATTCCAAAAATATTACGATTAGTCGAGTTGTATCCATATGATTTTGATGAAATTGATAAAAGAAGACTCCTGGTTGAACTCGCGACATACATTGATAATTTGAAAGGAGATAAACGATTTAAAAACTTGAATGGTTTAGCAAGTCTTGTTCAATTAATGGTTTAAACAAAGAAACACCATTCCTTTGCATTGGTGTATCGTTTATTAAAGTTAGCTTTCGTATTACCTGTCGCAACCGCAACTGTTGAAAGATCCTTTTCGGCGATGAAGTATGTGAAGTCCGATTTGCGTAATCGATTGGGTGATGAAAATTTAAGCGACAGTTGTATTTGTTACATTGAGAAAGACTTTCTTGTCAATGTTAAAGTAGATGATGTAATGGTTAGATTTCAAAAAATGAAAACACGTAGAGAACAACTTTAATATATTTGTTATCTAATATTTTGTTTGGTAATCCTATATATATATATATATATATATATATGTGACCCGACTCGACCTGATTCGACCCGACCCAATTCGAGCCGACAGTTGTATTAGTACCGACCATAAAAATTCTCGACCTCTGTGAAAAAGTTTTGTATATAGTCCAATGAATCAATGACATTTTTGTGTACTTTTCTTTGTAGGTTGATGGTTTGAGTGTTGCTCTAATGGTGGAGTATATTTATTTACTTATTTAAAAAGTAGATTAGATGGTTGTGTAAGTTGCTTAAAAAAACTAATAATAGTGATAATTGCATCAAATTTAAGCACGTAACATTAATGTTACGATGAAGTAATGAATTTAAGTATTGAACCATAAAATACGTTCGATATATAAGCATATTATGAATAAACAAGTTACCATAATAAAATTCCCAAGTATCCAAATACAATAGTTCAAAGTACACATTCAAAAATCAACGAATATGATGCAGTTTCAAAAGCATTCAATGGCTCGAGAGACTCATGATTATTCAAAGACGATAAAACGAACCAGAGGTTCAAAGAACAATGTTCTTATAATATTAAAATTATTAGCATTATTATTGGTAAGTGTACCATTAAAGGAGGTGGAGAGACCCGACAATCCAATAGACCCTGGTGGTACGAGTTTAAAGTCGGGCGAGGTGACTCGTAAAGTTCAATTACTTGAGCGGGTAAAGTTGAGAGCAAACATGAACCATTCTAATGCTACATTCGACCGGGGTGGTATAAGTTCAGATTCGCGCGAGGTGTTTTGCAAAGTTGAATTGTTTGGGCATGTCATGAAGTTAATAAATAAGGAGCGTGTTAATGTTCCTTTTGATCCGGGTGGCTTTGTTTCGAAGACAAAACTTGAGGTCGAGTTTTTTCGAAGACGGGGAGTATGATGCAAATCTCTTTATTTGAATTTTGATTTTTAATATCTTTTATTATTTTTATGTTATCTCGTTTCCTAGTTTATCTTTTTTCATGTTTAGTATAAATAGGGATCCAAGGTTGTTTAGATTATTAGTTTTTGATTAAGTTTAATATTATAAGAACATTGTTCTTTGAACGTTTGGTTCGTTTTATCGTCTTTGAATAATCATGAGTCTCTCGAGCCATTGAATGCTTCCGAAACTGCATCAGTTGGTATCAGAGCTTTGGTTGTTCAAATGGCTCTGCGTGGAGAGAGATGCTTGCTCGATCGTAGATTCGCCGCCAGAGGCAATGAGAGAAGTATGTTCGATTCACGTGCCCACGGTAGAGATCGGTATTCTACTAGCAGAGTCGCCGACAGAGGCAGCTGTGGAATCTATCCCGACCCGCAGGATCTTAAGATCAAAAGACTCCGACAACGAGTACGTGACCTCGAGCTACGACACGAGATTCAACGACTCAAGCAACGGATCCAAGATCTTAAGGCATCATCGACATGGAAGGAAACGGAACCGGAAGAACCCGTCGGGGATGAGTTAACCGGGGATGAGGATCATCCTACCCATGGCGATTTTATCTATCGTTCACCTCCTCGTTTTGATAATTACAAGGATGAAAAGGTGAATACTTCCGGTGGCGATTTTTGTTATGATTCGCCACCCGTGTTTGATATCTACCGGGATGAGGAAGAACATACGGTGGCTATGGGTGGTGATATAGGGGTAGATGGTGCGGCGACTGCTATCGGGTCTCATATTCCGTCCTTGGTAATCTCTTTGGTGGTGGATATTAGTGGTGAGGAGGAAACTGGTGGTGTAACTGGAATTACTGGTGGTGATCCGGTGGTCACTAGGGGTGTGGAATGGGTTTTGGTATGTCCAATCAATTTGTCGCAAAATATGGGATATGGCATGAAGTCAAATTTTCAAATTGATGAGAAGAGGAAGGTTGTTAAAATTATGGGTACACTTACCAATAATAATGCTAATAATTTTAATATTATAAGAACATTGTTCTTTGAACCTTTGGTTCGTTTTATCGTCTTTGAATAATCATGAGTCTCTCGAGCCATTGAATGCTTCCGAAACTGCATCAGTTGGTATCAGCTATGCAGTTAATGTCAAAAAATAGCGGTCTGAGATATCGGTTATTGCGGTGGGATAGCGGTATATATATATATATATATATATATATATAACACCAAAAGTTATCTAATAATAATACTTAAGTCTTAATACCAAAATCATAAAAGTCAATAGTTCAAAACACAAAGCAACAATATTTTTAATTTAAGACATGATTTAATCACTTAATCGAAAGCCATAAATATATAAGCATCAGCAGCGGCTGAAGAAACGGGTATCGGAGATGAGCATCAGCAGCGATTGAGGTATTTTTAGGGCAATAAGCTGATCGTTCAATAATAATCATAATGAAATCGGGCTATGGGCTTACAGTTTGGGCCAAAAAAAGTAAAATTGGGTCAAAAATATTAAACTGATAATCTCATCGCTATTTCCGATATATCGGTGGCCATATATCAGCGAAATAGCGGTAAATAGCGCCGCAAATATCGGAACCGCTATTTGGACCGATATTTCGACCGCTATTTTACCGCCAGACCGATAACCGCTATAGCACCACTATAGCACCGCTATTGATAGCATATGGTATCAGAGCTTTTGGTTCTCAAATGGCTCGACGTGGTGTTGAATACTTGCTTGATGGTAGAGTCGCCGACCGAGGCAACGATCGAAGTATTTTCTATTCACGTGCTCGTGGAGAAGATCAATGTCCTACTCGCAGAGTCGCCGGCCAAGGCAGTGGTGGAGTCTGTTACAACCCACGGGATCTTATGAAGATCCAACGACTCCGACAAAGAGTCCGCGATCTTGAAGAGATCGAACGGCTCTGAAAACGAGTCCACGGTCTCGAGTTACAACGGGAGATGCGTAAGGCGGAAACCGGGGTCGAGCACCGTCGTCGGGGACGAAGGTGACGACAGAGAGGAGCATTCGTTTTACTATCACCCACCCCGGTTCTTAGAACCAATTTATCCAGAAAGTGTGTCGGGAGACAACCCTGTCTTTGATGAAGACGGAATCGACTATGATGAAGATGAGTGTTTATTTGCGGATCCTTCCGGTGGTGATTTTAGCTGGGATTCGCCACCCGTGTTTGATAACTACGGTGATGAGGAAGAATATACAATAGTTCTAGATGGTGCGGCGACTGCTATCGGGTCTCATATTCCGTCCGTGGTAATCTCTTCGGTGGTGGCTACTAGTGGTGAGGAGGCAACTGGTGGTGTAACTGGAATTACTGGTGGTGATCCGGTGGTCACTAGGGGCGTGGAATGGGTTTTGGTATGTCCAATCAATTTGTCGCAAAATATGGAATATGGCATGAAGTCAAATTTTCAAATTGATGAGAAGAGGAAGGTTGTTAAAATTATGGGTACACTTACCGATAATAATGCTAATAATTTTAATATTATAGATCGCATAAAATATTCTTCTTTAAATCCTACGAATGTGGGAATTCAATTTAGATATGATTATCAATTTGATGGAAAATGCTTCATTGCTACTAATAAACTTTCCCATAATTTTGATGGCTATACAAGTAAAGAGCCATTAATTTCGAAAATCCAATTTGGGTCCAATCCAATGCATAGTAATAAACAAGAAGTCCAAGGAGCTAATCGTTTTGACATTCTCAAGACTCGAGGACGAGTCTTTTTCGAAGACGAGGAGAAGGAGGTGGAGAGACCCGACAATCCAATAGACCCTGGTGGTACGAGTTTAAAGTCGGGTGAGGTGACTCGCAAAGTTCAATTACTTGAGCGGGTAAAGTTGAGAGCAAACATGAACCATTCTAATGCTACATTCGACCGGGGTGGTATAAGTTCAGATTCGCGCGAGGTGTTTTGCAAAGTTGAATTGTTTGGGCATGTCATGAAGTTAATAAATAAGGAGCGCGTTGATGTTCCTTTTGATCCGGGTGGCTTTGTTTCGAAGACAAAACTCGAGGTCGAGTTTTTTCGAAGACGGGGAGTATGATGCAAATCTCTTTATTTGAATTTTGATTTTTAATATCTTTTATTATTTTTATGTTATCTCGTTTCCTAGTTTATCTTTTTCCATGTTTAGTATAAATAGGGATCCAAGGTTGTTTAGATTATTAGTTTTTGATTAAGTTTAATATTATAAGAACATTGTTCTTTGAACCTTTGGTTCATTTTATCGTCTTTGAATAATCATGAGTCTCTCGAGCCATTAAATGCTTCCGAAACTGCATCAGAATAAGTTACACATATATTGTTTGAACACGTTCAAAAGTCAACTTAAACATATACTGAAACGACAAAAAATCACCGGTAGTAACTAGTAACAGCTTAATATTTCATTATGGCATTATTCCAATAGCACCTCCTGCGCCTCTCACTTTCTCCATCCCGTCTCTCCTTTTACCTCGTCATCGTCATAATCACTCAAGTGCTCATCATCGCTTGTTTATGTCCGTTTTGGTTCGTGGTAGAGATGAAGTAGGGGTAGGATTCTAGATTTGTACGTGTTGTTTATGGTTATAGTTTTTATTTGTTGTGTTAAATGGAGGGGGTGATGGGGCCTAACAAAGATGGTGGTCGATGGTTTTAATTTGTAGCGGGTTAATGTGTCATGTTTGAATAAAAATTTTACGTTCTCTGTCATTCTCTAGGGATTAGATTTATCTGGGTTAATCACTTAATTGGGCTTCATTTCAAATATAGTGTTGACATATAGCGATAATAACTGTGAAGACATGTTGTGACGGTGATTGCTAGCAAGGTAGAAGATAGTGGTGCTGGTTACTAGTGGTGGATAATGGTAGTGGACGGTGATTTTGGATGGTGAACTGTGATGGTGCATCAATGTTGGTTTCGGTAGACAGTGAAGATGTCAAGATGATATGGTTGAATGTGGCTGACGTTGGTGATTTTATATATCCAGGGGACCAGGACTATCCTGCAAGAAGCGTAGGCATACGTCTGTTGAGAAAACACCATACGGTAACTCCTTTGTTCTACGCTGGCCATATGCTTGAATTTGCTTAAGGAGGCGAACAATGTGGGCATACAGTGGTGGGCAAAACTTTGTGACACGTTTAGTACTTAAAACTTCTTTAAAGGGCTGTACATATCTAACAAAGCTAATGCGGGTACAACGTATGCTTTCAGGTAAACTGAAATAGAGATGCTCAAGTCCCGGGCTAGTAAGTCAAACTCACTTATATGAGAAAACCATACTAAATACATAACAACTCACAATTTCAACCATTATATAAATCAAGCCTCGAGCTTAGTTTCCTACATAATATGTGATATAATCAAGGCATGAATAAGGTCTAAGAAAATAGAGATTACACGACTGTCTGCTATTTGAGCCAAAGTTCATGAGTTGAAACATGATATGGAGTTATGGACCATACGGTGACAGTAAGAACATATTGGTATATTGTGTTGACAATTTCACCTCAGGGGTAAAATTATGAACACGTAGTATATTAGTATGGGTGCGGTTTTGAAGTGATCATATCTCTGTGGAGAAAAATGAATGGCAAAGAAGTGTGGTCGGTTTTTAGTAGGAAACCCGATAACTATTTCGTTTCAAATGTATTCACCAAAAACAGGAGATTGTAATATATTTAATCGCTAATTCCCTATTAGATCATCAATATAGATTTGCTTACTAGCTCTCAACAACATTATCATAAAAAAAAAACTGAGTTTATTTTGTGTGCTAAAATAATTAACTTGAATCCTTAAAACCTTAATAACTATATAATCTATTAAAGCATAATAATTTCAGTTATATCTGGATTTATTAAAGGATAACCTCACAATCTTACAACCCCTTCTTTGTTCAACGAATGGTGTGGCCTCGTTCTTGGCTTTGCGTGTTGACTTTCCTACAGTATTATGGAACACTTGAACCAAATATACTAAGTGCAAACTTTGTGAATTTGTAAAATTACATAACTCAAATTCAAAATGTTGATTAGTTTCTGAAGTTGCAAAAGCTATTTACATTCCTAATTGCGAAGCTTAGAAAGTGTGCTTGGAGCACAACAGGTGGATTATTAATATTAAGGCCATGTCATCTTTAAGGTCAGTATTGGTCCTAAAATCAAGTCAATGCTATTATCATTCATTCTAGAGTCCAACTCACTACTAAGACACCACCGATCATATAATATTAAATCAAACTGACCCAATTAGGTTTTATTAGCACACAACTTAATAGGCCATAGAAGTTTTCATCATATAAAAGCACAAAGCAATTCAAAGGCTAGAAAAGATTACTTGTTGTCTCCCAACATTACGGTTTAGAAATATCAAAGAGAGCCTGAAGAGCCTTCAGGAGTAAACTTGATGGAAATACTGTTAACGCAATGCCTTTCATCTGTAGGTGTCTTAAACCCCTCGCCTTTAAACACATGCCCCAAGTGCCCTCCACAAGCCGTGCAAGTTATTTCAGTCCTCCTTCCATCCGGGTCGGACTGCAAAATCAACAACATTCTAATTAACTCATTATTCCAAACTCAAAAGGGAGTATCGAAACCTTGAAAGAGTAATGAATCTCACAGTGCGGGTGATGGTTCCTGGAAGCCCTTCATAGAAAGCGGGCCAGCCGCAGCCCGAGTTGAACTTGGTGGTGGATTTATAGAGTGGTGTTCCACAACCAGCACAAGTGTATATTCCTTCAGCAAAGTGCTTATCATATTCACCGGTGCCTTTTGGCCTGCAATTTAATCCCAAATAAATCCACATCAACATCAACTTCTGAGAACTCATCACCAAATAGTAGGGGTGTAAACGAGCCAATACGAGCCCGAGCTTGGTTTGTTCTAACTTATAAGAGCTCAAGTTTGAGCTTGGCTCGTTTATTATTTAAAAATAAATTATATCATCATCGTACTCAGTAAATCCCACCAATAGCAAAGTTATAGTAGGGTCTAAGGAGGATAAGATGTAGACAGCTACAACCTTACATCTACGGCTCTACCCCATATGAATAGAGAGGCTGTTTCCGGTGAGACCCTCAACTCAATAGTAAATTTGCATCAAGCCTTGGACATAAGGCACATAGCACTCAGCCATCGGGACACCGGCCGACTGGTGCATGTACCCTTGTCTTTCGGCTATCAATACATGCATGATTAACCTTCCGCCACTTTTAATGTTATTTTCACGAAATTAGTAAAATAACGTTAAAATTAATGCAATTTCAATTTTTGCACCCCAAGGGCCCACACGTATATTATTTAAATTATATATGTGTCTTTAATTACTTTCGAATATTTTGAAAAAAAACCTTAAACAAACCTAAGCTTGGTTCGAACTCGTGTAGTACCTTAAATGAGCCAAAGCTTGGTCAAGCTCTGGCTGTGTAGCGTGAAATTAATACATAAAAGTCCAAAAAAGGAAAAACATAAAAATACACTAGGGCCGTTAAGGCTTGACGAGCCTAAACGAGCTTCCCACACAAGGATCAAGCTCGGGTCATCGATGAGATCTTAAGCAGAGCAGAGCTAAGCTCGTTTACACCCCTACCTACCAAATAGCAATTAAAGAAGCCCTAAACAGAGTATTTGGGAGTGAAATTGATCAATTAACAAGTAATCAAGGATGCACATAGAAATTGTGTTGGTAAAGGATTGACTGGATGTGATGTACTTACTCGGTTCCTTTGTTCCGAAGGATGCGGAATTGTTCAGGAGAGAGAACTGCACGCCATTCTTCCTCGGATTTCACAACGGAAGTCATCCCTAGTGGTGTAATTTACGGATTTTGATGGTTTATTGAGATAGGATAAATGATATATATTGGATGGGTGTATGTGTGTGTAACGAGCCAAACTCGAGCTTGAAAATCTGCTCACGAGCCGAGCTCGAGCTTTGGAAATAGAGCTCGAAACAAGCCGAGCTCGAGCTCTGTGTAAGTTAAATGAGCCGGGCTCGGCTCGGCTCGTTTGCACCCCTACTACCCGGCAATTTAAGGGTAACTTCGGTTATATTCGTTTTTATGAAAATCTTAATTTTATTAGACGATGCGAAACTAGGTGTATAAGGCATATAATTATGTCCCGCATAATTAATTTAGCTTAATTAATTTAGCTCATGCTTTATTATTATATTTAATGCGTAAATATTTTATTTTATGTGTGATTATTTTTCTTTATACGTGATTATTGTTTTGATTTCATAGTGTAGGTCCTTCTCGTCCATATTCGCTTACTCTACACAACCATGTGGGGCTAGGTTCAAGGGAGAATGAGGTATTTCATGGTATCATTATCATAGCATGTTGATGCATTTAGAATGCCCGTAACGAAAAACTTTTTGAAGGTAAAGAGCGAAGGAAGGTGGAGACATTATTTACGACATTAGACCCAATAGTTTTCTTTAGTAAAAGCATAAATCAAATCGGAAGTTGATAACTTAGTCCAATTTGTGTAAATCTTCTTTGATGCAGTGGTTGTTTGTTCGTTTTGGCCTTCCTTTGGGGTGTGGAGGTTTGTTTGTGGCTTCAACCTTTATTTATAAAAGTTAAAAAGAAGAATAAAAAAGTAAAGGAAGGACCCGTGGCCGCCACACCACACTCCTTCGCCTCCGATCACGCCTTCCATCACCAACCGCCTTACACCACTTCACCAATTACCATGCCTTCACTGGAACAAGAAGAAGCCTTTAAACTTAGCGAAGTTCAAACTCTTGAAGGTCACAGTGATAGAGTATGGGGCCTTGCTTGGAATCCAGCTACCGGTTCTAACGGTGTACCTGCTATACTCGCTTCTTGTGGCGGAGATAAAACTGTTCGAATCTGGCAACAACGGAGCACTTCCTCTGTTTCCTTTCACTGCAAGGTCTGCTTAATTATGTTATTTAAATTAATTCAATTCCAAGGCAGTTAGTTTAGTTAGGGCTTTAATTATGGATAAGGTTGTAACCGTTAAGCTTTTAACTTTTTATTGGACAAGCGGACGGTTATTTTTTAACGGAAAGCAGTATTATTAGTTAATACAAATATAAAAGACTCTCAATAGCAAGGTGCTAAAAAGGAGCCATAATGTCATAAACAAACATAAAACATCAAATTAAATAGCAATATTCTATTTGATTTGGCTAACCGAAAATAGTCGGTGTCAACGGTTTGGTCCGGCTACCAAATTTGTGTTGATAATTTTTTTAACATTCACATGTTAATTTTTCATGTTATTTATTCACGTAACACTCATGTGTATTTTTGTTTTGTAGTTTATGATGTTGCTTAAAAAGTATTACATACCTTTAATGAACAAACATTAGCAATCGTAAACGTACACATTATTGAATGTTCACGAACATTGAACGAACATGGACTCTGTGTTCGTGCATTTAGTTAATCGAACGGAACTACTTGTTCGTGTTTGTTCATATGTTAAACGAATGAACATAAACGAACTTCCCGTTGAGTAGTTCACGAACAGTACTGAACGTTCGGTTACTTTACAGACCTAATCATGGCGTATGTGTATTCTTATCAATAAGATTAATAATCTTTGAATTATGTTTAGGCAGTATTAGAAGATAGACATGATCGGACGGTTAGATCTTGTGCTTGGTCACCATCTGGTAAACAACTGGCAACTGCAAGTTTTGATGCCACCACTGCTATTTGGGAAGAGAATGGGAATGACTTTGAATGTGTGTCCACTTTAGAGGTATATAAATATAATACAAGTAACACTTTCTTAATATTGATGATATTTTACTTATTAAGCAAATGATTATTTGAATGTCGAGTGAAGAAACGTGGATCGACTCACTGGTAGACGATCAACTTTCCTCGGGTGTGATTATGCTATTTCACCGATGGTTCTTTGGGATCTGGATTCTTCCACCTACAAAATGAACAGCACCGTAAACTTACCCCTCAGAAAGGGACAGAGGGGTCCTCTTTGGGGTAACCCTCCGGTGTGAGAATAAGAGTTTGTAGGAGAAGATAATAATCTGAGAGTAAGGAATTGGAGTGTATCAGCTTAATATTGCGTGATACTGTGTAATAGGGCATACCTCTCCTTGTGGAGTTGATGTGGTATTTATAGTGCTAGGGTTTCCAATGATTGGGCTCAGACCCAATTAGGGCCTTTTTGGCCTCCTCCAATTGCTTTGCGCCACGTGTCCTTGGGACACCTGGTGCTTTTTCATTGATTATTCTCTGACCCATGTGCAATCACGTGGTAGCACATGGGTTTTGCTGAGTTGTCCACCTTTCATTGGCAGCTGTCAACATCAGCATATTCTTATTCCTTAAAAAGATACCTTCTGGAAGGTTGTCTAACGTGAACAATCAAGGTTGCCCTAATCCTGATTTGGATAAGGACGAGGTTGATTATGTGCATGTGTGATATGCGCCTATCCTGAGGATGCGCGAGGTCTTCTCTTTATTCTCACGCGCAGATGTTTCATGCGCAGATGTGATATGCGCCATGCGCGGATGCGCCACGCGCAGATGTGATATGCGTGAGCATGTGATATGCGTCACGCGCGGATACGTCACGCGCAGATGTGATATGCGTGAGCATATATGGTGCGTGAGCATGTGATACGCGTGAGCATATGTGATGCCTGAGCATATGTGATGCCTGAGCATGTGATGCATGAGCATATGTGATATGCGTGAGCATATGTGATATGCGCCATGCGCATAGGTTTTGGCTTTGTGCCTTCATAATGTCTTGATTTCAAGCCTCTTGTCTATATCTTGTGGGTTGACCCGCCTCGCTCGGTGTTGAGGCGGGTACATACCTCTTCAAGCCCCCCCAGTCTAATGTGTGTCTTGTCTCGCGCGAGTGAGGTAAGATAGATATTAGACTTAATAGTTTGCTCTTTTAATAGGGTTTGTCTTTTCTTCTTATTACTCATCGGTGCGCGAAATTCTATCCTTTTGGTTGAAAACGAATCGTCCCTGTACGTGGTTGGTTGTTGCTGACATGCGTCAGTGATGGAGACGTGTCAGACTTTTCGTGTGCTCGAGGTGCTACAGTTGCCTTTCATGTCCCCTCACATAGTGTCAGGAACACGTGTCGCGCTCGCGTTGGTCCGTACCTGCGAGTGGTGGCGCGTGAACTCTGGCAGCACCTGTATCGTTTCTTTTCGTGTCCCCTCACACAGTGTCAGGGACACGTGTCGCGCTCGCGTTGGCTTACACCTGCGAGTGGGGGCGCGTGAAGTCCGATCAGTACCAAATTTTCTCTCTCCTGGGCCTATAAAAGCAAGCCCTTAGAGTTTTTATTCTTCATCTTCTTTGTTGTTTATTCAGAGCTTTCTATTCCGATAGATTTCCGTTCTTCAGAAGCAACTTGTGCCTGACTCTGTTGTATGTCTGATAGCCCAGACAAGACAATCTCCCCCAGCAATCGCCGTGTGAAATCGCTAGTAATGTCTACGTTGAAGAAGACCGGCAAGGGGAAGAGGGCTGCTGAGGCCTCATCGGAGGAGGTAGGGAAGACCAAGGCAGTGAAGAAGTGGGATGAGATCCCCTGTAAACTGAGGCAGTCCGATTTTGACAGCCTTATCGCCTCTCAGGGTTTTCTCCCTGAGTATGGCTGCATGTTGCCGGCGGCCGGGCAAACGGCGGCGGACCCGCCCACCGGCTTTATATCCCTGTATTGCCATTTTTTCACCCACTGCAACCTTCGTCTCCCGATGACAAGGTTTGTGGGTGCGCTGCTTAGGTTTTATGGGATTCATATATCCCAAGTCCATCCGTTTGGACTCGTGCGCATGACTCACTTTGAGTTCATGTGCAAATCTCAGCGCGAGGAGCCCACCCCTCGGCGCTTTCAGTTTTTTTATAAGCCCAAGATCCAAGATTCTTGGTTCTCATTTATTCCTCGCAGTCAGAAGGTCAAGTGCTGCACTGTTTCATTCAAGAGCCTTCATGACTGGTTTGAGAAATTTTTCTATATCAGGGCTGGTGTGATCCCCATCCGCATGACCATGCGCGCGATCTCTTCTGCGCCTGCGGATGTGGGTGTCTTCAAGAACCCAACTGGCGCCTGGGTAAAAAAGTTGACTGCCGAACCATCCCCCGCCAAGAACATTTGCGAGGAGGCGCTGGTGGGGGTTGGTATGAGCAGGAGGTGGGCCGACAGCGCGACTGAGCCCGTTATCCAAGTTGACGGCTTGTGTAAGTTAATCTCATTGCATTACTTCTGCGCGAATATAAATCGTTTTGCTGATATCATTTGACTTGTTTTGTGCAGTCAGCAAGGAGTATGTCCACGCCGCCTATGATGAGCATATGGAGGGTGGCTCCGTCGCGCTGGGCGCTGGGGAGGTTGGCTTCCCCGATCGCTTCGATGACATGTTCATCCCTGTTGATCTGGGATTTCGCTTTGACAGCGACGCGCCTGGTAAGCCTTTGTACTTATGCTTATGCCTTTATAATACTAGATTTGGCTAACCTTTCTGTTGCGTGGATTCTTCCACCTACAAAATGAACAGCACCGTAAACTTACCCCTCAGAAAGGGACAGAGGGGTCCTCTTTGGGGTAACCCTCCGGTGTGAGAATAAGAGTTTGTAGGAGAAGATAATAATCTGAGAGTAAGGAATTGGAGTGTATCAGCTTAATATTGCGTGATACTGTGTAATAGGGCATACCTCTCCTTGTGGAGTTGATGTGGTATTTATAGTGCTAGGGTTTCCAATGATTGGGCTCAGACCCAATTAGGGCCTTTTTGGCCTCCTCCAATTGCTTTGCGCCACGTGTCCTTGGGACACCTGGTGCTTTTTCATTGATTATTCTCTGACCCATGTGCAATCACGTAGTAGCACATGGGTTTTGCTGAGTTGTCCACCTTTCATTGGCAGCTGTCAACATCAGCATATTCTTATTCCTTAAAAAGATACCTTCTGGAAGGTTGTCTGACGTGCACAATCAAGGTTGCCCTAATCCTGATTTGGATAAGGACGAGGTTGATTATGTGCATGTGTGATATGCGCCTATCCTGAGGATGCGCGAGGTCTTCTCTTTATTCTCACGCGCAGATGTTTCATGCGCAGATGTGATATGCGCCACGCGCGGATGCGCCACGCGCAGATGTGATATGCGTGAGCATGTGATATGCGTCACGCGCGGATACGTCACGCGCAGATGTGATATGCGTGAGCATATATGGTGCGTGAGCATGTGATACGCGTGAGCATATGTGATGCCTGAGCATATGTGATGCCTGAGCATATGTGATATGCGTGAGCATATGTGATATGCGCCATGCGCATAGGTTTTGGCTTTGTGCCTTCATAATGTCTTGATTTCAAGCCTCTTGTCTATATCTTGTGGGTTGACCCTCCTCGCTCGGTGTTGAGGCGGGTACATACCTCTTCATCGAGTTATATAGGGGCATGAAAATGAAGTTAAAAGTGTCTCATGGAACGCATCTGGTTCACTGCTTGCAACTTGCAGCCGAGACAAATGTGTTTGGATATGGGAAGTTTTACCCGGGAACGACTTTGATTGTGTTTCTGTGCTGACTGGACACGCACAAGATGTCAAAATGGTCCAGTGGCATCCAACTGTTGATGTTTTGTTCTCTTGCAGCTATGATAACACTATTAAGGTAATGCATTTTGTTTTCTAAGCCTTGTGTTTGAACTTGATTTCGACCCATTTGCTTGTCAAACGGGTCAAAATTGGCCAAAGTATTATTTGATATCATACAACTGGTTTGACAGTAAAAACATATTCACATTGCATTTCCAGGTTTGGGCTGAGGATGGTGATAGTGATGATTGGCAGTGTGTGCAGACTTTAAGCGAGTCAGACAGGTGACAATTTATAACAAATGCTTAAAGTTGTGTCGTCATGTTGGAATCTAATAAATAATATCATAATGATTTCAGTGGGCACACGTCAACAGTATGGGCACTATCTTTTAATGTCACTGGAGATAAAATGGTTACTTGCAGGTATGGTAGTTAAATGTTATGTAGCATCAGTAATCCAGTTACTTATAAGCTAGTTTAACAGCTCAATAATTGCGGATTATATTTGCAGTGATGATCTCACCATTAAGGTGTGGGGAGTGGATATTACAAGATTACAATCCGGTGATATCAATGCATCTTGGTAAGTACCATGGTTTAAAAAGGCGTTCCGAGGCGCGCCTCGAGGCTTACGCCTCGGCAGCCTCAATAGAAAAACGCCTTAGAGGCTTAGCCTCATAAGGGTACTGAAACCTAAGCCTCGACCTTTGTGAGGCGGCTTGAGGCGGTTCGAGGCGGTGAGGCGTCGAGGCGAGGCGGTGAGGCTTAATCCTCACTAGAAGTTGTAAAATATGCCAAATTTTTTTATTTCTTGGACTTCTTTTTGTTGAATATGGTATTAATAGAGCTACAAGGCACTTCTCTACTTCCGACGGCTAATTCCGG
Organism: Bidens hawaiensis; assembly: GCF_021521415.1. Lineage (NCBI taxonomy): Eukaryota > Viridiplantae > Streptophyta > Magnoliopsida > Asterales > Asteraceae > Bidens > Bidens hawaiensis. Next base: position 29,713 of record NW_027491477.1, read on the forward strand.
CGCCGGAAGCATGCCGGAAACCTACCGGAAATTAAGAAGAGTGGCTGCAAGAATAAGTAGAAGCTGCGTGAAGAAGCGTTTTAGCCTTTTAGGTTTAATAAAGTATCGGTATTTTAAAATTTAACCTTCTATCTAACACAAGTTTACATTTAGTCTCTAAAAGTTGTAAACTTTTACATAAAAAGTGTAAAATTAGTGTGTGTACCTTAACATTTAGCCCGTTTATCTTCACTAGTTTATATTTGATCCATAAACTTATAAACTTTTACATAAAATTTATAAAGTAACATTTTTTATTTAGATTATATATACATTCTTAATTTTTTAATATTAAAAGTGTGATTTTTATAGATTATATATATTTTTTTATTTTTTTGTAATTATGTTTCGAGGCTTACGCCTCGGTCCGCCTCGAGAGTCTAACAGAAAACGCTTCGAGGCTCGTTTCCGAATTTTTAAACCTTGGTAAGTACCATACTGATTTATGTATTTATAAAAGGATAATTATTCAGATTGCATGCTATATGATGTATTATGTTTTTTTGGTTTTGGCAGGTGCCACCTTTGCACTATGTCTAGTTATCATGATCGAACTATTTTCTCAGTCCATTGGTCAAGGTAGTTTTTAAATACTTTTATTTTTTTTCCCAAAAAGACATTCAATTGCAACTGTATAAAAGTTCTTTTTATTTTGTATTTCTTGAAAAATTAAGTATGAGAATCAAAATTATAACATACCAAGCAGATGTTATATATTGTTGTACTGCTCATGTGACAGGGACGGAATAATAGCTACTGGAGCAGCTGATAATGCTATACGTTTATTTGTCGAATCTGAAGATCTTTCGGTAGGCATTTCATATATACCTTTTCAGTTTTGTTTTGTTTTTTACAGATAATTCATTATTTTGACTGGTAATATAATATCACAATCTCTTTTTAACTTGATACAGGTTGATGGACCCTCATATAAGTTGCTCCTTAAGAAAGAAAAGGCGCATGCGATGGACATAAACTCAGTGCGGTGGAGCCCTACGGTAATTCTTGTCATATAATTGCAAATGGGTTGCAATTATTAATTTTGTAATCATATGTGTGGCGTCTTTTGCAGGGTAACATGCTTCTTGCTTCTGCAAGTGATGACGGGACCATTAAAATTTGGAAGTTGGAGTCTATGTAGTGAATATCATATCATTCTTCACGCTCGCATGACAGTTTTTGATATTGTCGAGTGACTGAAACATTACTTGATACTATTTTTTTCCCTTGTTAGAGGACGAAAGTGGAATTATTATGTGTGCGCCCTTTTTTACATGTATTCTACACCCACTAACTTATTACTCGTGCTGTTTGGATGGATGAAGTTGGACTGAATTTCATTCGAATTCTGAACTCTCTAACTTCAGTTAAGGCCAGGAAACTGTGATTTATTCCTTGGTCACTTTATTAGGTTTAAAGATCATCTTAAAACAATTTATTGTTTATTATATATCTTCCTTTGTATAGTAAGGGTACAGTAAGGTTAAAACAATCATTTCATATAGTGCAACTTTGTGGTTGTCGCGCTGCTTTAAACGAAAGGTCGAGCGACCGTGCCCCTCGCTCCTGCCTGATTAACTTTGTGTTGTTTTTAATGGCTATCACGCATCTAATATACTCCAAAATCTGTATTATTATGTACTTAAACCTCAACCTGCTGAGACTATTTTGTACATGATATACAATAATTGTACAATATAAAAACCAGGCCCGTTCCTCAGGCCCAGTCTATATTCTCCCTTCGGCCCAACCAATTAACTATTCTGCATTTCTACGGTTCAACCCACTGGAAGGCCCATTGCTTGCCATTAACATTTTGTTACTTAAATAATAATAATAATTTTACGAATAACTAGATTATGTTAATTAAAGTTGTTACTAGCACATGCAAGTTTAAAGCTAAATTTATCTAGCACATGCAAGTTTTCCCCATCTTTATTAAACATCAATAACTATTTTATACAACATATATATAATTAAAAGACTAAATTGTCCTCATATATCTTGCATATAACTAGATTTAACTAACACACTTGACGCCCATTAATGAAATGGGTGTAACATGCATGGTTTTGAATACAAAGGACAATTTCTGTCCACTGTTTAGTTAGATGACAACCACTGAAAATTTATATAAACATAAAGGATGAAAAATCTCTTTTGGTTATGTTTTTGTATTTTACTATGTCACTTTTTTACCATTTGTTTTTACAGTGATACATGCATGTTTGTATGTTTTTTACTTTGGAGCCAATAGTCTCTCTAGAAGCAGGCTCTCTGCTATGGATGTCTTACCAATATTTTTTTGTTATTTGTGAAATTTACTGGGTAAAGTTTTGCTTTTTATTTTAGTTTTATTTTGTATATGTAATACTGATTTTCTTTATTTTATGAATTGTAAATCAATAAAATAGTTGTATTCAATGTTATATACGAACGATTCTTACAAACAAAACTACCATTCAATGTTGGTATTTAGTTACAATTTAGGTAGTTGGATTACCCCTAGATTTGAACCCAAGCACATCGTTACATATCGGAGTTACAAAGGCATGTCAATGTGCACCAAACATGAGAGTGACTGAGTGAGTTGATATGACTACATCTACAGTTACGTTCTTCGGTAGTACATTTGGTCACTTTATATTTATGATACACGATCTTCATTTTCTGGTTGATTTTACATTAGATCATCTTACTCCGATATACTATTACAATATTAGTACCATGCACTGTGAGAATATGCAGTGGCGGATCCAGAAAATTTTCACAGTTGGTTCACTGTATTAAGATATTCTAATTTTATAAAGACCAGACAAACAAAAGTCCGGGTCCCTTCTACGATTTGGGTCGGGTAATCATGTGGTTGAGGCCTTTATGGTAATCATGTGATTATACGTGGCAAAATGGGTTGGGGGGGGGGTGTCGGTGCGCTAAAAAGGTAGTGTTAGAATATGGTAAATTTGCTTCGGGTCGGAATGCATTTCAACAATATGAGCACATGCCAGTTTAGAAAGAAGTATTAAAATGATTAAATCATCAAGTTAAAGTGACCTAAAAGTCATCACCTTATCATATACGATTATCACTAAAAATTTTATTCATCTCCTCAATATTTCGTTAACAAAGTGACCAAAAGTTAAGACAAAACATTTTCATATATTCTAAGAAGTACATATATGAAATCTGAGGGACTCATAATAGTTCTACTACTTAAACTAGAATTGAGCTACTTGCAAGTAGCAACTCCTAGCTGTCTATACTGTAATACTCCTATCTATGCTCCTATATAATTGTTTTGATAGTATTTAAAAAAATTCAGTAAAACGCACTGAAGAAGAGAATTGAGCCCAGGTGAGCTAGGTCACAGTCCAAGGTTTTAACCAATAGTCTGCTTGTTCATTTTGCACACATATTCACTCTATTTATTTATATGGGTTCACCGCAGTTTTTTATATAAGCTTTGTATTAAAAAACCGAAATTCAGTGGATTCTCGTGTACCGGTACCTACTATGTAGGTCCGCCTCTGAGAATGTGGGGTGGCACCCTTACAACTTCACGAGCATTTTAACACCCAAAACTTTGCCAAACCACAACACCACCTCATCAAAAGGGCATTAGCTAACCGATGCTAAGTCCAATTTAAGAAGTGTATCATAAGAGTCTCAACTTTTAACATACATTATTATTATTAAGAAAACCTATTTTTTTTTCTACTACATAAGTGTACACGCAAACAACCACATTATAAAAAACTAACAAAGTTAGAATCTGTTAGTAAAAAGCTCGGATGTGAAAATAGGTTTAAAAATAAGGCTGTAATAAATTTATTAGTTAGCCTTAACACCTTCCAATGAGTTACAGTGTCCCTATAAACGATTTAAAAATTGTAGAAAGTGAGATTTTAACTGCATTAAAAATTATAAAAGTGTTATGAACCACTTACGGTTCTTTTTAGATGACACCATTTGTCACCAATTATGCATGTTTGTCCCCTAAATAGTGTTTTTGAATAGTTATTTGGTATTATAAATACCATGTGTTTGTAACAAAGATATGCATCTAGTAAAATTGCAATTCTCACATTTTATTTACTCTATTGTTTCTTTGTTATTAAAGTTCAATTATTACTCCAATAATCTTGTTATAATTAGGGCTAATATTATAACACGTTATCAACACGAGCTGCTTATATCCTAATCAAGAAAGGTAATAGACACAAAGGTATCCACATAAGCATCATAAACACTTTTTTAATTATGTACATTGGAAATATATATATGCATATACATATACTAAGTAATAGCAATAATATGTATAACATTGTTATTAAAATTTGATAACTATTCTAACTTTTATTTATATATGTACACTAATATTTCATTTAGAAATTAGATTTATTTACACTAACAATTCTATTCTTATTATTGTGCACACTAATTATATATTTTATGAAATAAATGTTATTTAATATCTTAGTTATTATCTTACTTTAAAATAATTAATATTATATACACACACACACACATACAAACGGTTATAAATTTTCAACTATAAATAACCAATTATTAATCTCAAATCTTTCACAAATACAAAAATTTTCTTCTCGGGAATACTCAAGATAATATTTGGAAAGATGATTCATCCAGTTTTAATGTTAACTACCATAATGCTGATAATCTTATTGTTCTTAATTTGTAATCTCCCACCTAGAGAGTTTAATATTTTCTTTTTCTGTATCTATTTATAGCTATACCTTTGTATTTTCTTTCAATTTTAACAAGGATGTAATTCTAATATTTATCTTATTTGTGTTTAGTAATAAAATGGCAAACATCGCAAAACTTGAATTTCCGGCTCTTAATATCACCGGAGATAATTATATGTCATGGACGGCACATGTTAAACGACATCTCAAATCAATGGGTGTTTTAAATACGATAACAAAGGGAAATAATTGCGAAGATCAAGACAAGGCAAAAGCCGAAACACATTGATGAGATGTTACAATTTAAGTATTCAAATTGTGAGGATCCATGAGTTTTGTAGGAAGATTTAAAAAGCATATTTGATCATCAAAGGGAAGTTCTACTTCCCACTGCTAGAGATGAATGGAACAATCTCAGGTTCCAAGATTTCAAAAAAGTAAATGAGTACACCTCTGCTTTGTTCAGAATATGTTCAACGCTCCGATTTTGTGGGCAAACAATTACTGAGGGAGATATGTTGGAGAAAACTTTCTCCACATTTCATGCATCAAATATAAACTTGCAAACACATTATCGTTTGCAGAATTTTAGGAGATACTCTGATCTAAATGCATTACTCCTTGTAGTAGAAAAAAATAATGAATTTTTGATGAAAAATCATCAATCTCGTCCCATAAGTTCTTTAACAATACCAGAAACAAATGTTGCTCACAAAAATTCTCATAAAAATTCTGGTCATAAATGGGAACAAGGTCGTGGACGAGGCCATAGACGTGGACGTGATCATTTTGACAAAAGGCATTTTAATGATCGTAAACATTCATTTAAATGGACACTAATTCTTACGGTCGTGGTTGTGGCCGTGGCCATGGTCGTAGCGAGAGAACCAATAATTACCAAGTTCCACAAAATACCAATTCCAACCAACACAATAAATGGAATGAAGCTGGTAGGTCCGAAAACAATGGCACTCCATGTTTTAAATGTGGAAGTACAAACCACTGGTCAAAGGCTTGTCGCACATCTCCACATCTGTGTGAACTATACCAAGCCTCTCTCAAAGGAAAATAGAAAGAAGTGAACCATGTTGATAACTTTGATGATATCAATACTGAGCTGAGCATTGAAGACTTTGATGTGGAACTCTGAAACAAATGTTGTTTGACGACAATTATTATATGCAATAATTAAGTGTATTTCTCATTATCTTCCTAGTTTACTTCTATATATACAACAAAAATCTAATCCCAACAACCTTACTCAGAAATCAGAATATAACCGTTTCATGTCTATATACTACAAAAAAAGCTCTTGTTAGCAGAGTATCTTGTTATATAAAAACACAAGCAGCAAAAAATGGGGAATTGTATAATTCGATTAAATAAAATCATGCAAACAGGTCAAGAAGTCAGCAAACAATATTACCCCCTTGCCAGTTCAGGAAGTTTCTACAGATTTGAAGAAGATCCCGGAATCAGGGACGGAAACAGAAGCCGGAAATGGAATTGTGAGGATAAAGCTGGTGATAACCAAACAGGAGTTGGAGTTGATGTTGACAAAAGGAGGAGTGTCAGTAGGTGATTTGGTTTCGCGTATGAAAAAAGAAAGCTCAAATGAGACGGTTGTGATTGAAGATGAAGATAATAGAAACTGTGGAAGATGGAAGCCGGTTTTAGATAGCATACCTGAATTAAACTAAATTTGACAACTCCAACATACATACATATGTAGTCAGTAAGCTCTGATAGATACAGTCAAACTTGATCGGCATAAAGTGTAATAACATGAAAGATACTAAGATGATATGTATATTTAGCTCAAGAAAACTGTTATATAGTATCTTATATGCATGTTTTGTTCTCATCTAGTGGACCCGCTTGGTTTGTGTGCTTAATTATCTAGAAATTTTCCTAATTCCAGATATTCTCAATCAGTATGTAGCAAATCTTCTGATTAGTACCTGAAAAACCAAGCCTCTTGTTGTATATCATCCATGACAATTCAGGAGATGAACTTGAATGATAATAAGTTTCTTTGTAGTGATTCAAATTGGTGGATAATGGCATTAATCTGTGCACCAATACATAACTGTGTTAGTGCGGTCACTCATGTCAATATGGAATTAGAGATATAAAAAATAATATATTTCATCTAATTATGATAGGTTTTACGAAATCTAAGAAACAGTTAAAGTGCACTTACAAATTACAATCACTGTCAAATAAATGGTTAAATCATTCCAACCTGCTATGTTTTCTGTTGCAGGCAGCTTTGTCTTTTGCAATCTCTTAAGTTCTCCTTATGGGCTTCAAGGTCTGTAATCTGTATTTTCAACTGTATTCATAAACTAACATAATATTTCATCATCTTGTATTTAAATAACAAAAAACTTTTCAAATAAATTCTATGTATATTATATACAGCCAACACAAATTAAGTATTTTACTTTACATATCATATGTGACTTCTGTGTATCATATATTCATGTTACTGAGTACTGACTATTGTAGAATGAGGATTTACTCTTGCTTCCTTTCAACTTCCAGGGAAATCTCATTTCGCCTTGTAAAAGGGAGTGTAAATGGTGGATTGTACTGAAAATACAAAATACTTGTTATTATGTTATTGTATAGTCGTATAGATGATGTTTCTTACATAAAATACATTACCTGTGCAACTTCCACCAGTGCACCATTTTTTACTTTGAATTGATTATCATTCTTTAGGGTGTCACGAAGTTTTGATTCCCGGCGCATGACATCTTCATCGGTGACAAAACCTGAATTGATATGGTTCAGGACAATCTTAGAGCCGTATTTTTTCATAAAACTTAGTCTGCTACAAGACGAGATTTTTTTTCTTAAATGTTATGAAGACATGAATCAGTAACCTGAAAAGGCAACAACAGCCACAGTTCTAGCAGGCACCTCTTTGATAGTTACAGCAGAGCTTTTGGGGAGTGGTAAGTTGGAACCATACTTTGAAGGCATGACGAATGACATTGTCCACTTATCTTGATCTTCTAACTGAATATTAATCAAAGATGGAAATATATTACATATACATACAAGAATATCATATTTCATACCCAAAAAGATTGATAAAACTTAAACATGAAAAGAACATACTCTCTTAGTTATCACAGGGGTAGTCATGTCCATTGTCTCACCACCAGATTGGGTCCTTCGTGTGAGTACAGGTGTAGTCATCTCCATCGCCTCATTTGCTGTATTCTGGAAGGATATATATACAGATTAAGCAATTAAAGTAAATACGTTCATTTTAGCATTTCTGAAAGTTTAATCTTGAAACCTACAATGAAAGATTGAATACCTTACCGAACAGGTACTCGGCTAGTACATTAAAGGATTGTGATGCACCGTTCAGATCAAACCCGTACTTTCCTGGCATTGTAGTCTCAGCTTCAAAGTACGGCTGATATAAATTTAGTTAGTTTCATCTCTAATTAACTGTAACTAATCCAGGAATTAATAATTATAGCAATACCTCAAGTTCTCTTATTTCATACTGATCATTTCTACTCAGTACTTTGAACTTAACAGTTTCCAGATCCGGAACTGCAAATACAAAACTAAGAGTGAGCAATAACCCAACCGAAATTAACTGAAAACCAAGTAACCAACAATCGGTTATCAGCTTTTTTTGTACCCTAGGTTAACCGTGATTAACCAAACTGAACCATTCGTATTTTCATACATTACTAGTTTTTACATTTCATGTTTTATACATTCATTTCATGTATTTATACCTCCACTTCATGTATTTATAGTTTTATACCTTCAATTTATGTATTTATACCTCATTTCATTTATTTCGAAGCAAAATTGTAGGCCCGAATTTGGTTTTGGTTATTAAATGAAAATGACCAAACTGAAAACCGACAAACTAACCAAATAAACCGATTGGTTAATAAAACAGATTAACCAATGACTTCGGTTTCAGTTCTGATTTATGATAATAGCCGAACCGTAACCAATAAAATAACAGAAATTGAAACCCTAGCTAGCTCCCGAAGTAAGAAGACAAAAATTAAACTTAAAATCAATTCATGTAGATTAGAATTTACACAAACACCTGACATTAAAGCTTCCTCTAAATTCCGGCGAACATAAATCGATCCACCCATATATTAAATCACAGTGAAAAAGATGAAATGGCTTTGATTGTATTTCTTCAAAGGAATGGAAATCGGAGAGGATGAAGATGTTATGGCCCACCAAGCACCTGCATGAGAGAGAAGAGGGACCCACGCTTCAAGTCCGTTGTAGGTTTGTGGCACCGGACCTGCAACAATCTTCAATGCTCCACAACGGTGAGTCGGACTCCATCCACGTCCGTCAGTTGCCACATAGGATCGAACCTCTAGGTATGCATCCCGTTGTAGATGCTCTAAGTATTGGTGGTGGTTTAGTTTGGTATTATTGTGCCACGTCATTTCTTTAACCACCATAAAGGGTGTCCGGGGTATATCGAAAGTACTCAATTCTTCGAGAAACCGAAACCGAATGGAATAGGAGATGGAGAAAGTGAGTTGGGTTGGGTATTTCGGCTTTCACCCCGTGTGATTCAGTTTGGTTAGATTGGTTTACGGGATTTATTAGATCACATTCTAAATCGGTGAGGGCTCTGAACACTTGATATTTTTTGCTTAACTATAATCAAAATTAGTTTTATATTTTTAATGTAATATAACATACTATTAATTGATGAATGACAGGTGCAAACAGGGGCGTAGTCACTTGTTAGTGAGGGGTGTCCCCCGTCCCCTGTAAAAAAAAATTTAGTGTTAATATACCGAAATTCCCGACCGACCCCTGTAAAATTTTAGCACCGACCCCTGTGAAACTTTGAAGCCGTACCCTGTATAATTTCGAGACGACCCCCATGATATTTTGAGACTACCCTAACAAAAAATACAATGACAATTTTATAAATATAATTATATAAACGTTATATAAACAATTTTTCCTATTAAATTTGACTTTAATATTAAAAAGTCCATTAGTCCAATATCCAATCCAATTTTTAAGCAAAAAACCCAATTCAAACCCTACTCAATTTTTAGCTCAAATCTCATTCTAACTTCTAAAATTTATTTTTTTGACCGCCTCTGCTGCCTCACTTTTTCCTTTTTTCACCAGTCACCCGCCTCACCGGAATCGGAAAGTCTGACCAATCTCACGTCGTCCTTGACACTTTATCTTCTCACACAATCTCACGTCCACTACTACACTACAAATTGTTTCCAAGTTTCCAACAGGCAACAACCCTCACGTCCACTAAAATTGTTTCCAGCCTTCCAGGTATAACATAATACATTCAATTTATGCCTAATTTAGTTTAGCTTTTAGATTTTTAGGTTTATGATATTTAAACTATGTAAAAACCAAACATAAAAAATCGCCACTATTATGAGTATGATTGCTTCAATGCGGTTCTAGATTTGCAAATCCAAGAGTTTGGGACCGTTTTATCGAGGTAACATCCGACTTACTTGTTTCTTTGAGTTGTTTGACTCCTTGTGATAATTTTCGGGCATTTTCTATTCCAAAAATATTACGATTAGTCGAGTTGTATCCATATGATTTTGATGAAATTGATAAAAGAAGACTCCTGGTTGAACTCGCGACATACATTGATAATTTGAAAGGAGATAAACGATTTAAAAACTTGAATGGTTTAGCAAGTCTTGTTCAATTAATGGTTTAAACAAAGAAACACCATTCCTTTGCATTGGTGTATCGTTTATTAAAGTTAGCTTTCGTATTACCTGTCGCAACCGCAACTGTTGAAAGATTCTTTTCGGCGATGAAGTATGTGAAGTCCGATTTGCGTAATCGATTGGGTGATGAAAATTTAAGCGACAGTTGTATTTGTTACATTGAGAAAGACTTTCTTGTCAATGTTAAAGTAGATGATGTAATGGTTAGATTTCAAAAAATGAAAACTCGTAGAGAACAACTTTAATATATTTGTTATCTAATATTTTGTTTGGTAATCCTATATATATATATATATATATATATGACCCGACTCGACCTGATTCGACCCGACCCAATTCGACCCGACAGTTGTATTAGTACCGACCATAAAAATTCCCGACCTCTGTGAAAAAGTTTTGTATTTAGTCCAATGAATCAATGACATTTTTGTGTACTTTTCTTTGTAGGTTGATGGTTTGAGTGTTGCTCTAATGGTGGAGTATATTTATTTACTTATTTAAAAAGTAGATTAGATGGTTGTGTAAGTTGCTTAAAAAAACTAATAATAGTGATAATTGCATCAAATTTAAGCACGTAACATTAATGTTACGATGAAGTAATGAATTTAAGTATTGAACCATAAAATACGTTCGATATATAAGCATATTATGAATAAACAAGTTACCATAATAAAATTCCCAAGTAACCAAATACAATAGTTCAAAGTACACATTCAAAAATCAACGAATATGATGCAGTTTCAAAAGCATTCAATGGCTCGAGAGACTCATGATTATTCAAAGACGATAAAACGAACCAGAGGTTCAAAGAACAATGTTCTCATAATATTAAAATTATTAGCATTATTGGTAAGTGTACCATTAAAGGAGGTGGAGAGACCCGACAATCCAATAGACCCTGGTGGTACGAGTTTAAAGTCGGGTGAGGTGACTCGTAAAGTTCAATTACTTGAGCGGGTAAAGTTGAGAGCAAACATGAACCATTCTAATGCTACATTCGACCGGGGTGGTATAAGTTCAGATTCGCGCTAGGTGTTTTGCAAAGTTGAATTGTTTGGGCATGTCATGAAGTTAATAAATAAGGAGCGTGTTAATGTTCCTTTTGATCCGGGTGGCTTTGTTTCGAAGACAAAACTTGAGGTCGAGTTTTTTCGAAGACGGGGAGTATGATGCAAATCTCTTTATTTGAATTTTGATTTTTAATATCTTTTATTATTTTTATGTTATCTCGTTTCCTAGTTTATCTTTTTCCATGTTTAGTATAAATAGGGATCCAAGGTTGTTTAGATTATTAGTTTTTGATTAAGTTTAATATTATAAGAACATTGTTCTTTGAACATTTGGTTCGTTTTATCGTCTTTGAATAATCATGAGTCTCTCGAGCCATTGAATGCTTCCGAAACTGCATCAGTTGGTATCAGAGCTTTGGTTATTCAAATGGCTCTGCGGGGAGAGAGATGCTTGCTCGATCGTAGATTCGCCGCCAGAGGCAACGAGAGAAGTATGTTCGATTCACGTGCCCACGGTAGAGATCGGTATTCTACTAGCAGAGTCGCCGACAGAGGCAGCTGTGGAATCTATCCCGACCCGCAGGATCTTAAGATCAAAAGACTCCGACAACGAGTACGTGACCTCGAGCTACGACACGAGATTCAACGACTCAAGCAACGGATCCAAGATCTTAAGGCATCATCGACATGGAAGGAAACGGAACCGGAAAAACCCGTCGGGGATGAGTTAACCGGGGATGAGGATCATCCTACCCATGGCGATTTTATCTATCGTTCACCTCCTCGTTTTGATAATTACAAGGATGAAAAGGTGAATACTTCCGGTGGCGATTTTTGTTATGATTCGCCACCCGTGTTTGATATCTACCGGGATGAGGATGAAAAGGTGAATACTTCCGGTGGCGATTTTTGTTATGATTCGCCACCCGTGTTTGATATCTACCGGGATGATACGGTGGCTATGGGTGGTGATATAGGGGTAGATGGTGCGGCGACTGCTATCGGGTCTCATATTCCGTCCGTGGTAATCTCTTTGGTGGTGGATATTAGTGGTGAGGAGGAAACTGGTGGTGTAACTGGAATTACTGGTGGTGATCCGGTGGTCACTAGGGGTGTGGAATGGGTTTTGGTATGTCCAATCAATTTGTCGCAAAATATGGGATATGGCATGAAGTCAAATTTTCAAATTGATGAGAAGAGGAAGGTTATTAAAATTATGGGTACACTTACCAATAATAATGCTAATAATTTTAATATTATAAGAACATTGTTCTTTGAACCTTTGGTTCGTTTTATCGTCTTTGAATAATCATGAGTCTCTCGAGCCATTGAATGCTTCCGAAACTGCATCAGTTGGTATCAGCTATGCAGTTAATGTCAAAAAATAGCGGTCTGAGATATCGGTTATTGCGGTGGGATAGCGGTATATATATATATATATATATATATATATATATATATATATAACACCAAAAGTTATCTAATAATAATACTTAAGTCTTAATACCAAAATCATAAAAGTCAATAGTTCAAAACACAAAGTAACAATATTTTTAATTTAAGACATGATTTAATCACTTAATCGAAAGCCATAAATATATAAGCATCAGCAGCGGCTGAAGAAACGGGTATCGGAGATGAGCATCAGCAGCGATTGAGGTATTTTTAGGGCAATAAGCTGATCGTTCAATAATAATCATAATGAAATCGGGCTATGGGCTTACAGTTTGGGCCAAAAAAAGTAAAAATTGGGTCAAAAATATTAAACTGATAATCTCATCGCTATTTCCGATATATCGGTGGCCATATATCAGCGAAATAGCGGTAAATAGCGCCGCAAATATCGGAACCGCTATTTGGACCGATATTTCGACCGCTATTTTACCGCCAGACCGATAACCGCTATAGCACCACTATAGCACCGCTATTGATAGCATATGGTATCAGAGCTTTTGGTTCTCAAATGGCTCGACGTGGTGTTGAATACTTGCTTGATGGTAGAGTCGCCGACCGAGGCAACGATCGAAGTATTTTCTATTCACGTGCTCGTGGAGAAGATCGATGTCCTACTCGCAGAGTCGCCGGCCGAGGCAGCGGTGGAGTCTGTTACAACCCACGGGATCTTATGAAGATCCAACGACTCCGACAAAGAGTCCGCGATCTTGAAGAGATCGAACGGCTCTGAAAACGAGTCCACGGTCTCGAGTTACAACGGGAGATGCGTAAGGCGGAAACCTGGTCGAGCACCGTCGTCGGGGACGAAGGTGACGACAGAGAGGAGCATTCGTTTTACTATCACCCACCCCGGTTCTTAGAACCAATTTATCCAGAAAGTGTGTCGGGAGACAACCCTGTCTTTGATGAAGACGGAATCGACTATGATGAAGATGAGTGTTTATTTGCGGATCCTTCCGGTGGTGATTTTAGCTGGGATTCGCCACCCGTGTTTGATAACTACGGTGATGAGGAAGAATATACAATAGTTCTAGATGGTGCGGCGACTGCTATCGGGTCTCATATTCCGTCCGTGGTAATCTCTTCGGTGGTGGCTACTAGTGGTGAGGAGGCAACTGGTGGTGTAACTGGAATTACTGGTGGTGATCCGGTGGTCACTAGGGGCGTGGAATGGGTTTTGGTATGTCCAATCAATTTGTCGCAAAATATGGAATATGGCATGAAGTCAAATTTTCAAATTGATGAGAAGAGGAAGGTTGTTAAAATTATGGGTACACTTACCAATAATAATGCTAATAATTTTAATATTATAGATCGCATAAAATATTCTCCTTTAAATCCTACGAATGTGGGAATTCAATTTAGATATGATTATCAATTTGATGGAAAATGCTTCATTGCTACTAATAAACTTTCCCATAATTTTGATGGCTATACAAGTAAAGAGCCATTAATTTCGAAAATCCAATTTGGGTCCAATCCAATGCATAGTAATAAACAAGAAGTCCAAGGAGCTAATCGTTTTGACATTCTCAAGACTCGAGGACGAGTCTTTTTCGAAGACGAGGAGAAGGAGGTGGAGAGACCCGACAATCCAATAGACCCTGGTGGTACGAGTTTAAAGTCGGGTGAGGTGACTCGCAAAGTTCAATTACTTGAGCGGGTAAAGTTGAGAGCAAACATGAACCATTCTAATGCTACATTCGACCGGGGTGGTATAAGTTCAGATTCGCGCGAGGTGTTTTGCAAAGTTGAATTGTTTGGGCATGTCATGAAGTTAATAAATAAGGAGCGCGTTGATGTTCCTTTTGATCCGGGTGGCTTTGTTTCGAAGACAAAACTCGAGGTCGAGTTTTTTCGAAGACGGGGAGTATGATGCAAATCTCTTTATTTGAATTTTGATTTTTAATATCTTTTATTATTTTTATGTTATCTCGTTTCCTAGTTTATCTTTTTCCATGTTTAGTATAAATAGGGATCCAAGGTTGTTTAGATTATTAGTTTTTGATTAAGTTTAATATTATAAGAACATTGTTCTTTGAACCTTTGGTTCGTTTTATCGCCTTTGAATAATCATGAGTCTCTCGAGCCATTAAATGTTTCCGAAACTGCATCAGAATAAGTTACACATATATTGTTTGAACACGTTCAAAAGTCAACTTAAACATATACTGAAACGACAAAAAATCACCGGTAGTAACTAGTAACAGCTTAATATTTCATTATGGCATTATTCCAATAGCACCTCCTGCGCCTCTCACTTTCTCCATCCCGTCTCTCCTTTTACCTCGTCATCGTCATAATCACTCAAGTGCTCATCATCGCTTGTTTATGTCCTTTTTGGTTCGTGGTAGAGATGAAGTAGGGGTAGGATTCTAGATTTGTACGTGTTGTTTATGGTTATAGTTTTTATTTGTTGTGTTAAATGGAGGGGGTGATGGGGCCTAACAAAGATGGTGGTCGATGGTTTTAATTTGTAGCGGGTTAATGTGTCATGTTTGAATAAAAATTTTACGTTCTCTGTCATTCTCTAGGGATTAGATTTATCTGGGTTAATCACTTAATTGGGCTTCATTTCAAATATAGTGTTGACATATAGCGATAATAACTGTGAAGACATGTTGTGACGGTGATTGCTAGCAAGGTAGAAGATAGTGGTGCTGGTTACTAGTGGTGGATAATGGTAGTGGACGGTGATTTTGGATGGTGAACTGTGATGGTCCATCAATGTTGGTTTCGGTAGACAGTGAAGATGTCAAGATGATATGGTTGAATGTGGCTGACGTTGGTGATTTTATATATCCAGGGGACCAGGACTATCCTGCAAGAAGCGTAGGCATACGTCTGTTGAGAAAACACCATACGGTAACTCCTTTGTTCTACGCTGGCCATATGCTTGAATTTGCTTAAGGAGGCGAACAATGTGGGCATACAGTGGTGGGCAAAACTTTGTGACACGTTTAGTACTTAAAACTTCTTTAAAGGGCTGTACATATCTAACAAAGCTAATGCGGGTACAACGTATGCTTTCAGGTAAACTGAAATAGAGATGCTCAAGTCCCGGGCTAGTAAGTCAAACTCACTTATATGAGAAAACCATACTAAATACATAACAACTCACAATTTCAACCATTATATAAATCAAGCCTCGAGCTTAGTTTCCTACATAATATGTGATATAATCAAGGCATGAATAAGGTCTAAGAAAATAGAGATTACACGACTGTCTGTTATTTGAGCCAAAGTTCATGAGTTGAAACATGATATGGAGTTATGGACCATATGGTGACAGTAAGAACATATTGGTATATTGTGTTGACAATTTCACCTCAAGGGTAAAATTATGAACACGTAGTATATTAGTATGGGTGCGGTTTTGAAGTGATCATATCTCTGTGGAGAAAAATGAATGGCAAAGAAGTGTGGTCGGTTTTTAGTAGGAAACCCGATAACTATTTCGTTTCAAATGTATTCACCAAAAACAGGAGATTGTAATATATTTAATCGCTAATTCCCTATTATATCATCAATATAGATTTGCTTACTAGCTCTCAACAACATTATCATAAAAAAAAAACTGAGTTTATTTTGTGTGCTAAAATAATTAACTTGAATCCTTAAAACCTTAATAACTATATAATCTATTAAAGCATAATAATTTCAGTTATATCTGGATTTATTAAAGGATAACCTCACAATCTTACAACCCCTTCTTTGTTCAACGAATGGTGTGGCCTCGTTCTTGGCTTTGCGTGTTGACTTTTCTACAGTATTATGGAACACTTGAACCAAATATACTAAGTGCAAACTTTGTGAATTTGTAAAATTACATAACTCAAATTCAAAATGTTGATTAGTTTCTGAAGTTGCAAAAGCTATTTACATTCCTAATTGCGAAGCTTAGAAAGTGTGCTTGGAGCACAACAGGTGGATTATTAATATTAAGGCCATGTCATCTTTAAGGTCAGTATTGGTCCTAAAATCAAGTCAATGCTATTATCATTCATTCTAGAGTCCAACTCACTACTAAGACACCACGATCATATAATATTAAATCAAACTGACCCAATTTTACAAAGAGGTTTTATTAGCACACAACTTAATAGGCCATAGAAGTTTTCATCATATAAAAGCACAAAGCAATTCAAAGGCTAGAAAAGATTACTTGTTGTCTCCCAACAATACGGTTTAGAAATATCAAAGAGAGCCTGAAGAGCCTTCAGGAGTAAACTTGATGGAAATACTGTTAACGCAATGCCTTTCATCTGTAGGTGTCTTAAACCCCTCGCCTTTAAACACATGCCCCAAGTGCCCTGCACAAGCCGTGCAAGTTATTTCAGTCCTCCTTCCATCCGGGTCGGGCTGCAAAATCAACAACATTCTAATTAACTCATTATTCCAAACTCAAAAGGGAGTATCGAAACCTTGAAAGAGTAATGAATCTCACAGTGCGGGTGATGGTTCCTGGAAGCCCTTCATAGAAAGCGGGCCAGCCGCAGCCCGAGTTGAACTTGGTGGTGGATTTATAGAGTGGTGTTCCACAACCAGCACAAGTGTATATTCCTTCAGCAAAGTGCTTATCATATTCACCGGTGCCTTTTGGCCTGCAATTTAATCCCAAATAAATCCACATCAACATCAACTTCTGAGAACTCATCACCAAATAGTAGGGGTGTAAACGAGCCAATACGAGCCCGAGCTTGGTTTGTTCTAACTTATAAGAGCTCAAGTTTGAGCTTGGCTCGTTTATTATTTAAAAATAAATTATATCATCATCGTACTCAGTAAATCCCACCAATAGCAAAGTTATAGTAGGGTCTAAGGAGGATAAGATGTAGACAGCCACAACCTTACATCTATGGCTCTACCCCATATGAATAGAGAGGCTGTTTCCGGTGAGACCCTCAACTCAATAGTAAATTTGCATCAAGCCTTGGACATAAGGCACATAGCACTCAGCCACTTTTAATGTTATTTTCACGAAATTAGTAAAATAACGTTAAAATTAATGCAATTTCAATTTTTGCACCCCAAGGGCCCACACGTATATTATTTAAATTATATATGTGTCTTTAATTACTTTCGAATATTTTGAAAAAAAACCTTAAACAAACCTAAGCTTGGTTCGAACTCGTGTAGTACCTTAAATGAGCCAAAGCTTGGTCAAGCTCTGGCTGTGTAGCGTGAAATTAATACATAAAAGTCCAAAAAAGGAAAAACATAAAAATACACTAGGGCCGTTAAGGCTTGACGAGCCTAAACGAGCTTCCCACACAAGGATCAAGCTCGGGTCATCGATGAGATCTTAAGTAGCACGCGAGCAGAGCAGAGCAGAGCTAAGCTCGTTTACACCCCTACCTACCAAATAGCAATTAAAGAAGCCCTAAACAGAGTATTTGGGAGTGAAATTGATCAATTAACAAGTAATCAAGGATGCACATAGAAATTGTGTTGGTAAAGGATTGACTGGATGTGATGTACTTACTCGGTTCCTTTGTTCCGAAGGATGCGGAATTGTTCAGGAGAGAGAACTGCACGCCATTCTTCCTCGGATTTCACAACGGAAGTCATCCCTAGTGGTGTAATTTACGGATTTTGATGGTTTATTGAGATAGGATAAATGATATATATTGGATGGGTGTATGTGTGTGTAACGAGCCAAACTCGAGCTTGAAAATCTGCTCACGAGCCGAGCTCGAGCTTTGGAAATAGAGCTCGAAACAAGCCGAGCTCGAGCTCTGTGTAAGTTAAATGAGCCGGGCTCGGCTCGGCTCGTTTGCACCCCTACTACCCGGCAATTTAAGGGTAACTTCGGTTATATTCGTTTTTATGAAAATCTTAATTTTATTAGACGATGCGAAACTAGGTGTATAAGGCATATAATTATGTCCCGCATAATTAATTTAGCTTAATTAATTTAGCTCATGCTTTATTATTATATTTAATGCGTAAATATTTTATTTTATGTGTGATTATTTTTCTTTATACGTGATTATTGTTTTGATTTCATAGTGTAGGTCCTTCTCGTCCATATTCGCTTACTCTACACAACCATGTGGGGCTAGGTTCAAGGGAGAATGAGGTATTTCATTGAAGAGGTAGGTCCCAGCAGAGCCCAGTTGGACCCGCAAGACTCACCTTAAACAGGGACGTCTGCGCAGAGACCAACTGGATCCGCAGGACCAACCATGCTCAGAGACGTGACGTCCTTACGCGCAGTACGCAAGCTGGTCCCGCAGGAAATGCCTCCCAATGGTGAAGGACTCCGCCTGTCCCCGCAGCCTCGGATACAAGCCATTAGGGAAGGCCACCCGCGCAGCATGGCTACACGCACAAGGCACTTAGCTCTCGATCATTCAGTGTCACCTGAAGGAATGAGCCAAGCCGGGAGCAATCCCGCACAGAGGCGGGAGGGGGAATACTCCCGCCCAAATAAGCCAGTCCGTATACTGAAGGATCTTTTACTGTACCTGACGAGGTATGGGCGAAAGATCTGATCAGAGATACGACAGCTCACTGATACAGTATGGCGAGCAGCATGCTCCTGTACTGTATCACTATTAGCCGCTGCCTACTCACCAACTACTGCCATACCACGTGCGTAGCCGTCAGTTGGTGGAACAGGAATAGTATACAGCAGGCCTGGTCACTATCAGCCGCTACCTACCCACCAACTACCAGCAGGGCACGTGCGTAGGCTACTGTTGGTGGAACAGGAACACTGTTGCAGCCGGCCATACCTCTTTGGAAACCTACCTTCGGCTATAAATACGACAAATGGTATGACCATCTCATCTTATCATATCTTATCACATTATCTTTTATCATCATATTATACCTGATATCTGTTCTAGCAATCTCTTAATATACTTTTATATTTAAAGAGCAATCTAGTCTGATTCTCACGCCGGAGGGTGGTCACAAGGAGGAACCCCCCCCTTCTCAGTGACGAGCTCACGGTGTCTGTTTTGCAGGTTATCAGAAGAACCATCTTCCAAGGGTCTAACCCCTCGTGGGAAACATCTCTCCAACCCCCAGGTTACCAGTAATCTGTCCGGGGTCCGGTTAGTGTTTCTTCATTGGCGCCATCCGTGCATAAAGCTAGAACTACAATTTTCTCCAGTTTTTTCAAACTTCTACAAAGATGGTTAGAGAAATTCCGGTAACCACAACCCCAGCTACTAGGGGGAATACCGGCAACACAGTTTTTACGAACACTACCCCGGCTACCGAAGCCGGGGCAAGTGAAGTAAATTTTACGAACACTACCCCACTTACCAAAGCTGGGGCAAGTGCAGTAAATGACCGCCTACTGGGATCCACCGATACCCAGTTTGAGAAACGAAGACTCCCCCGCCAGACTCTCGATGAAGTTAAGGCATGGGCGGAGGCACGACAAAAGGAATTCCAGGCTGAGTTGGACGAACGCTTGCGTTCCGTGCAACAGGCCGACGAATTCGAGTACTGGGAGGATGACTCGGAGGAATCCGACTCCGACGCGAACCCTCGCCATAGGGCAAAAGGGAAGCGTAAGGAAACGGAATCCCAACCGAAAAGGCATTTTGGACAAGCCTTCAAACCAAAAAGCACAGGTGGAAGTCCACGAGACTTCTCAAAAACGTTCAGACCAAACGTTGCAAATGCAGGAATGTCCAAGTTTGCAAGGGACATTGCGGAAGCAATCGCCCCAAAGAGTGCCAAACAAATGCCTAACATAGGCACATATGACGGTTTATCTGATCCAGACGATCATTTGAACAGGTTCATAGCGGGGGCAACCGTCAGCAATTGGACGGAACCCACGTGGTGCTACATGTTCCAAATGACGCTTGTTGGGGCTGCTAGAGCTTGGTTTGATCGTCTACCGGTCAACCACATCTACGACTGGGCAGACTTCCAACAGAAGTTTAGCCAACACTTCAGCCAGCAACGGAAGTATACCGAGGAGCAATGGACAATCCTCAAATGCATACGAGAGGAAGATGAATCTCTGCCAAACTTCATCACTCGCTTCAACTCAAAGAAGCTAAGTTTGGGCAATATCAGCGAAGATCTTGTTCGCGCTGCCTTTATCCAGGGCGCACATGACCCAGAGCTCATCCGCACCCTAACGGGTAAAGATGGCATGCCATCCACATGGGATGGCATCATGACAGCAGCAAAACGCTATGCGGAAACGGAGAAGCAACTGGGTAAAGATCTCCCACAGAGCACAAACCTCTACACCCAGAAGACGAGAAAGGACAACGTCCTCACAGCCCGACTAAATAAAAAACGAAAGCTAGGCATTTGGCAGTCAAGGGTAAACTTTGACACCTCATCCGGCTTGCAACATCGGTTGGGCGGAAGGGATAATGTACAGCCGCACCGAAACTCCAGATGGACGCCACTCACCAAAAGCGTCACTGAGATATTCGCCACTGAAGAGCTCCCGTGGCCAAAACCTCCGATAATCCGACATCGTCACGATGCTGATCGGAGCAAATACTGTGACTTTCACAAGATAAAGGGCCACAACACTGAAGAATGCATAGATGTAAAAGACATGGTCGAAGCATTTGTCAGAGATGGGACGCTCGCGCACCTCGTGGCGCAATAAAGGCTGAGCAGGCGGATGCGTGTAGAACCCCAGCTGGGGAAAACGAATAAAAATTCCAGCTTCAACATTGAGACTACATGCTGCGTAAAGAACGAGATCCCGAACCAGGTGCGTATCGGCTCGATGGCGCTCCCATCCCAACATGGAAGGGAGCTCATTTACACAGTTTGCATGTAAATCAATTCCAATTTGTAAAGAAAAGGCCAAGAGCCACTTCTAATGGAAATGATTCTCTTTTAAGAACATCGAAGCTGATGATTTTACATTTATACTTTTCTGAACACTAATATGCCGGTTTTCACCGCATAATTACGTGAGGTCATTGCATGGGAAGGCGGTCCTACCCGCACGAACCCAAAAAACGTGACAAACCTTCACGCAACCGCGCGTCGAACGGTTAAACTATGCAACACTGGTGACGGCATTCACATTACGTGAAGTCGTTGCGTGGGAAGGCGGTCCTACCCGCACGAACCCAATAACGTGGCAAACCTTCACGCAGGTCAGTTGAAGGAAAAGTTCAATTCTCCCATTAAATGAAAGTGCCGGTCTATCCGCATGAATCATGAAAGGAAACTGAACACTAACCTATCGACAACCGCGTGTCGAATGGTCAAAAACAAAATTATTAAAAGGATAAGGAAAACCTACACGCAGGTCAGATAAGGGTAAAGTTTTGCCATCCTACTAAGTGCAAGTGACGGTTCTACCCGCACAATCACGAAAGAGGAAACAAAACTTCACACCTATTATCAACCACGTTCAAAGGTTAACTTATCCTCAAAGGATGAGGAAAACCTACACGCAGGTCAGATAAGGGTAAAGTTTTGCCACCCTACTAAGTGCAAGTGACGGTTCTACCCGCACAATCACGAAAGAGGAAACAAAACTTCACACCTATTATCAACCACGTTCAAAGGTTAACTTATCCTCAAAGGATGAGGAAAACCTACACGCAGGTCAGATAAGGGTAAAGTTTTGCCACCCTACTAAGTGCAAGTGACGGTTCTACCCGCACAATCACGAAAGAGGAAACAAAACTTCACACCTATTATCAACCACGTTCAAAGGTTAACTTATCCTCAAAGGATGAGGAAAACCTACACGCAGGTCAGATAAGGGTAAAGTTTTGCCATCCTACTAAGTGCAAGTGACGGTTCTACCCGCACAATCACGAAAGAGGAAACAAAACTTCACACCTATTATCAACCACGTTCAAAGGTTAACTTATCTTAATGCCTTAGAAATTTCGAAAAGGAAAACCTACACGCAGGTCAGATGAAGGCTAAAGTTTAGCCATCCTACCAAGTGCAAGTGACGGTTCTACCCGCACAATCACGAAGGAGGAAGCGAAACTTTAACCCATTATCAACCACGTTCAAAGGTTCTTATTCTAAACACTTGGAAAATTGCTAATTTAAACTAAGTATGCAAGTCATAAGTTTATAAAGCAAGGAACCCAAAGAAGGAAATAACAGTCTTATACGCAAAAAGATTTATATTTCACAAATTAACTATTACAAGAATGGCCGGGTAACTACCCGCCCAAAAGAATAAAACTATACAAGTCTATCTTAGCAATGGGAAGGGATCTCCAGGATCAAGCTTCAGGGCCGCTTCCACTTGGACCCGCTCCGTCAGAAGAACGGGGTGGTTCGAGGAACGCTTTGAGGACAGCTAACCCATCATCAGCAGCAGCTACTTCGTCCACCTTCTCCACCACTGGATGCGGGAAGGCGGCGTATTGGTTCAATGCTTGGTCATAAATGGCTTCGGTATCCACATCGAACAAAGGGAAGTTGGAAGGCGGGACGCCTTTCTCAACAAACCCTAGACCAAGCAGGAAGCCGGCCTTTTCCCCATCCTCATGAGAAGCGTTGAGGGCTGCGGTCATAGCATCATCGTAAGAGGTCTCTGAAAAGACCCGACGCACAACCTACAAAGAAAACACAAGTATTAGAACCTTTTCTTACAAAAGAAAAGCGTGAAGATAAAACTAAACATACCTGAGGCAACGCTTCTCGAAGAAGCCATTGGAGGGCAGCTTGAGCTTCGTTATGGGCGCGTTCGGCTTCGCTCTTGTTAAGGTTGGCAAGTAAAACTTCCTTTGCGGCAGCCTCTTCGACACCCTTGAGTTTCCGCTCGGTGTGGTCAAGCACCCCCCTCTGGTCCAGGATTTCCTGGAGTTTCTTGGCATCTTCCATTGCCAAAGCATCATGAGCGCGTTGGAGAGCCTCTAATTTGGCCTTGAGCTCCTCATTCTCCACACGCAAAGGCTCAGCAACGGCTTCAGCCTTGGCAGCCCTCTCGGTTGCGTTTCGCGCAGTCTCCCTGGCCAGCCGAAGCTGTTCATTCACAGCTTGGGCAGCCTTGGAACGGGCCTCGAGTCGCGCCTGAACTTCAACCTCGAGGGCCTTGAAGGCCTTCTCCTTGTCGGCGGCAGCTGCCGCCAGCTGTTGGTTCTCCTCCCGAAGAGCACGCGCCTCAGATACGTCCTTGGCGCGAGCTGCTTTCAACTTGTCGTTTTCACGACAAAGCAGCTCGACGCGTGGCTGCGTCCGGGCCTGGAGAACCCGAAGCTCATTGGTTAGCCTACCCTCCTGGTAGCTAGCCATGGCTTCCCCCAACGCACCATGAGGAGCAGCGTGGCGAGCCCAGTCCACGCACTCCACAGGGGTACGAAGGGTTGTTCCTCGGCGTATGTTCCATCGCGGAACATACACTTCATTGGAATCCGACACTGCAAAAGAAACAAAGGCATTAAGGAAAAGATGATAAAAAACAAGGGAAAAAGAAAGGAACCCTACGCACCTGTAGGGTCAATAACAGGCCGATAGCCGCCAAACCCATCACCTGAACCTAAAGGAAATCCATCCAACAGGTCAGGCAGACGGGAAGGTGGCAAAGATCGGCGGGACGCCCTGCGCGTACCTGATGGTCCGGCCGTCGGTGCCGGTCGCGCGGGCATGGTGGCAGCCGCCGTGGTCGCCGCCGTGGTCGCCGCCTCGTAGTCAGCAGCAGCAGTAACCGCCGGCTCTGTGAAGGATGCTGTAAAAATCGCACTCACGGCCGGCGGGGACGTCATCTCAGCTGGAACAGTCTGCTCAGGAGCAACTGAACCAGCGGAAGCAGGCGCGGTCACCTGGGTCGACGCCTCAGGTAGGCTGACCAAGCCTACCGTCATTGGCGGAAGGGTACTCCTCTGCGCTTCACCCCGGAATGCGTCAACATCCACGCCTGCACAAAGAAGAAAGTGTTAGATAAATTAATGAAGTGATAAATCTACAGACATTATAATTGTACTTACGGGTTTTCTTGACCCTGAACGTACGGACGGGCGGGGAGGAACCCGATGGAGCCGGCCTCTTGGTACCGGTCACCGTCGTCTTCGTAGGTTCTCCGGAGGTAACGGTCGTAGCCTCCGGAGCAGTGGTCTTCTCACCACCGGGCTTCCCCGCCACTTCTTCACTATCTGACTCCGAGTCAGATAGAACCACTGGATCAGCTGTGGAGGCCTTCTTCTTCCCCTTCACGCCGGCAGCAGCTTTCTTCTTCCGCACCAACGGAGGAGCATCTGAGGATTCCTCAGAGGAAGATGGGTCAGGAATTCCAGCAGCGGGTACAGCATTGAGGGATTGAGGAAAGAATATCGCCTTACCTGGCCGCCGGTGGCTCAGGATCTCGTGGCCCAGCGGATAGACCTCCACAAACCGATCCGCCGTTTGCTCCAGGATGGGCAACTCGCCCTCGTCCAGAGCACGAGTACCCATCCGCGCAGGACCGTCGGTTTCCCGCGGGTACAGAAGCGACTCCAAATCATTTCCCTCTGAAAGAATAAACAGTTAGAAGACAAACGCGTATCAAAAAGAAAGACAAGACATACCATAGGGAATAGAGTTCAAACCGTATTCGAGAAGGATGGGAACCTGAGACGCATCCTTCCACACCCGGCTCATCCCTAACATGACCATCCCGGACTCCGCAAACCGGTAAACCGGAGATTGGATCCGGGATATCTTCGAAAACCATTCCACCTCCTGGTAGTTGGGGGCGTGAAGGCTCGGTATCGCTTGGCCATTTTTAAACTTCATGGCAAGGGGGATGGCGCGGGCAGAAATGTAGAAGAATTCCTGCTTCCACGCGCGAAGACTGCGCTCGGTGTCGCAAATCTTCAGACCCTTAATACGGGTCGTCAAGGTGTACCACCCCTGGATGCACCTCCAGGTATAGAAGGTCATCAGGCGGTCCACATGGGGCTCGATGCCCAAAATCCGGCACACCCACTCAAAATGGCGAATCTTAGCGATCGCCATGTGGTGCAGCTCGGTCAAATGAACACCGTGCCTCTCAAGGACACGGTAAACAAATTTTTTCAATGGGAATCTAAGATTCCCATAGACAAAAAATGCAGCATAAACCCCGATCTTGCCTCTGGGGGCATCGTACACGGTCTGGTGGGATTCAGGAAACTCAGGCTCGAGATGATCGAGCATGAACTTCCTGACAACATACCGGTACTGATCGCCGGGCAGAGCACACTGGCACTCGCCAGCAGTACCCCTGTCATCGGCTATAGCTTCAGCATCACGAGAAGACATCTTGCAGAGAGAAGAGAACGATTTCGAGAGAATGCTCGATTGAATAAAGGAGTATTCGCCGGAAATCGCCTTAAAGATGAAGAGAAGAGTTAAAAGTGTGAATTGCAAATAACCCTCTCCCCCTTTATATAGTAATCGCAATTAATGCGGTGAATTTAATGCGGAGGAGAGAGAAATCGAATGTGCAATGAAACTATGACACGTGGCAAAAAGCAAGCTGGCAACAGCTGTTGAAAGGACGTATGCCAGTAAAATCGCGCCCACGCGCCTGAAAAAGCGACTGGAATGACCATGTTCTGTCACGTCACCATAACTTCCTGCACGTCCTGACACAGTCAGAAGAAACCGTCGCACGACGTTTCAGAGGTTTGGACTGTTATCTTTTCACCAACTCTTCGAATTTCAAAATTCAAAATTCGAAAATATTAAAAAGTAAGCTGGAAAATACCCCTTACCCCTTGGCAAGCAAGTAACCGTAAGACGGATGCGGGTACAGTGTAAAGGCAAAACCCTTCACATACCTAGCACCCGCAGGGAATTGAAACCAAATAAACCTTGGCAAACAAGTAACCGTAAGACGGCTGCGGGTACAGTGTTAAGGCAAAACCCTTCACA
Source organism: Bidens hawaiensis (assembly GCF_021521415.1). Lineage (NCBI taxonomy): Eukaryota > Viridiplantae > Streptophyta > Magnoliopsida > Asterales > Asteraceae > Bidens > Bidens hawaiensis. The sequence continues at coordinate 56,482 of NW_027491477.1, forward strand.
TACCTAGCACCCGCAGGGAATTGAAGCCAAGAAAACCTTGGTGAACAAGTAACCGTAAGACGGATGCGGGTACAGTGTTAAGGCAAAACCCTTCACATACCTAGCACCCGCAGGGAATTGAAGCCAAGTACCTCGGCAACCAAGTAACTATAAGACGGGTGCGGGTACAGTGTAAAGGCAAAACCCTTCACATACCTAGCACCCGCAGGGAATTGACGCCAGGAATACCTTGGAAGTAAAGTAACCGTAAGACGAGCGCAGGTACAGTGTTAAGGCAAAACCCTTCACATACCTAGCGCTCCGCTGGGAATTGAAACCAAGAAGGATCTTCTGGGCAATGCTTGCGCAAACGGAAATAACATCCCCGCATAGCGGGAACGTCGAGAACTACGTTGTTTGAAGCTCCAGGATGGAATTGGTGGTCTTAACATAATTGATCACTATGTTCAAAACTACCAAAACCTCATGGAAAATACATACAACTGGGACTCAATGCTCCTGACTTGCGAGGAGGTTACAGACCTACCCGCATCATACCCAAAGACCAAGCAGGAAACTCGGGCATTTCTGCAAGTGACAAGGACTTCCGCGGAAAGAATCCCCATGGAAAACCTTACAAAACCCTTTTCAAAACCCTTTGCTCAAGTCCAAAAGTTCACCTCACTTTATTAAACACTCATGAGAAGAACATTGGACTGGGGGGACTTGAAGAGGTAGGTCCCAGCAGAGCCCAGTTGGACCCGCAAGACTCACTGTTAGGACATGAAATGTCATGTGTATGTCCCCAGTTCTATCAGGATGGTTCGATATGAAAATAACGATCGTGAAACCAAGTTAACGGACTGAAAATGTCAAAAGAAACTGATTCGATCGAATCAGTGACTGATTCGATCGAACCAGGACTCATTCGATCGAATGAGATACTCATTCGATCGAATCAGTATACGATATATAAACGAAACTTAGGAAATTTCACAAGAGAGCACACATTACACACAGTCACGAACCTGCTACTGCCGAAAATCCTCTCTGCCCATCTTCGTCGTGTCGGTCTTTTCCTCCGTCCCTAGGTGTCAAACCGTCTTAGGAATCGTAACCGTGCGTTGTTGATCACCACCGAATCGCCGTGTTAGAGGATTCCGCACTCTAACACGTTGCCCCGTGAATCGTTGGGAAACCGTGTCCCGCACCGGTCCGACAAAGTGGTATCAGAGCCTTTGGTTCTAGATTCACGTTAGATTCGTGGTAAAATTCGTGTTTTTCTCGCGAAAATCGTAATTTTTGCCGGAAAATTCCGAATTTTTGGTGTTTTTGATCTTGGTGTTCGTCGTGTTCTTGTCAAAAACTGTTAAAATTGTCATACTTTGGTGTTTTGATCTTAGAATTGTGTGTTAAAAGTTCGAGTTTCGTCAAGAACGTTCCTCGCGTTCTTCGTGTTCTTCGTATTTTTGGTGGTTTTGATCCGTTTTTTGGTTGGTCTTAAGTTGTTTTTGTGTTAAAAGTCATATTTTGATCTTAAGTTGCTTCTTGATCTTCCAAGATTTGTGTTTTTGATTCAAAATTCGAAAATCCGTCAAAATCTTCTAATTTTGGAATTTCCAGATTTTCCGATCGAACGTGTCTATTTTTGGAACTCATTCGATCGAATAGCCTTCCTATTCGATCGAACAAGTTTAAACTTTGACCGAATCAGTTTTTTCCCGCCGAGAATTACTCCTAGTTCATTCGATCGAACCAGATTTGTTCGTTCGATCGAATTAGTCACCATTCGATCGAATAAGTCTTTTATTTGATCCGCCGATTCGATCTTTGTCTTATTCGACTGTCAGAACCCGTTCGATTGAACCAGAAACTCTTTCGATCGAACCTCTCAACCCATTCGATCGAACCAGATTCACATTCGATCGAATAACTTACAGATCAGCATTTCAGAGAGACATTCGATCGAACCAGAACACATTCGATCGAATAGGTCACTCATCCGATCGAATCAAACCCATTCGATCAACAGTTCAACGTTAAAGCAAAGAAACAAAGATGGCTGCAAGTTCGAGTACCAACAAGAGGATTCAATCGATTCTCGAAAGTGATTCTGAATCGGGAAGCTATAACAAGCCACCAAAGCTAATGACTTTAAACGATTTTACAACCTGGAAGACAAGATTTCAAATTCATATAACAGGTGTGAATCCTGGACTTTGGGAAGCTGTTCAGACAACTTGGGTGCATCCGACAAATGATGATGGTGAGACTTTGAGTTACTTTAGGCTGTCTGAAGATCAAAGGATAGCCTTTGATGCTGAGAAGAAAGCCTTCTCGTTACTGTCACAAGCACTTTCAAGCGATCTCTTCCATCAGTTTAACCAGTTTACAACAGCGTCAACTCTTTGGAACGCACTGGTTGAACGATGTGAAGGATCTGACTCACTTAGAGAAATTCACGCACGGGAGCTCAAGCGTGAATTTGATTTGTTTGGTCCAGAATCGGGAGAAGACATTGAATCGTTACTGTCGAGATTCTATCATCTAATGTCAGAACTCAAGTCCTATAATGTCAAAACAACAGGGACTGAAAAGGTTAGATGTCTTGCTCAAGGACTTCCAACCAGCTGGAACACCTTCCTGACAGTAATGAGAAGAAGTCATCAGCTGGAGACGATTCTCCTGTCTGATTTTATTAAAGAAATCAGACAAGAAGAGGCTGAACTAAGAGCCTCCTCCAGAAAACCGAGATCAACTTCTGACAAATCACTCTACATGTCAAAACCTCCTATGTCAGATTCAACTGATCATGCTCCGATGAAGACCGCTTTTGTCTCCTCAACGTCAAATCAATCAAAGGGGACTGAAACGAGATCTTCCGTCCCACCATCAACTTCTGGAAACTCAAGTACTAACTCCGGACCCAAGTCAACGGAGAAAGCAACGTTGAATACTGAAGGCTTGGGAACAGTAACAGTGGAGGTTGCCAAAGAACACATGGCAACTCTAGGCACGATAATTGAGTCCTACAGTTTAATGGTGGCGGGTAAGCTAGGAAATAGTCATCTGGACAGTGATGACTATGAACAGCTTGACGAAGATGATATGGAACGCATAGACATTATGTGGGCTCTTGGCAGTGCGTTCCGAAGGGCCGGAAAGTGGACGAAGAAAACAGGTCAGGCCCTCTCAATAAACAACAAATCCAAGTTCGGCTTTGATAAAAACAAAGTAAAATGCTACAACTGTGGCGAACTTGGTCACTTTGCCAAGGAGTGTTCGAAGCCAAGAAGGGAAGGTCACCAATATCCCTTCCGAACCACTTCATCATCATCCACTCCTGCTGCAGCTGCTGCAACTGTCAACCTTGAGAGACAACTGGTCCCTCAAAATCAAACCGCAGCAAACAACGTCAACATCAACAATGAAACTGCTCTTGCAGTTCAAGGGGATGAAGGCGAGACATGGAACTTCAGCATCAACATGGCTGATGTCACAATAGTAGATGGAAACTCTGAAACCGAGTCTGTTGTTTCCTCGACCAATGAAGAATATATTGTCGATGAACCAGCTGCTGAAGTCCATGAAGAAGAACATGAGGTTGAAGTGGTATCTTTGGAGATTAAGGAGGATCACGATAAAGAGTCAAATGTTCCTCAAATATCTCCATGTTCGACAATTCCCGCAGAGGCTGCTAAAGTTGAAGAAGTCAACGAAGTAGAGTCTAAAGCAACTTCTGCATCGTTTCTGGAAAAAGCTGGGAATCTTTGCTTTGCATTCATGGCAGAGACATCAAATGCCAAGGTAAGTTCTAACCCATCAACTCCCAAACCAGAAAATGTTAAATGTTTAAAATGTGAATTGTATGAACAAGAAATTCAATCTCTAAAAGAGAGAATTGAAGATCTCGAGGCTTACAAACAAGCAGCCTCAAGATCTTTAATGGAACTGACTGACGCGCTTGCACAGAATAAGGCTTGGAAGCAGAAAGAGTCTGCTTTTAAAGAAAAGATTGATAGCCTTAAGCGTCAGAACAAGGAACTTGAAATATGTGTTCTGAATCAACAAGATTCTATCAATTTTCACATAAATAAGAATAATGTTTTGAAAAAAGAATTGGAAAACTTGAAAGCTGATTTTGAATCATTGAATTTCAAATTAAAAAGTTACTCAAATTCATCTTATTTATTAGAACACATCATTCCCGAGTTCCGAGGCAAAAAGGAAAAAGGCGTGGGATATAACAATGTCCCACCCCCGATCCTGAATCAATTTGCAAGCACACCAGGAGCTGTGCCGGATGATGAATCAAATGATTATATACCCGAGGACACAAACCAAATTTCTAAGTCTAAGGGAAAAGAAGTCATTGACCCGGCTCCTGAGTCCAAACAAAATGTTGTTGCCACAGACTTAGGTTCCACAACTAAGTCGGGCCCACCACCATCTAAGTCAAAGGCAACAACAACAAGAAATTCTCAGAAGAAAAAGTTTAATCCTAAATCTGAGAAAGTCTATGTGGAACATAGTACCCAGTTTGTAAAGGAGGGTAACGTTAATGAAAAACATAATTTCCCAAAACACCCTCCTAGACAAACTACACCCCAAAATATCAAATCCAGGGGGTACTATGATAACCGACAAAAACAGAGTTATTTCTCTCCACAAAGTCAAAGGGGGAGAAACTACTGTTTTTCGTGTGGAGAGGTAGGGCATATAGCAAGATTTTGCTATAAGTACACGGATCCTAAGCAGTACATATCGACTCCGGATCCGAGGTATGCCAAGTCACCTCCTAGGAGGCGACCGACCATTGACGTTCAAGGTCAAGAACGGTTTCACACACCGAGGTCGGTTTCTCCTCGGAAACCTCAGCCAACCTCACCACACCAATCCCCAAACCCCTCAGATCCAAATGTTTCCACTTCGACAAGTGAAACTCAGTCTTCAACCATCTATCTCAAACATGTTGAGAAGAAGACTGACTTTTGGAAACCAAAGAAAACTAACACTGTTGACAACAATGTCAAACCAGAAAACAGTGTTAATGAGGGTAAATGGATTGAATTGTACATTCGTGATGAAAATGGAAAACCCAAGACCGTAAAGGCTTGGGTTTCCAATGATATTTAAACCTTTTGTTTTTGTGTGCAGGTTGCTCTATATGATCCAAGATTCAACATGTGGATCATAGACTCAGGAGCTTCCAGGCACATGACTGGAAACATGAATCTCCTTTCAAGTGTCAGACAAATAAAAGGAGGTGCAGTTTCCTTTGCAGGAAATCAAGGAGGTTATATCACGGCCCAAGGAATTGTGTCTAATGGGCGAATTTCGTTTGAGAAAGTTAATTTCATCAAAGAGTTGGAGAACAACCTGTTGTCGATAAGTCAAATCTGCGACAAAGGTTTCAAAGTTATGTTTGACGACCGAGATTGCCACATCTTGGCTAAGGATTTCAACTTTCCTGAAGACAAGGTTTTAATGTCAGCTGCACGCCAGAGTGATCTCTACATTCTGGATATGGCTAAGGCAGGGTCATCGTCTCCAACGGCGACATGTTTTGTGTCCAAGGCATCCGAACGTGATACTGTCTTATGGCATAGACGGATGGGACACATAAATGTCAGGAACATGAACAAGCTTGTGCACAACAGACTAGTTGAGGGAGTTAATCTGAGAAGCTTTCGTCTCCCTGATTCGTGTGTGCAGTGCAAAGCAGGAAAGCAAATAAAAAGGTCCCACAAGTCTAAGAGTTTCCACTCGATTGATATTCCGTTGGAACTCCTTCATATGGATCTTTTTGGCCCAATAAGCGTCAAAAGTATCTCTGGGCACTCATACTGTCTAGTGGTTACTGATGAATATTCTAGATTCTCTTGGGTGTTTTTCTTGAAAGTAAAATCAGAAACGTTTGGATGTATACAACTGCTGGTTACAACTATTGAGTCTCAATACAATCTGAAGGTTCGAAGAATGCGGTCAGATAACGGTACAGAATTTAAAAATGCGAATGTTGAAAATTTCTGCAAAGAAAAGGGGATCGTTCAGGAGTTCAGTGCTCCATATGTTCCACAAATGAACGGGGTTGCTGAAAGGAAAAATCGTACGTTAATCGAGACAGCAAGAACAATGTTAGCCGACTCAGTGTTACCTGTTACGTTTTGGAGTGAGGCAATTGCCAACGCCTGTTTCACATTAAATCGGGTAGGCATTGTCAAGCGCCACGGCAAGACAAGTTTCGAGCTTCTTCAACGACGAAGGCCTAACTTAGAGCACCTGGAACCATTCGGAGCTCTTTGCACGTTACTTAAAAGGCACGTTGATAATAAGTTCGAGGAGAAGATTATCAAGGGTTATTTTCTGGGTTACAGCGTACCTCTCAAAAGGGTCTTCAACAGAACAACAAAATTAGTTGAAGAATGGTACCATGTCGATGTTCAACGCTACACAGAACCAGCCAAGGGGACAGGAGAAGACTGGTTGTTTGATTATGACAAATTGTTCAAGTCTTTCAATCTGTATGAGATTGCTATTCAAATGATGTATGAGGCGCAAAATGCACCTCCTGATGAATCTTTGCAATCTTCAACTCATCCTGGTCCGTCATCATCTTCCTCCACAGAGTCTAGCGATCAAGTTCAAGAATCTTCCGAATCTGAATCTGAAGATGAATCTCCAGCAGATGATGTACAATCGGCACCAACTCAGGTTACTTCACAACCTTCATCGTCAAATCAAGAAGTGCCGAATGCAGATCAGCCTCTAACGTCTACTTCAGAGGCACCACAATCCGCTCCAGTTCCTGAGCCGAACTTAACTAACTTGGAACAAAATGTTGTCGTTCCTGACAATCCGGTTGTTAGGACTGAACGTGATCATCCACAAGACAACATTATAGGGGACATTCAACAGGGTGTCAAAACTCGTCGACAGCTGAATTTTGGTCTCTACACAGAAATGATGGAGTCAGGATCAGTTGCTCTTAATGCCCATGAATGCTTCTTAGCACAAGAAGAACCACACAGCACCACCGATGCGCTGAAAGATCCCAACTGGGTCTCAGCCATGCAAGAGGAATTATTGCAGTTTAAAAGACTTGGTGTGTGGAAGCTGGTGGATCTCCCCAAAGGACAGAAGAAAATTGGCACTAAGTGGGTACTAAAATGTAAACGTGACGATCGTGGAGTGATTGTTCGCAACAAAGCCCGCCTGGTGGTCCAAGGGTTTAGGCAAATCGAAGGCCTAGACTACAATGAGGTATATGCTCCGGTTGCTCGTTTGGAGGCAATCCGGATGTTCTTGGGGTATGCATCTTTCAAGAAATTCAAAGTATATCAAATGGACGTCAAGAGTGCCTTTTTGTACGGTCACATCGAAGAGACCGTATATGTGGCACAACCTCCAGGTTTTGAAGACCCATATCACAAGGACAAAGCCTATCTGCTCAACAAGGCTTTGTACGGTCTTCACCAAGCCCCGAGAGCTTGGTATAAAGAACTATCCAAACACCTTCTGAACAACGGGTTTAGAAGGGGAACCATTGACTGCACGCTATTCTCAAAAGAAAAAGAAGGAGATCTAATTATGGTACAAGTGTACGTGGACGACATCATCTTCGGGTCCACGAATAAAACACTTTGTAAGGAGTTCGAACAAGTGATGAAAGAAAAATTTGAAATGAGCTCCATGGGTGAGATGAAGTTCTTCTTAGGACTTCAAGTTGATCAAAAAGATTCCGGTATCTTCATTCACCAGACAAAATACGTCAATGACATCTTGAAACGGTTTGAGATGTTGAGTTCTTCTTCACAGGGAACTCCTTTAGAGGTTAATCACGGGATTAATCCTGACGAGAAGGGTGAATTGATCAATCCAACTCACTATAGAGGGATCATCGGATCTCTAATGTACCTGACTGCTTCTCGGCCAGACATAATGTTTGCTACGTGTCTCTGTGCACGTTACCAGTCAAAGCCGAAGGTCTCCCATCTGATTGCAGTCAAAAGAATTTTGCGTTATCTGAAGGGTACTCCAGATTGGGGTCTTTGGTATCCTTATGATGACAACTTCGATCTTCATGCGTATAGTGATTCGGATTATGGTGGTTGTAAACTCGATTACAAATCAACAACAGCAGGATGTCAGTTCTTTGGAAGTCGTTTAGTAACGTGGCAATGCAAAAAGCAGACGTCAGTCTCCACTTCAACAGCTGAGGCGGAATATATTGCGGCTGCCAGTTGCTGTTCTCAAGTTATTTGGATTCAGCAACAAATGCGTGACTACGGTATTGAATGTTCTACTACTCCCATATATATTGATAATTCTGCTGCAATTTCAATTACCAAAAATCCGGTCCATTTTAGCAAAACGAAGCACATCGAAATTCGATATCACTTCCTTCGTGACTGCTACGAAAAGAAGTTAATCGATGTGATAAAAATCCCCACTCAGGAACAACGCGCTGATCTCTTCACTAAAGCATTTGATAAACCACGGTTTTTATATTTACTAGAGATCAACGGCGTTAAACGTATATCAGAAGATGTTCCTGAAGATATCATTTAAATTGTTTTCATTTTTTCTTTTCTTAAAAATTTTAAAAAAAAAATCCAAAAAGATTTTGTTTTTTTTTATAAATTCTAGGGGGAGAAAGGTTTCAAGAAAAACCAAAAATTTTCAAAATTTTGAGAAGTTGATCTTGTTACAAGAAAGGTGATAGTACACAGACGCTATCATACTGAGACATCAAAAAGATTTGTTATTTCTGTACAGCTTATTTTCATTTTTCTTATATTAAATTTTTATACATCACTATCGCTTAAAATTATGTCGGTTACCTCAGTTTGATGGACACATTTTCGGATGTGTTTTGGTCCTTACTTCTACTAGTAGATTATGAGGATAGCCATTAACCAGATGACTGAAAGTGATCGGGGCGGGTTTTGATGGGTTTTTTATTCTTTCGCTGAAAAATAGTCGGTTATACTTAGTTAGAAGGACACATACTCGTATGTGGTCGGTCCAGTTGATCCATTGGATCTTCAGGATAGCCGTTTACCTGAAGACTTTGACTTGATCGGGGCGAAATAATTTAAACGTTATTTTTTTTAAAAAAAGGACATTCATATATATTCAGAAAATGAGAAATTGATCCAACCTTGGAAAATGATAGATACACTGATTCTGTGAGCTTAACTAGTGAAGTTATTAGGCTTAAAAGGCTTTAGAACGGTCATTGTGTGTCATGGTAGCTTTTTATGGTGCGTAAAAGTAGATGTGATACAAACTAAATCTACTCGATTTTACGTGGAAACTCCTTAAGAGTTTTGTATGTCTTCATATATATCTTTCCGAATGATAGGCAGAAAAGCGATTACCCAGTCATACACGAGCCCATAAGTGTTCTGATTCCTGTAAAGATAGTGTGTGAAGAAACTGCAGTGATCCAGATTCGGGACTTGCAATTGTTTACTACTCTGAAGTCTATGTAACATTCAAAAAAAAAAAAAAAAAAAAAAAAAAAAAAAAAAAAAAAAAATTTACCTTATGAGTGATTGAAACATTCTAGAGTTAACAATGTCAAGACTTCTCAATCATGGAGTAAGAAAGAAAACGGGAAGCAGATGAAGACACTTACAACCTTAATCAGACACTATGGGTCAAGGTCAATTCGGGGTGACTTGGGGAAAGCCAAATACGCTTTGAGAATAGATAGGAGGCATCATAATCTCTGAGTTGTTACCCACTTAAATTTTGAGACATAATTGAACCTAACTCGTATCACAGAAACGATGAAAACCATTTTAAGTTATTTACATGCTCACAACCTGTTTCTTTATGTCATAATACAGCTACACACGGATCTGTGTGACAGTCACGTAATTAGTATGATTCCTGTTCGGATCTTTCTCACAAAAAGAATATTCATTATGTCTTGTTTAACTTCGTATATTCTGTTAAAAAAAAAAAAAAAAAAAAAACAAAAAAACAAAAAAAAAAAAAAAAAATTCCCGAAAAGTCTCAGTAGATAGTCATATACGTCTGTATGATTTCTTATTATAGATCCTTCTCAACCAAAAATAATGTGTTTTAAATTTTTGTACAGTTGTTTATTTCAGTTTGAATATTATAAAAAAAAAACATACAAAAAGATTTTTATTCTGAATTAATTTTTTTTAATTTTATTCTGTTTTTTTTTTAATGAGAAATCATCGTGACAGGTAGTCTGATCCCTGTCTGTTCCTACTAAATGTTTATCCAGTGTGTAGGAATGAAAGAAAACTTCATGCAGGTTGCTAAATGTTCATCTGTGCAACAGGCTGTGCATGAAAGAAAGAATGAAGTGACAAAAAAACCCAAAGATGTTTGAGCCTGATATTTTTCCATTTGTTACTAAAGTATTATGATCTATATGTTCTGTAGGAACGAAGCTCTCAGGATTGGAAAATGTCTAAGAAAACTAACCAAGTGTCAAAAGTTTATGTTTTCGTGCAGGTTCCAATTGACAGCTTCTCAGGATATGCGGAACCTATGGTAAGTCTGACTGACTGAACCATTTGATCTTGAGAGAACTTCATGAAGAAAGGAGTTCGTGGATGCAACGTGCGCACCACTAGCTTTGAGAAAAGAGAGAGTGAGATAACTCCAAGGGGGAGTTACGATCGAGCAAGAGAACTCGATTGATTATAAGTAAATAGAACTGGCTCCAAGGGGGAGTTTGTTAGGACATGAAATGTCATGTGTATGTCCCCAGTTCTATCAGGATGGTTCGATATGAAAATAACGATCGTGAAACCAAGTTAACGGACTGAAAATGTCAAAAGAAACTGATTCGATCGAATCAGTGACTGATTCGATCGAACCAGGACTCATTCGATCGAATGAGATACTCATTCGATCGAATCAGTATACGATATATAAACGAAACTTAGGAAATTTCACAAGAGAGCACACATTACACACAGTCACGAACCTGCTACTGCCGAAAATCCTCTCTGCCCATCTTCGTCGTGTCGGTCTTTTCCTCCGTCCCTAGGTGTCAAACCGTCTTAGGAATCGTAACCGTGCGTTGTTGATCACCACCGAATCGCCGTGTTAGAGGATTCCGCACTCTAACACGTTGCCCCGTGAATCGTTGGGAAACCGTGTCCCGCACCGGTCCAACACTCACCTTAAACAGGGACGTCTGCGCAGAGACCAACTGGATCCGCAGGACCAACCATGCTCAGAGACGTGACGTCCTTACGCGCAGTACGCAAGCTGGTCCCGCAGGAAATGCCTCCCAATGGTGAAGGACTCCGCCTGTCCCCGCAGCCTCGGATACAAGCCATTAGGGAAGGCCACCCGCGCAGCATGGCTACACGCACAAGGCACTTAGCTCTCGATCATTCAGTGTCACCTGAATGAATGAGCCAAGCCGGGAGCAATCCCGCACAGAGGCGGGAGGGGGAATACTCCCGCCCAAATAAGCCAGTCCGTATACTGAAGGATCTTTTACTGTACCTGACGAGGTATGGGCGAAAGATCTGATCAGAGATACGACAGCTCACTGATACAGTATGGCGAGCAGCATGCTCCTGTACTGTATCACTATTAGCCGCTGCCTACTCACCAACTACTGCCATACCACGTGCGTAGCCGTCAGTTGGTGGAACAGGAATAGTATACAGCAGGCCTGGTCACTATCAGCCGCTACCTACCCACCAACTACCAGCAGGGCACGTGCGTAGACTACTGTTGGTGGAACAGGAACACTGTTGCAGCCGGCCATACCTCTTTGGAAACCTACCTTCGGCTATAAATACGACAAATGGTATGACCATCTCATCTTATCATATCTTATCACATTATCTTTTATCATCATATTATACCTGATATCTGTTCTAGCAATCTCTTAATATACTTTTATATTTAAAGAGCAATCTAGTCTGATTCTCACGCCGGAGGGTGGTCACAAGGAGGAACCCCCCCTTCTCAGTGACGAGCTCACGGTGTCTGTTTTGCAGGTTATCAGAAGAACCATCTTCCAAGGGTCTAACCCCTCGTGGGAAACATCTCTCCAACCCCCAGGTTACCAGTAATCTGTCCGGGGTCCGGTTAGTGTTTCTTCATTCATGGTATCATTATCATAGCATGTTGATGCATTTAGAATGCCCGTAACGAAAAACTTTTTGAAGGTAAAGAGCGAAGGAAGGTGGAGACATTATTTACGACATTAGACCCAATAGTTTTCTTTAGTACAAGCATAAATCAAATCGGAAGTTGATAACTTGGTCCAATTTGTGTAAATCTTCTTTGATGTAGTGGTTGTTTGTTCGTTTTGGCCTTCCTTTGGGGTGTGGAGGTTTGTTTGTGGCTTCAACCTTTATTTATAAAAGTTCAAAGTTTGAAAAAAAAATTGACCACCACAAACGAGTTTCAAAACCAGAAAACTAACAAGAATGGAGCACTAGGAACCGGGGGGGGGGGGGGTGTTTGCTAGGGCAACCCACTCAAGCTAACACCATGCAAGTTGAATGCTCCATGTTTTTCTAAACGACTAACACACAAAACCATTAACCATACACTTAGACCATGTGTATTCAAAACTAGACACAGGTATTTTCATCGTTTGACGCCTAATCAACTTTTGAGCATTATGTAAAAACTAGGTGTAGTGGAACCCCCCCCCCCCCTAACGCATCTCTCTCACAAGACCCTCATAACTCATGCCACACCAACTCGTTGAAAGTTAAAAAGAAGAATAAAAAAGTAAAGGAAGGACCCGTGGCCGCCACACCACACTCCTTCGCCTCCGATCACGCCTTCCATCACCAACCGCCTTACACCACTTCACCAATTACCATGCCTTCACTGGAACAAGAAGAAGCCTTTAAACTTAGCGAAGTTCAAACTCTTGAAGGTCACAGTGATAGAGTATGGGGCCTTGCTTGGAATCCAGCTACCGGTTCTAACGGTGTACCTGCTATACTCGCTTCTTGTGGCGGAGATAAAACTGTTCGAATCTGGCAACAACGGAGCACTTCCTCGGTTTCCTTTCACTGCAAGGTCTGCTTAATTATGTTATTTAAATTAATTCAATTCCAAGGCATTCACATGTTAATTTTTCATGTTATTTATTCACGTAACACTCATGTGTATTTTTGTTTTGTAGTTTATGATGTTGCTTAAAAAGTATTAGATACCTTTAATGAACAAACATTAGCAGTCGTAAACGTACACATTATTGAATGTTCACGAACATTGAACGAACATGGACTCTGTTTGTGTTCGTGCATTTAGTTAATCGAACGGAACTACTTGTTCGTGTTTGTTCATATGTTAAACGAATGAACATAAACGAACTTCCCGTTGAGTAGTTCACAAACAGTACTGAACGTTCGGTTACTTTACAGACCTAATCATGGCGTACGTGTATTCTTATCAATAAGATTAATAATCTTTGAATTATGTTTAGGCAGTATTAGAAGATAGACATGATCGGACGGTTAGATCTTGTGCTTGGTCACCATCTGGTAAACAACTGGCAACTGCAAGTTTTGATGCCACCACTGCTATTTGGGAAGAGAATGGGAATGACTTTGAAGGTGTGTCCACTTTAGAGGTATATAAATATAATACAAGTAACACTTTCTTAATATTGATGATATTTTACTTATTAAGCAAATGATTATTTGAATGTCGAGTTATATAGGGGCATGAAAATGAAGTTAAAAGTGTCTCATGGAACGCATCTGGTTCACTGCTTGCAACTTGCAGCCGAGACAAATGTGTTTGGATATGAGAAGTTTTACCCGGGAACGACTTTGATTGTGTTTCTGTGCTGACTGGACACGCACAAGATGTCAAAATGGTCCAGTGGCATCCAACTGTTGATGTTTTGTTCTCTTGCAGCTATGATAACACTATTAAGGTAATGCATTTTGTTTTCTAAGCCTTGTGTTTGAACTTGATTTCGACCCCTTTGCTTGTCAAACGGGTCAAAATTGGCCAAAGTATTATTTGATATCATACAACTGGTTTGACAGTAAAAACATATTCACATTGCATTTCCAGGTTTGGGCTGAGGATGGTGATAGTGATGATTGGCAGTGTGTGCAGACTTTAAGCGAGTCAGACAGGTGACAATTTATAACAAATGCTTAAAGTTGTGTCGTCATGTTGGAATCTAATAAATAATATCATAATGATTTCAGTGGGCACACGTCAACTGTATGGGCACTATCTTTTAATGTCACTGGAGATAAAATGGTTACTTGCAGGTATGGTAGTTAAATGTTATGTAGCATCAGTAATCCAGTTACTTATAAGCTAGTTTAACAGCTCAATAATTGCGGATTATATTTGCAGTGATGATCTCACCGTTAAGGTGTGGGGAGTGGATATTACAAGATTACAATCCGGTGATATCAATGCATCTTGGTAAGTACCATGGTTTAAAAAGGCGTTCCGAGGCGCGCCTCGAGGCTTACGCCTCAGCAGCCTCAATAGAAAAACGCCTTAGAGGCTTAGCCTCATAAGGGTATACTGAAACCTAAGCCTCGACCTTTGTGAGGCGGCTTGAGGCGGTCCGAGGCAGTGAGGCGTCGAGGCGAGGCGGTGAGGCTTAATCCTCACTAGAAGTTGTAAAATATGCCAAATTTTTTTATTTCTTGGACTTCTTTTTGTTGAATATGGTATTAATAGAGCTACAAGGCACTTCTCTACTTCCGACGGCTAATTCCGGCGCCGGAAGCATGCCGGAAACCTACCGGAAATTAAGAAGAGTGGCTGCAAGAATAAGTAGAAGCTGCGTGAAGAAGCGTTTTAGCCTTTTAGGTTTAATAAAGTATCGGTATTTTAAAATTTAACCTTCTATCTAACACAAGTTTACATTTAGTCTCTAAAAGTTGTAAACTTTTACATAAAAAGTGTAAAATTAGTGTGTGTACCTTAACATTTAGCCCGTTTATCTTCACTAGTTTATATTTGATCCATAAACTTATAAACTTTTACATAAAATTTATAAAACTAACATTTTTTATTTAGATTATATATACATTCTTAATCTTTTAATATTAAAAGTGTGATTTTTATAGATTATATATATTTTTTTATTTTTTTGTAATTATGTTTCGAGGCTTACGCCTCGGTCCGCCTCGAGAGTCTAACAGAAAACGCTTCGAGGCTCGTTTCCGAATTTTTAAACCTTGGTAAGTACCATACTGATTTATGTATTTATAAAAGGATAATTATTCAGATTGCATGCTATATGATGTATTATGTTTTTTTGGTTTTGGCAGGTGCCACCTTTGCACTATGTCTAGTTATCATGATCGAACTATTTTCTCAGTCCATTGGTCAAGGTAGTTTTTAAATACTTTTATTTTTTTTCCCAAAAAGACATTCAATTGCAACTGTATAAAAGTTCTTTTTATTTTGTATTTCTTGAAAAATTAAGTATGAGAATCAAAATTTTAACATACCAAGCAGATGTTATATATTGTTGTACTGCTCATGTGACAGGGACGGAATAATAGCTACCGGAGCAGCTGATAATGCTATACGTTTATTTGTCGAATCTGAAGATCTTTCGGTAGGCATTTCATATATACCTTTTCAGTTTTGTTTTGTTTTTTACAGATAATTCATTATTTTGACTGGTAATATAATATCACAATCTCTTTTTAACTTGATACAGGTTGATGGACCCTCATATAAGTTGCTCCTTAAGAAAGAAAAGGCGCATGCGATGGACATAAACTCAGTGCGGTGGAGCCCTACGGTAATTCTTGTCATATAATTGCAAATGGGTTGCAATTATTAATTTTGTAATCATATGTGTGGCGTCTTTTGCAGGGTAACATGCTTCTTGCTTCTGCAAGTGATGACGGGACCATTAAAATTTGGAAGTTGGAGTCTATGTAGTGAATATCATATCATTCTTCACGCTCGCATGACAGTTTTTGATATTGTCGAGTGACTGAAACATTACTTGATACTATTTTTTTCCCTTGTTAGAGGACGAAAGTGGAATTATTATGTGTGCGCCCTTTTTTACATGTATTCTACACCCACTAACTTATTACTCGTGCTGTTTGGATGGATGAAGTTGGACTGAATTTCATTCGAATTCTGAACTCTCTAACTTCAGTTAAGGCCAGGAAACTGTGATTTATTCCTTGGTCACTTTATTAGGTTTAAAGATCATCTTAAAACAATTTATTCTTTATTATATATCTTCTTTTGTATAGTAAGGGTACAGTAAGGTTAAAACAATCATTTCATATAGTGCAACTTTGTGGTTGTCGCGCTGCTTTAAACGAAAGGTCGAGCGACCGTGCCCCTCGCTCCTGCCTGATTAACTTTGTGTTGTTTTTAATGGCTATCACGCATCTAATATACTCCAAAATCTGTATTATTATGTACTTAAACCTCAACCTGCTGAGACTATTTTGTACATGATATACAATAATTGTACAATATAAAAACCAGGCCCGTTCCTCAGGCCCAGTCTATATTCTCCCTTCGGCCCAACCAATTAACTATTCTGCATTTCTACGGTTCAACCCACTGGAAGGCCCATTGCTTGCCATTAACATTTTGTTACTTAAATAATAATAATAATTTTACGAATAACTAGATTATGTTAATTAAAGTTGTTACTAGCACATGCAAGTTTAAAGCTAAATTTATCTAGCACATGCAAGTTTTCCCCATCTTTATTAAACATCAATAACTATTTTATACAACATATATATAATTAAAAGACTAAATTGTCCTCATATATCTTGCATATAACTAGATTTAACTAACACACTTGACGCCCATTAATGAAATGGGTGTAACATGCATGGTTTTGAATACAAAGGACAATTTTGGTCCACTGTTTAGTTAGATGACAACCACTGAAAATTTATATAAACATAAAGGATGAAAAATCTCTTTTGGTTATGTTTTTGTATTTTACTATGTCACTTTTTTACCATTTGTTTTTACAGTGATACATGCATGTTTGTATGTTTTTTACTTTGGAGCCAATAGTCTCTCTAGAAGCAGGCTCTCTGCTATGGATGTCTTACCAATATTTTTTTGTTATTTGTGAAATTTACTGGGTAAAGTTTTGCTTTTTATTTTAGTTTTATTTTGTATATGTAATACTGATTTTCTTTATTTTATGAATTGTAAATCAATAAAATAGTTGTATTCAATGTTATATACGAACGATTCTTACAAACAAAACTACCATTCAATGTTGGTATTTAGTTACAATTTAGGTAGTTGGATTACCCCTAGATTTGAACCCAAGCACATCGTTACATATCGGAGTTACAAAGGCATGTCAATGTGCACCAAACATGAGAGTGACTGAGTGAGTTGATATGACTACATCTACAGTTACGTTCTTCGGTAGTACATTTGGTCACTTTATATTTATGATACACGATCTTCATTTTCTGGTTGATTTTACATTAGATCATCTTACTCCGATATACTATTACAATATTAGTACCATGCACTGTGAGAATATGCAGTGGCGGATCCAGAAAATTTTCACAGTTGGTTCACTGTATTAAGATATTCTAATTTTATAAAGACCAGACAAACAAAAGTCCGGGTCCCTTCTACGATTTGGGTCGGGTAATCATGTGGTTGAGGCCTTTATGGTAATCATGTGATTATACGTGGCAAAATGGGTTGGGGGGGGGGTGTCGGTGCGCTAAAAAGGTAGTGTTAGAATATGGTAAATTTGCTTCAGGTCGGAATGCATTTCAACAATATGAGCACATGCCGGTTTAGAAAGAAGTATTAAAATGATTAAATCATCAAGTTAAAGTGACCTAAAAGTCATCACCTTATCATATACGATTATCACTAAAAATTTTATTCATCTCCTCAATATTTCGTTAACAAAGTGACCAAAAGTTAAGACAAAACATTTTCATATATTCTAAGAAGTACATATATGAAATCTGAGGGACTCATAATAGTTCTACTACTTAAACTAGAATTGAGCTACTTGCAAGTAGCAACTCCTAGCTGTCTATACTGTAATACTCCTATCTATGCTCCTATATAATTGTTTTGATAGTATTTAAAAAAATTCAGTAAAACGCACTGAAGAAGAGAATTGAGCCCAGGTGAGCTAGGTCACAATCCAAGGTTTTAACCAATAGTCTTCTTGTTCATTTTGCACACATATTCACTCTATTTATTTATATGGGTTCACCGCAGTTTTTTATATAAGCTTTGTATTAAAAAACCGAAATTCAGTGGATTCTCGTGTACCGGTAAAGGCCTCAAAAAAAAATTCGGTACAAAAGTTTTCAGTTTCGGGATCGGTACGATACCAGTATTTCCCGATTTTTTACCTTCGGTACTGGTACCATCTCGGTACCAAACCGAATATTTCGGTACCAGTACCAAGAATTTGCGATTTTCTACCGGTACGGTACCGTGCTCATCCCTAATGCAAATACACACACATTTGTTTTTTTTTCTTTTATTTAAATATTAGTTAAACCACAACACCCTAATTAAGAGTAAACTAGTTAAAGCTTCACCACCTATTGACAAAAGTGACAATATCATAACGCTTTAACTATTGCTTTCTAGTTAACCCAAAACACATCAGCTAATAAATCTTTGTTATCCAATATCATTAACTTTTCGGTCAGAACATTACATTTGCCAACCAATTAATTTAATTAATTGTGTTTATTGCACTTCTACTTGCAATTTTTATTCAACATGAAAATTGTTTCACGTCTGGTTTAGAAATGTATTAAAACATCATTCAGTATTTTGAAATGTATTAAAACATTATTATAAGGTGATTTGGAAAGTAGAGTAAAATATTAAAGCATTCTCATTCCATCCCTAATAATTTTGTGTGAGGAGTTTGCAAATTATAGGGTGAGGTTGTGAGTGTAAATTATAGGGTAGAGAAAGAAATGTAGTGTTTTTTTGTAAATTTGGGAAAACATTTGGGGAACATTGTTTGCCCCTATTTATTTTTTAATATTTGTTGGATTGGTTGTGAGTAGAGGAGAGAAAAAACTGTAATGATAAAGGTATAAAAAATATTGTTTAATTGAACAGGAGAGAAAAATGTAGTGTTTTTTTAGTGTAAGTATAGAGATATGGATGGGGAATAGGTTGAGAACGCTCTTACTCCGTATGTTAAGCATTCGAGAATTCAACTAGACAAGAAGGAAGATATTTAGTTTAATATAAACGGAGACAAACTTTACTTTAAAAAATATTTTTTTTTATTACTTCGATCGTCAAATAAAAGGTTTAATAAAATTTTTAAAATCACATCTTTTATCAATTTTAGTACAACCAAAATCTCCATTTCTACAAGTTTTAAATTGTTCATAGAGATATTATGACTCACTAACCGATGCTAAGTCCAATTTAAGAAGTGTATCATAAGAGTCTCAACTTTTAACATACATTATTATTATTAAGAAAACCTATTTTTTTTTCTACTACATAAGTGTACACGCAAACAACCACATTATAAAAAACTAACAAAGTTAGAATCTGTTAGTAAAAAGCTCGGATGTGAAAATAGGTTGAAAAATAAGGCTGTAATAAATTTATTAGTTAGCCTTAACACCTTCCAATGAGTTACAGTGTCCCTATAAACGATTTAAAAATTGTAGAAAGTGAGATTTTAACTGCATTAAAAATTATAAAAGTGTTATGAACCACTTACGGTTCTTTTTAGATGACACCATTTGTCACCAATTATACATGTTTGTCCCCTAAATTGTGTTTTTGAATAGTTATTTGGTATTATAAATACCATGTGTTTGTAACAAAGATATGCATCTAGTAAAATTGCAATTCTCACATTTTATTTACTCTATTGTTTCTTTGTTATTAAAGTTCAATTATTACTCCAATAATCTTGTTATAATTAGGGCTAATATTATAACACGTTATCAACACGAGCCGCTTATATCCTAATCAAGAAAGGTAATAGACACAAAGGTATCCACATAAGCATCATAAACACTTTTTTAATTATGTACATTGGAAATATATATATGCATATACATATACTAAGTAATAGCAATAATATGTATAAACATTGTTATTAAAATTTGATAACTATTCTAACTTTTATTTATATATGTACACTAATATTTCATTTAGAAATTAGATTTATTTACACTAACAATTCTATTCTTATTATTGTGCACACTAATTATATATTTTATGAAATAAATGTTATTTAATATCTTAGTTATTATCTTACTTTAAAATAATTAATATTATATATATACACACACACACATACAAACGGTTATAAATTTTCAACTATAAATAACCAATTATTAATCTCAAATCTTTCACAAATACAAAAATTTTCTTCTCGGGAATACTCAAGATAATATTTGGAAAGATGATTCATCCAGTTTTAATGTTAACTACCATAATGCTGATAATCTTATTGTTCTTAATTTGTAATCTCCCACCTAGAGAGTTTAATCTTTTCTTTTTCTGTATCTATTTATAGCTATACCTTTGTATTTTCTTTCAATTTTAACAAGGATGTAATTCTAATATTTATCTTATTTGTGTTTAGTAATAAAATGGCAAACATCGCAAAACTTGAATTTCCGGCTCTTAATATCACCGGAGATAATTATATGTCATGGACGGCACATCTTAAACGACATCTCAAATCAATGGGTGTTTTAAATACGATAACAAAGGGAAATAATTGCGAGGGAAACACATTGATGAGATGTTACAATTTAAGTATTCAAATTGTGAGGATCCATGAGTTTTGTAGGAAGATTTAAAAAGCATATTTGATCATCAAAGGGAAGTTCTACTTCCCACTGCTAGAGATGAATGAAACAATCTCAGGTTCCAAGATTTCAAAAAAGTAAATGAGTACACCTCTGCTTTGTTCAGAATATGTTCAACGCTCCGATTTTGTGGGCAAACAATTACTGAGGGAGATATGTTGGAGAAAACTTTCTCCACATTTCATGCATCAAATATAAACTTGCAAACACATTATCGTTTGCAGAATTTTAGGAGATACTCTGATCTAAATGCATTACTCCTTGTAGTAGAAAAAATAATGAATTATTGATGAAAGTTCATCAATCTCGTCCCATAAGTTCTTTAACAACACCAGAAGCAAATGTTGCTCACAAAAATTCTCATAAAAATTCTGGTCATAAATGGGAACAAGGTCGTGGACGAGGCCATAGACGTGGACGTGGTCATTTTGACAAAAGGCATTTTAATGATCGTAAACATTCATTTAAATGGACACTAATTCTTACGGTCGTGGTTGTGGCCGTGGCCATGGTCGTAGCGAGAGAACCAATAATTACCAAGTTCCACAAAATACCAATTCCAACCAACACAATAAATGGAATGAAGCTGGTAGGTCCGAAAACAATGGCACTCCATGTTTTAAATGTGGAAGTACAAACCACTGGTCAAAGGCTTGTCGCATAGCTCCACATTTGTGTGAACTATACCAAGCCTCTCTCAAAGGAAAATAGAAAGAAGTGAACCATGTTGATAACTTTGATGATATCAATACTGAGCTGAGCATTGAAGACTTTGATGTGGAACTCTGAAACAAATGTTGTTTGACGACAATTATTATATGCAATAATTAAGTGTATTTCTCATTATCTTTAATTATGCAGTTCCCTTCATGTACTGTTTATTTTTCAATTAAATAAAGTTCTTATTAAAATATCATAATGTCTTCGTTATACACTTCTTATTTTTCTTAATATTTTCAAAATTTAAAATGAAAATCACTGGAGCACAAGATCAAACAAATGAAGGAGATATATGTATAGCGGATAGTGGAGCAACACATACTATACTTAGATCTAAAAAATATTTTCATAAACTGAAACCAACAAAAGGGATCATCAATACAATATCAGGTCCTACAAACTTGATAGAAAGAGTGGAAAAAGCTAATTTAGCATTACCAAATGGTACAGAGCTCAAAATAGAAAATGCTATATTTCCCCCAAAATCACCAAGAAATTTGTTGAGTTTTAAAAACATATATCATAATGGATATGATACTTAGTCAAGGACTGTTAGTAATGAAAAATATTTTCATATTATAAACAAAGATCAGATATTGGAAAAACTGTCAATGCTCCATTCTAGTTTATATTATACATATATAAATGTTCCTCAAGCACATATGACAGTCAAAGAAATTGTTGTGACTCTGGTATCATAAACTTATGGCATGACAAATTAGGCCATCCAGGATCCACAATGATGAAAATGATCATTGAAAATACACATGGGCATCTACTGAAAGATCAAAAGATCCACAAAATAGATAAAATGTCTCAATGTACATCTTGTTCTCTTGGCAAATTAATTACAAGGCCTTCGCCATTAAAAGTCGATAAAGAAACACCAATGTTTCTTAAAAGAATTCAAGGTGACATATGTGTACCAATTCATCCACCATGCGGACCATTTAGATACTTCATGGTCTTAATAGACGCATCCAGCAGATGGTCTAATATCTCTTTATTATCGACTCGTAATGTTGCCTTTGCAAAATTTCTTGCTCAAATTATCAAATTACGTGTACATTTTACCGATTATACTATCAAAAGAGTAAGTCTTGATAATGCGGGAGAATTTACATCACGTGCGTTTGATGATTATTGCATGTCTGTGGGGATTGTTGTAGAACACCTTGTTGCTCATGTACACACACAAAATGGCTTAGCCGAGTCGTTGATCAAACGCCTACAGCTAATAGCTAGACCATTAATAATGAGGACAAAACTCCCTGTTTCTATTTGGGGTCATGTGATTATGCATGCTGGATCATTAATTCGTGTGAGACCAAGTGAAAATCATAAATACTCTCCCACACAACTTGTTTTCGGAAATGAGCCAAACATCTCTCACCTTAGAATTTTTGGGTGTGCTGTGTATGTTCCTATTGCACCACCACAACACACAAAAATGGGTCCCCAAAGAAGGTTGGGAATATATGTTGGATATGAAACGTCTTCCATCATAAGATACCTTGAACCTTTAACAGGTGATGTATTTACAGCACGTTTTGCTGATTGCCATTTTAACGAGACAATATTCCCGGCATTAGGGGGAGAAATGAAAAGGCAAGAAAGAGATATATCATGGTGTGTGTCATCATCATTACACTTAGACCCAAGATCAAAACAAAGTGAGACAGAGGTTCAAAAAATAATACATCTACAAGAAATTGCCAATCAGTTACCTGATGCATTTACTAATATAAACAGGGTCACTAAATCTCATATACCAGCTGCTAATGCTCCAGCTCGAGTTGAGATTCCAAGCAAGCAAAACCATAATAATGCACCTCATGAATCCCAAAAACGTTTAAAACGTGGAAGGCCAATAAGTTCAAAGGATAAAAATCCTCGAAAAAGAAAGGGCTCTGAAAAGGATACTAGCCCTAAGGAAGGAACGATTGACAAAACCTTCCATCAGGAAAGAATAAATAATATAACATTCCCTCAGGAAGAAATAAATGACTCCAATAAGGAATTGTCAATCAACTATGGTCAATCACATATAATGTGGGATCGAGATGAAATGGAAAATATTGAGATATATTTTCTTATTCTGTGGCAAGTGATATTATGGAAGAAAATGATGACCATGAACCAAAATCTGTAGATGATTGTAAAAATCGACAAGATTGGAACAAATGGAAAGATTCCATGCAAGCTGAATTAAACTCGCTAAACAATCGAAAGGTTTTTGGACCTATTGTCATTACACCAAAGTCAATAAAGCCTGTAGGATATAAATGAGTTTTTGCAAGAAAACGAAATGAGAAAAATGAGGTTACAAGATATAAACAAGACTTGTAGCTCAAGGTTTTTCTCAGAGGCCAGGAATTGACTATGAATACACGTATTCTCCTGTTATTGATGCTATTACGTTTAGATATTTAATCAGCTTAGCAGTCTCTAAAAATTTAGAGATGCGTCTTATGGATGTTGTCACAACTTATTTGTATGGATCACTAGACAGTGACATCTATATGAAAATTCCTGAAGGATTTAAACTCCCCGAAGCATTAAGCTCAAAGCCTAAGAAAATGTATTCCATCAAGTTACAAAGATCCTTGTATGGACTGAAACAATCTGGAAGGATGTGGTATAATCGTTTGAGTGATTATTTGATAAGCAAAGGATACACAAATAATCTTATTTGTCCATGCGTCTTCATCAAGAAGACAAAATCAGATATGTGATCATAGTTGTGTATGTTTATGATCTCAATTTAATTGGGACACAAAAAGAAATTAATGAAGCGATTATACTCTTTTAAAGAAAGAATTTGAAATGAAAAATCTTGGAAAAACCAAATATTGTCTTGTTTACAAATTGAACATATGCATAATGGGATACTTGTGCATCAGTCAACTTATATTGAGAAACTCTTAAAGCGTTTCAATAAGGATAAAGCAAATCCTTTAAGCACACCGATGGTTGTTAGATCACTCAATGTTGACAATGATCAATTTTGTCCTTGCAAAGATAATGAAGAGATTCTTGGTCCCGAAGTACCATACCTCAGTGCAATTGGAGCAATTATGTATCTTACTAACTGTACAAGACCTGAAATTTCTTTTGCAGTTAATTTATTGGCAAGATTCCGTTCATCCCTTATTAAAAGACATTGAAATGGCATTAAACATATTTTTCGGTATTTAAAAGGAACTGCTGATTTAGGTTTATTTTATACTAATGATTCAAAAGAAGTGTTAGTTGGTTATGCAGATGCAAGTTATTTATCTAATCCCCATAAAGCAAAATCTCAAACTGGATACGTATTTAAGAATGGAGGAACTGCGATTTCATGGCGTTCTCAGAAACAAACACTCATTGCAACATCTTCAAATCATGCTAAAGTCATTGCATTGAATGAAACTTCAAGAGCATGTGTATGGTTAAGATCTATGTCACGACACATATTGATTTCTTGTGGACTAGAGAAAGATCGAATTCCAACTCCTATCTATGAAGATAATGCAGCTTGTGTCTCGCAAATGAAGGAAGGGTATATCAAAAGTGACAGAACAAAGCATATACCACCAAGATACCTTGAGTATACTCGGGACCTTATTAAAGACAATCATGTTGAGATGAGATATGTCTAATCCAGCAACAACTCAGCTGATCTTTTCACAAAAGCACTTCCTATAGCAACATTCAGAAAACATGTCAATGATATTAGCATGCGCCATGTACGAACAATGTAACGACCTGCAACTTGAGGGGGGGCTGTATACAGCACTCTTTTCCCTTAGCTAAAGCTTTTTCCCATTGGGTTTTTCTTTAGCAAAGTTTTTAATGAGGCAGTACTTCAAGACTCCGAAGTTTTGAAAATGTGTCATTCAAGGGGGGAGTGTTATGAACCACCGACGGTTTTTTTTGGATGACACCATTTATCACCAATTATATATGTTTGTCCCCTAAATAGTGTTTTTGAATAGTTATTTGGTATTATAAATACCATGTGTTTGTAACAAAGATATGCATCCAGTAAAATTGCAATTCTCACATTTAATTTACTCTCTTGTTCTTTGTTATTAAAGTTCAATTATTACTTCAATAATTTTATTATAATTAGGGCTAATATTATAACAGAGAGATGTGATTTTAAAATATTTATAAAAACTTTTTATGTACCTATCAAAGTTATAAAAGAATATATATTTTAAAGTAAGTTTGTCCTCGTTCATATTAAAGTTATATATCTTCCTTCTTGTCTTTACTCGAATTCTTCTTAGCATAATATCTCTTTCTACCTTCCAAATCACCTTATAACAATTTTTTACTATGATTAATTTACTTTTAAAATTGAATAATGTTTTAAACATTTAATACATTTCTAATTTGTAAATCAGGTCATGTGAAAGAATTTTCATATACAACAAAAATTGCAAGGTCATATGAATTCTCGGTTATTGTTTTTTTGGTTTATTTACTTGTTCAAGTGTTCAACAACTAGATTAATTATGTTTTTACCTTTACACATGTTTATAAGTTTTCGATCGAATGCTACATTAGTGTTGTAATAGAACGCATAATAAGAAGCTTAAAAAAGTTAAAAACCGTCACGTCAAGCATATCTAACCCTTGCCCTTTTCACGAAAAAAAAAGGAAAAAGAAAAATCATATACGTCATAAGAACGGTCCCTCTCTCCTTCCCTCACACATGGCCATTTTTCTTTAACGTTTTTCAGCAAATCATATATCCACCACACCAAGTGCATCTCCCCTTATCGTCGGCTCAAAAACACCCTAAAAGCATGCATTATGATGCTCTAAGACTAACTTGAGTAAAACATTAAAAAAACCTTTACAATTTACAAACGTGTCTACTTAGTTGACATATCAGAATCTCTCTTATACAGTTAATTTTTTCTCCAATCTTACAATATAATTATGTTCAAACGTCTTTAAGCATCCTTACAATTTCACATTATCACCAATTTTTACATTTATATTTTACAACCAAAATTTTTCACTAACCTATTACTATTATCTTTAATTTCCTATTACTTAAAAGAATAAAATATATCTAAATTCAACATTTCAATATCATAAATTCAAAACTCGTCTAATTCATAATATGAATTAAAACTTAATAGCATTTTCTGTTCATGTTATGTTTGTAACACAACTAAGTTCTACAATAAGACAAACAAGTAATTGCAGATGAATAATTTTGTAAACAATACTAATACATGAATAATGATCATCTTTCTCCTTTGAAACACAATAATTACCTTGAAGAAAAATATGAAATGTAGTTAAATAATAAATGATGATATATATCTCAACAACTATTCTCTATGCTTAGGCTTGATCTTCCTTCTTGGATCAAAGCATCCCTTGCTGACATTATGTTACTTCTCTCTAGACCCGAATCAAACACCGTGCAATCTATCCACTTCTTCAACAGATCCTCTTGTCCCCATATATCCGGTATCCATACCCGGCCCGACATCTCAACTCTATGTCTCTTTAACTTGTCTCTTCCACTTTCTTCCACCACCTTCTTTTCATGTTCATTTGCTTCTTGTTTTTGCTCATTTGAAGGCTTTTCTAGCTTCTTGAAGCAGATCTCTTCATGGGTTCTTTTAGAAGAAGATGTTAGTGACATGGGAATATGGTGGGTGGTTTCAAGATTATTATTATTATTATTATTATTATTATTATTATTATTATTATTATTATTAGTTGTTTTTGGTGGTATCCATGGGAATGAATTAAAGATGAGATCTTGATGCAAGTACTACTAGTGTTGCTTTGTTGTGTTGTAGATTGGAGAAGATATATGGTGAAAGATTTAAGTGGGAAATGAATGTTTTGGTAAGGTGTGTATTGAAGCACGTCGATATGGAGAGTGAGTTTGTGTGGTAGATGACCAGTGTACGTGTTTGTGTTACTGTGGGAATCAAGGGTGCACTGTGCATACAATATCAACCGGTCCAAATATTAATTAATTTACTTTTTTTTTTTAACTGTAAATTTCATTAGAAACAGGACCGAAAACCCCTCCTACCGAGAAGCTAGCAGGGGCCGGCTACAACAAAACAACAAGAACAAGCTACAAAGCCAAACACTTCCATCTATTCCAATCTACATCCAATTTCTTTGATCTATTTTTAGTCTGCAAAAAACTTAGAACCTTAATGTCATTGAGAATCTTATCGATCCTGATGGGCTTATTCTCAAAAATCAGTTTATTTCGAGCTTTCCAGATACACCAAAAAGCCACCATTATAATCGAGCGTACCATTTTTCTTTTGCCTCCAATATCCGGAACCTGGTTAGGAATGTCAAGTAAATTGTGAACCGTAGAAGCAAAATTAAGAGGAATATTACACCATGTGCTAATTTTGTTCCACACCATCGTCGCGACAATACAATCCGAAAACAAGTGATCAATCGAATCACCTGAAGCCATACAACAATTGCAAATATTCGGGCCAAAAAGAACTTTCCTTTTTAACAAGTTATCGCACGTTGGAAGACGATTTAGTAACACCCACCAAACCACAACGTTTACTTTCATGGGGACCCAACTATTCCACTCCATAATGCACTCCCGAGGAGAAGGATTAACCTTATATAATTGTCTTTTCATTGATGAAACCGAAAAACAACCTGTAACATCACCTCCCCAAATCCATTTATCTTCTTCCCCGTTAAATCTAAAATAATAAAGTTTTTCAAGAAGCTTCATCAACTCATTTACCACCTCACCAAAAGTAGGTTGATTCTTCCAACACCACTTTAACACAATTTCTCCATTCGATTCAACACAACAATCCGCGACAAGACAAGACTTAACTCTTTCTAATGAAAAAAGATTGGGAAAGAGGTCTTTTAGGGGACTTTCTTCAAGCCAATTATTAACCTTTTCACCTTTCCTTTTATTAACCTTTTCAATGAGACTTGGGAAGTAACAAGACTTTTGTTAATGTTAGTTATCTTACCCCACGTCCCATTAAGTTTTTTGTTTTGAGGGATAACCGGCCAAGATCTAGGAGTCACATGCAAAGCCTTTACCACGTTCCTCCATAAACCTTCCTCTTCCACCTTATTATCTCCACCACCATTTCGACAAAAGAGAAAGATTGGCGTCTCTAAGCGAACATAGACCTAGCCCCCCGTCTTTTTTAGCTTTCAACACCTTGTCCCACGAGACCCAACAAATCTTTGACTTATCTTCAATCCCGCCCCAAAAGAATCTTCTTCTCTTTGCCTCCAATCTTTCTACAATTTTAACTGGAGCTTGATAGAGTGAAAAATAATAACTAGGGAGAGATTCAAGGACTGACTTGATTAACGTTAACCGACCACCCATTGAAAGTGTACGAGCTTTCCAATTCGCGAGTCTCTTATCGAAAACATCTATTACCGGCTGCCAATTATTTATCTTGTTCATGTTTGCCCCGACCTTTATCCCAAGATGTATAAAGGGTATTTCCCCCGAATTACAATGAAGTATATCCGCCATCGTCTTAACTTCTTGATAGTTAACTTCCACCCCATATAGTAAAGATTTTTGCAGGTTAATATTCAGCCCCGAGAGAAGTCTGAAAACCCTCAGTATTCGGGCCAACGCCCGGATATTATTCACCGACCACTCACCAAAAATAATAGCATCGTCCGCAAACAATGAATGAGATAGCAATGGACCATCATTTGGAGTTTGAAACCCTTTAAAAACACCAGCCCCACACCCTTTTCTGAACAAAACTGAGAGAGCCTCCATTGCTAAAATGAATAGAAAAGGAGAAATCGGATCACTTTGTCGTATACCTCTGGAATACTTGAACTCAAACGTAGGCGATCCATTTACCAAAACTGAAGAACGAGCCGAAGACACCACTCTATACATCCAACTTCTCCATTTAAGCGGGAACCCCATGTTTTCCATTAATTAATTTACTAGGTGGTGTTTTGGTATTACTTGAAACGGAACTATATGTTTTAAGAAAGAATCTATGCATAATTCAATGACCTTGACCTACCACTTTCTATATAAATAAAAATGTAAATCTTTTATTTAGAAAGTATGAGTTAGCCGACTAACCAAAATTTACCATGTCTATGTTGGGTTTTAGGTCTTTATTTTCAACTCATTGATAACATGTTTGGTCTATGAAGCAAATGTTCATTTAATTAAAGTTGATGTAAAAAAGTACATTTCATTTAAAATCACAAATGCAAATTATGTCTATTTTGGTTGGTCTTGGCCGGTAAGTTAGATTGATGTACTAAAGGTTTTAACCATAAGACCTCAGGGGTTGATGCACTAAAGGTTTTACCCATAAGCGATCAGGGTTTGATTGCTCCAGAAGAGAGAGAGAGAAGAGGGGGGGGGGGGCTCAAGCCTAGTGAAATGACGCTCTTTGTGGGTTTTTCCTTAAACGCTCGCCAACCTTGACGCCATGTGGGCTCACCGAAAATAACATACTTGCTGGGGTTAGTTGAAGCTTCCCCATGTGACCCGTGGGAGGTTGGGAAAAGGGGGGGGGGGGGGGGGGGGATGCATCACACTATTTGACAACTGTTATTCAAATATTTTAAAATCACGATTGAAAACCTTAGTTATTTACCAGAAAAAAAAAACCACAAAAATATAAAACCCATGAGGCACCCACCCCTCTTCTTTTAATCTATTTCATACAAGTGACTCAAACCCATATCATGTTCATCTTCCCATCTTCAGCAATCAGTTGTGAGCATCACTCAGATTTCTTGGGCGCAACAAGCTCATTTCTATCTTTATCTTTTTTTTTTAGCTCAGAAATTTTCACAAGTTCTAACAAATTGACTATTAGGTTTCATCGCCATAAAACTAAAACTTTTAGTAATTTAATAAAAGTAATAATTTTTTTCCTTACCCATCTATTAGAGTTAAGATTCAAACTTGTTTTCCTCGACTGCATAGTTTATATCAAGCGTGTAATAAATAAAATATATACACCAAAATATACAATAGACATGCCATATGGATTATTTAACTTATTTTTTTTTGTGTATTTCTTTCTATTTTATATAAGAAACAAAATAAAACTTTTAACACTTTATATATAACTAGTTTGAGGCATATGTACTACACAGGTAATTGATGAAAATTCTAAACTCTAGCCATTAAGTAAAATTCGTCAAAAAATGACAATATATTGTTAATACAATTACAATCTATATTAATATTGTAAAAATTACATAATAACTAACGTTACACAAATATGACACAAATAAGTAAAAACTTCCTTGTAACACTACATTTGTTGTATTTGCTGGTATACATTGTTTATCAAAAATCAAAATATTTAGTTTATGTGTGCTTGTAACACTTGATAAGGTAACATGTTGGTTTGCTTGTAACTCTTGATGTAGCCACATATAGTTGTCCGTGTGACAAATAAGGTTCTTTCAAGCACGTACCAAATTACCAACCCTAAATAATGATAATATATCCATGAAACTAACAAAAAAAATTCCATGCACATAAAATATCATATCTTTTAAAAAAATAATATTATGTCATTTGATATCATCAGTTCATGTTTATCCAAAAAAACATGATTATCCCAAAAACAGATTACCTGAACATTGATGATATAATCATCCTTATAATCTTTATAATCTGAAATTGGTTGATCATGATAAATTTGTTGTTATTAATATTCTATGTATTACAAAAGTTTAATTGATTCAATATTATACAATTAAAAGTTGTATAATCAAGCAACATACATAATCGAAAATTAAAATATAATAAAACGATTTGTTTCCTTTCCTATGAATGTAATTCACAGAAAAATGACAAAGACATACTAACCTTAAAACCATTGTTCAAATAAAAATGAGTATTATGAGTTAGCAAATTAGAAGATTTAGAGTTGCATAAAGTGAAACTAGTGACTCTTATTTATAATTGTTCAATATTTTGGATAAGGAATGTTTAAATTTTGAATACTAATCTCGTGTTATTACTTATTAGTTAATATTATGGAAAGTTGTTGGAATACTTAATTACTCGATATACATACATATATATGTGTGTGTGTGTTTGTGTGTGTATTAACAACTTATAGAGATAAAAGAAGAAGAATAAGCAAAGATTTCCGATTTTATAAAAGCATGGTAAATGACTTTTAAAATGATTAACTATTTTTTTACAATTAATATGAAAATTGAATATCCTTGAAATGTAAAGAGGAACATGATCAAGTTACATATAATAAGAAAAATAATAAATATTTCTATTAAGTTATGTTATAATTAACGTGTGAATCTCAATGACTTTTTAATAACATATTTGAATAATAAATGTTATGACTGTATTTTTTTTAAATTTTGTGCATAGCTTTATTATTTTGAATATCAACCATAATAAATAATTTCATTATGTACTAACCAATAGAAAACATTAACGTAACCCCAATTCGTTGTATTGTATAAAAATAAAATCAATAAGTTAATATAATATTGAAATTATGTAAAAACTTAACGAAAACAATATTCTATGAATCTAGGTTTCAATATCCTAAATAATTTTTGGAAAACGAAAATAGTGGATGGGTTTGAAACAGCTTTTTTTGGTTTAAAATTTTGAATTTGAATCTTTTGATTAAGTAATTTGTATTATAAGACATATTAAATTAAATATATTTAAATGTATAGAAAAGTATAATTCAAGTCATATAATATATGTTTTGAAACATTTTGGTCTGAGTTATGTAAAAAAATATTGAAAACTAAATATTGATTTTCTTATTGCTAAAACCCTTTATATTACATAAAAAGTCAAATAAATAAATGACATATAGTTCATATAGTAAATCGTTATACATATGGATTGCAATTATAATATTCAACTTCAATGAGTTAATTAAATCTAAACACCAAGATTTATGTAATAAGTACTTTCTATGTTTGCAATATTTATATAAAATGTTTGGAGAAAATTAAGAATGAATCGATTAAGAGTTACCTTTAATAAAAATAAACTTGAACTCATATATTGAAAATGCTTAAAGATAAGGGACCATATATTGAAATATGTTGAAAAAAAGATGAGGATGGCTATGAAATTGACAAGCGACATAATTAAGTAGTCATTTATTAGAATAGATACTAGTATCGCTAAAATTGAGTAATTTTTTTTTATAATATGGAGGCACATTGATAATTTGGTCCTTTTGGCTAAGTACATGGCAACTTGTTATATTAAAATAATAAAAATAAAAAGCTGAAAAGAAAATATGTTCAAAGAATTAATTCTTAAAACTATTTAAAGAGGTTAAAGTTCTATAACAGTTTGTAATTTTTGTTAATAAAAATCAGTATATATATAATGAATCTGATATAACTACGTTCTTTTCAACACATAAAATAATTTTATTTTTTTAATACGAATTGTTGTAAGTTGTAACTTGTAAGACGTATTTTATTAATACATAAAAGTATTTTGAATTTTTATATTAAAGAAAAAACGAGTTTTTATATAATTTTAAGAATTTTGGAGACAGGTTTGTGGGGTACTGGGGTGTACGCAAGTTATCTCCATCCACTCCATTACCTTGAGGGACCGTGTGAATTATTTGTATAAACATGTTATTTGGCCCGAAACAAAATAAAGAAAAAGAATAATAAATGCTTACCCAAAAATCATTCCAACACTTGTATAACTATTGACATGATGTTAAATTCTAGTGGGCAGCTAGTTATTTATTTTTCTTTAACCATAAAAATTAACAAAATATATGAAATCGGTTAATACTTTGGTGACTGATATGTATAAAAATACTAACTTGTGTTGGATGTTGATTTTCTAAAAGTAAACAACACTATCTAGTTGTTCCAAGAAACATTATACGGTGTAACGCGTAGTCTCTTTATTTTCGACGTGGAATATCTAAATCTTGCGGTTGGCGGCATAGGTGATCTACAAAAATATACTAGACGGATGCCCGCGCGATACAGCAGAAAACACAGACCTTAGTAATCATGTAATAGATTTATGGACGTTTATTGTTTTATTTAAAAACGTGAAACCGTACGTTTGTTGGTATATTTGGATTAATTATTCTTATTTTAAACTCAAACTGCTATCAATGTGCAAACCAAATCGGAACCGAATCGTTGATAATGATTCGGTTTGGTTGGTTTCAATTTTCAACATTCCGGTTTCAGTTTTCGACGACAAAATACCATTACTAATGATTTGGCTCACGGTTTAACTCAAAACCATCAAAATTGGACCACAAAAATTGTCATTTTTATAACTTAAACAAATTATGACAATATCATACTCAAATTAAAGAGAATTAAACGTTCATTTTTATAGTGCAATTTAAAAAAAAATATTATCGTACGAAAAAGTTATGACCGTTTGAAAATCGTGGAGGAAGTTGGGTTAAAAGTGAAATTAAAAAAAGTAAATATGCAAAAGATAAATGTTAAATTTATAATTATTCTCTAAATTTACAAAAGCATCAATAAAGTTGAAGGACTAAGATTGTAATTGATAAAGATGTAAAACACGTGATATTTAAGTGTGCAATTACCACATTGTTCCTCTTTGTAGTTGTACCATATGCTTAAATGATTGTAAATCCCTTAAAAACAACCGTCTTAATTTGCCCATCTTTCACTCATTATATCTGGTATAGATAGGAGTATGTTAGTGTTAAAAAAATCAACATATACTCAATTAAAGACCACACAGGTGGCTTTGATCACATGGTATTTGAAACAAGTAGCCAAATCAATAACATCAAACATGAAGAGTCGATTATTAATATTCTAAAATGGGTAGGACACTAGGACATAGGGTCTCATAATAGAAATTAAAAAATTAAGTTCCCATACAAACTTATGTGAAAAAAACTTGGGATATTGGATTTTAATAATCCCTATTGAATTATATTGGCCGATAATAATCCCTATTCATTTTATCGTCACTGGCAGTCCCAAATTCAAAAAAGTTGACCCCCAATGGTCCCCCGTTAAATATGACTTAACGGCGTTATAGTTTTTTCTGATTTTCAAACCAATGTTTTAGGGCTTTTGATCTTTAGGAGGATACGAGTCGAAGGATATAAAACTTAGCTTCAAACAATGATTCAAACAACTTGATTTTGGTTAATTGTAAGTTTAAACACCCGAATTGAAGCATTGTTTCGACATTTTGAAGCACTGTTTCGAACTAAGGTTTACACTAATCGATTCGTATCCTCCTAATGATTAAAAGCCCTAAAACATTGGTTTGAAATTCATAAAAAACTATAACGCCGTTAAGTCATATTTAACTGGGACCATTGGGGGCCAACTTTTTTGAATTTGGGACTGCCAGTGGGGATAAAATGAATAGGGATTATTATTGGCCAAAACCATTTAATAGGATTATTAAAATCCAATATTCCAAAAAACTTTAGTTACTTTTGTTGTTTTTTTTCCTTTTAGGGTTTTATACATCGGTTAAGGTTATATTAGTTTCATCCTTTCATATACGTTTAAGACAGTCTCGTAATTATTGTAATATGACCTTGACATTAGTTTTCTATTCTTTTTTTATTTCAATACCATATTGTATTCGGTTTTTCTACCCGATCACAAGTTTCATTTCTCATCTACTAATTTTCCAAAGAAATTTCTTCTACCACTACACGACCAATAACATTCGTCGACATTCGGAACCATGATATTATAGAAACCTTATGAAGTCTAGAATCTGAAGTCACCTAATTATTCGGTTGTGTAAAATGAAACAATATTTAAAGGTGGTTCGGTAAATTTCATGAGATGACTTGAAAGAAATTATAAATAATAATTTGTTTATATTTATTAATATGTTTGTCTTATTTAATTAATTTACCCTTAGTTTGAAATTGTGTATTTGAATATGATTAGCACTGTGGGTGCCATTCCATCGGAGTAGTCATTTCACATGGCAAATGATGGATGACCCGGCCTTTGGCCTGGGTTCGAATCCTGATGCCGCCTGGATTTTACCGTTTGTTTCCAGACTCGTTCTGGTTAACTCGACTGTCGTGCCTTCCGATGGGTTGGGGCTGTCGGGTTTTACCAGGAACGCCCAAGCCAAACTTGACTAAGACAACATAGTCTGACCCGAGTGGGATGGTGGGGCTTTTCTCGTAGGAGTTGTGATTACCTTTAACTGAGAAAGTCACCGTTCGAAAAAAATATATATATTAGTACTAGAATTTAAAGTGTTATATGTAAAGTTGTAAACCCTTTGGTTTACACAGATTTATTAAGTTTTTTTTTGGTGTGTCATAGAAAGCGTGTGAAAGTAGGCGAAAATTTTTCAGAAATGGTGTTTATGTAAAAGTTATTTGAAAAATGGTATGGTTTTGAGGGTTGTTACAAAAATGGTGTAACCGTGATTTGAAATCACGGTTTGGCTATTTTCTCTATGTACGTGTCAGCTTGGTATTTTTAAAAATAATATTTTTGATTAAAATAAGTCAAACCGTGGTTTGAAACCATGGATTGCGTGAAAAAGTTAAACTTAATACCACTTCTAATTGTATGGTGGTTTTGCTAGTCAAGCCGTGGTTTCAAACCACGGGTTGACCTTTTTCTTTTATTTTTTTAATGCCGACAATATGCAATATTGAAATTTAATCTCAAAGAACAAAAAAACAAACAAAAAGTATCACATATGAACATACTAAATTAAATTGGAGAAAAAAGGAAAAAATAAAACCTTAATTTGAAACCAAGGGTTTATTAAAAACAAAAAAATAATCACATGTGAACATATATACTTATCGGCATATAAAAAATTAAAAAAAATGATCAAACCATGGTTTCGAACCACATGTTGATTAGACACAAAAAAATATTCACATGTAAATATATATATATATATATATATATATATATATATATATATATATAATTATCGGCATTTAAAAAACAAAAGAAAATGATCAAACCGTGGTTTCAAACCACGTCTTGACTAGTAAAACCACCATATAATTGGAAGTGGCAATAGGTTCAACTTTTTGATGCAATCTATGATTTCAAACCACAACCTGCCTTATTTTAATCAAAAGTATTATTTTATGAAATACACATCTGACACTTATATAAAGAAAATAGTCAAACTGCGGTTACATTATTTTTATAACAACCCTCAAAACCATACTATTTTTTAAACAACTTTTACATAACACCCCATTTGTGAAAAATTTGACTATCTCCGATGAGGAAGAGTGGAAAAGGTAAAAAGAAGGAAGCGGACGCCATTGATGAGGTGGAAGAGCTACTCAAACTAACACAAGACGACCTTCTCCTCAAACTAACCGTCAATACTTCTTCCCACATCAAATCCAAACCCAAACCCACTTTCAATTTGGCTCCTGAATCCAATTCCAAGGCAATCGATCCAGATCTCGATCGCCGATTTGAAGCCCTAAGATCCAAACCAAACCCTAACCTAAATAATAATAATAATAATAATAATAATAATAATATAGGTGTAGACGATCTCTTTGCTCGATTCGATGCTCTCAAAGGTCCTAATGCAACTTCATCTTCAGTAACAACTCAAATGGTAGATGCTGAAGATGAGGAGGATGAGGTTCAGAAGATAATTAATTGGGCCAAAGACGCTGCTCGTCTCGACCCTTCTCCTCCTTCGGATTCTGAAGAAGATGATTCCGATACTCGTAAAAAGAAGATATTAATTTAGGTAATATTAATTAACTAACACCTGCAGCAGAAGCATAATGTTAATGTTAATGTTTATCATCAAAAATGAATTGAATTGTTATTTGCAATGGGATATTATTACATACTGTGTTTTGTGCTAAGTGAGGATTATCTTCATTTCATTTCTTCATACTTCATGTATGTCTGGACCTTTTAGGGTATTAATACATTAGTATCAGCGCGTTTATATACCACTAGAAATTCAGCCTATCTTACTTAACTTATTTACCCTTCATGTTGTTTTTACAGATAAAATTTTGACCAATTTTGATCCAAACTGCATGAGGCACGCCTTTGTAAATTAAGTTGTACGGTGTACATAGTAATGTAAACACCAAACCCCATCACCAGTGGTCGCTTCACCGAACCACTTTATACTGATAACCAAAAACAACCAAACAATCGGCTTTGAATTTCCAACAATTAAAACTATTAGTTATGGGTAAAGTAAAATCAACCCATCATGCAACCCCCTAAGCTGAACTAAAAAGTTTAATGACAAATTGATTGTGAAGGTTTGTTACTAACGGTTAAAATCTGACGTGGCATGACTACATTGCTCTGCACAACTTAATTTACAAAGGCGCAGTTCTGGATCAAAATTGGTCAAAATTTTATATGTAAACAACATGAAGGGTAAATAAGTTAACTAAGATACGCAATAAAAATGACTCAGATGAGGATTTGTATCGGTTACAAATTGTGTATTTGAATATGAGTAGGACTAGAATTAAGAGTGTTATATAAACCCTTGTTTCAGTTAGGTTTATTAAGTTTTTTTTTCATGTGTCGTTTTCTTAATAAAGTATTGAAGTGTTTTGTGTGTCGAAGAAAACTGTGTTTACCATTTAATTGTGTACAGCCCAAACTGAAGTTTTTGCCCTGTGTTTCCTTACTGTTCGTACAGAAGCAACAAGTTGAAAGAAGAAGTAGTTGGTGGTTTTATTGTTCTGCAAATTCAAGATCAGTTCTTGATAGCATCGGCTCCACTGTGTTATATTTAACAAACCGTGCCTCAAACTTTGCTCGTTTAGGATGAGAAAACACAATTGACACTTGTTTCTTCCTTATTTTGAAGCCTTGAAAGTAATTGATCAAATTCTTATACAGTTATTTTCAAAAAAAAATTCTTATACAGTTGTTCGCCTGATAGAGTAGTAGTTGTTAATCTCGGTTTGAAAAGTTATGTGCTTTTCATAAAAGCTCGTTGTTATGTGTGATTGATAGGCCTGTAAACGAACCGAACGTTCGGTGAACTGTCCGTGAACCATTCGACGGGAAGTTCGTTTATCTAATAAATGAACAAACATGAACAAAAAAATTGTGTTCGTTTAATTAAATGAACGAACATGAACACATCTTCCGTTCGTTCATTTATGTTCATATACGTTTGTTTATGTTTGTTTACTTATGTTTATTTGTGTTCATTTAAGTGTTTTCATTTATGTTCGTTCATGTTTGTTTGTGTTCATATATATATTTGTTCATTTATGTTCGTTTATCTTTGCTCAATAATGTTCGTTTAGATTTTAGACAAACAGACATAAACGAACACAAATATTCATTTTTTAAATAAATGACCATGAACGTGAACATAACTTTTGTTCGATTAAGTGTTCAGTTTCGTTTAAAGTTAAATGAACGAACACAAGCATGCCCTTGTTCGTGTTCGTTCGATTCGTTTACACGCTCTCATTATTCACATTGATGAATACATCAGTCTCAATCTCTAAGCTCTGCCGATTTTATTTTTGTTCGTGAACACATTCATTTTCTTAATGAACGAACAAAAAACATAAAATTTCGTTTGGTAAGTGACCGTGAACCGTTCGTGAACACGTTATTTCCTTAATGAACGAACATGAACAATGCCTTATTTGTGTTCGTTCGATTCATGAACAAT
The DNA here is from genome assembly GCF_021521415.1 of Bidens hawaiensis. NCBI lineage: Eukaryota > Viridiplantae > Streptophyta > Magnoliopsida > Asterales > Asteraceae > Bidens > Bidens hawaiensis. Next base: position 95,659 of record NW_027491477.1, read on the forward strand.
GCCTTATTTGTGTTCGTTCGATTCGTTTACAGCCCTTGTGATTGAATATCCTTTTAACATTAGTTGTGTGAAAGTTATTGTAGACACAGTGTATCATATTCTATTGTGTTACAAATCTTTAAAAAAACGTTTTTCTATTGTAAACTACATCAAATTTAGAATCAGCTTTAAAACATAGAAAAGATTGAGTTGATCGCATGGCGGAAATGAGATGACTGGGTGAGTCAGTGACCCGCTAGTTATTAAGATGGTTTTAAAAAATAGAAAAATAAAAATCTAACATTTGCCTTAAGTCCAAATTCGAAAGGATTCATCAAGGGACATGTTCAAATTATTTGTCCCCACCCCACATCACAATCGATGACCGACGAAAAATTGAGCTTTCAAGACGAAAGTTACAATAAATTGAGATCAACAAATCAAAATGAGTGCTCCAAAACTAAAAGGCAATTAAATTCGAATCAACAAAAATCTCTCTTCCAACATTTTAGTCATGTTTTATATATTTTTTCAAATATCATATCACATCATATTTTAACTAGGTTCATATTTAATCAGGAACAACAATTCACTCAAAACGCATATTTACTTGCATTTAAAGCCAACACGTCCGAATGCGTTAGGTAGTAATTGAGGTAATGCGTTTCTTAAGAATAAACACTTTTTTTTTATCCACACGACGCACCAATGTAATGTAATATTTGTCCTTGGTGTTACACTCAAAATATCTCTCAAATATGTTTAAAAATTATTTAAATAAATGAATGTTAATGGTTGAATTATTCTATAAAGTTCAACAAAAATAAGAAGTGTGGGAAGTCATAATTAATTGACATGTGTCAAGTAGGGACCAAAGAAAAATGGTATAAAAGTAATAGTACACATTTTGTTTTAACTTTTCCATTTTGAAAATATAAAAATACAAAACATATTTATTTTTATTTTTGTTATTATTTAAAATAACAATAAAATTACAATAACTTTAAATGAATTTAAAAAAAAAAAATCAACTATTTAAATGGTTCAACTAATACAAATGCTCCAAATACTCGATGAGATCCGATCGAAGGTTGTCTTGGATTGTCTAGGATCGTACATGTGTAAGAATATTGACTTCTACCGGTTTATTGTTTGAAGGATCCTCTACGTATTATGGTGATATTCTTCATAATCATGTTGTGAAGAATAACATAAGCGTACATGATTTTCTAGTGCTTTAAGGATGCATTTGTTTGGCGGGTTGGTGAGTTATTTGTCATCTTCCTTTCAAGACACCAAAAGCTCGTTCAATGTGTTTTTGTGTTAATTATTGTGCATTTTGAAGCGTTGTCTTTAAAAATTATTTCAGTTGGAAACGCAAGCGTTGACTATGGTTGCCCATTGAGGGCATATCCCATCAGCAAGATAATAGCCAAATCTATATTGAACTTCGTTTACCACAAAAGGGCACCTCGGGACAACTCCCGTCATAATTTCATCGAACAAATATTACCAGTCTACAAGGTTGATGTCGTTATTGGATCCATGTACTCCAAAAAACGTTTACCAAATCCATAACTCCTGAGACGCCACCACTTTGAGCGACATTGTCGGTCCCTTTTGATCACTCATGTATGGTCCTCGCCATTCCTGTTGACAGTTCTTCCAACATGAGTGCGAACAATATATGCTCCCTAACATTCCCAAAAACCTTCCTAGCGTGCAGTGTATATATACAAACTGTTTTTAAACAGATCCATTGTGTAAGTATATTTTAGTGTGAAAAGGTAACTGTATGAATAATTTGTGTCCGAAATCGCCAGATGTTTTAAGATTATTGGCCAATGCTATAGGACACCTTGGCGCACTATTTCAAACCTAAGCCCAAACGAAACAGTTATCTTAAGGAAATCAGCTTCATCACCTCTGGATACCCATCATCCACTTACACACGTATTGAAGATTTGGCCTGTTTGGTGAAACATCAAACATCTCAATGAAATTTGGCTTCTTGGATTGCTATAATATCAGGGTTTTCTCAGGACTCTATAATCTCCGCATATCATCTTATGTGGGTTTATGGTGATTGCCCGAAACAATGTGTTTTTTCAGATACACGGGATGAATGAAACCTCACAAAAATTCGTATAAAGAATAAGTTTTTATTGGGTTATACACTACTAGAAAATGAGTCATTTTTCTACGACGAATTTTGTTGGAAAACCCACTTTCTCACAATTTTCCAACAAAAAACTTTGTGGGAAAAACACATGCTTGAAAATCATTTTCAACCATTTTCCAACAACTTTTCTTACAAAGTTCCTACAAAAGTATGTTGTTACAAACTTCCTACAACTTTCCTACAAAAGCTATTTTTTGATTTGCAACAGACTTCCAACAAATTTCCAACTAGTAGTTGTATTTATTTCTTTTTATTTCCATCAAACTTCCAACAAAAAACTAAATTTAAACAAAAAAAATAAAAAATTAAATTCCAAAATTTGCATAAAAATTAAAAAAATTACCTGGAATATGCAGAAATTTTTAAAAAAAATCTAAAACACATAGAAAAGGTTCCAATATAAGTATGCTTTACAAACCAAACAAGCTTCGATAAAGGATAACTAAACTACAATTAAGTACCGGGACTATTTAATTTCCTCATAATGTCTTCTATTTGTTTTTGCATTCCTTGCTCCCTTTCTTCATGCACGACCCGCTCACGTTGCTCCCTTTCTTCATGATCGACCTTCTCGCGTTCCAATTGTTGCAATCGATTTTCCAACTCTTGTCGTTCCTTTTCAAATCGAGTTTTAACGTCTTGGACATAAACATTTGTTAAAACATATATAATGTTAAAACATATATAATTAATACATAATACATACACAAAAAACATGAACAGTTGGCATTATGAGCAAGTTAACCGCCTTAACCGAACCATAACCGACATAAACGAACCGAACTTCTAAATTGCAACATAACTTTTTGATAATGATGATGATCATCATAATAGTAGCACTAATAATAATAACAACGATACCTCTTGCGACTGTCGGGCATCAAGATATGATCTAGACCCGCAAGTAGTAGATGGTTTTCCGCCCACTACGAAATGTGGATCAGAAGATCCTATCCCAAAGATCTGACCAACACGATTGTTGCACACTCTCCCATACATCAAGATCATCCCTTGGATGCTGACTGGGGTCCGAGTCATACAACCTTGCAAGTTTTTTCTTGTACGCCACCTGCAATTCTATCATCATCATCATCATCATCATCATCATCATCATCATCATCATCATCATCGTACTCAGTATATCCCACCAATAGCAAAGCAATAGTAGGGTCTGAGGAGGGTAAGATGTAGACAGCCTTACCTCTACCCCATAAGGATAGAGAGGCTGCTTCCGGTGAGACCCCCGGCTCGATAGTAGTTTTGCATCAAGCCTTGGACATAAGGCACATAGCACTCAATCATCGGGACACCGGCTGATCGGTGCATGTACCCTTGTCTTTCGGCTATCAACGCCACTACATGATACCTGATTAACCGTCCGTCACTTTTAACGTTATTTTCACGAGATTAGTAAAATAACGTCAAAATTAGTGCAATTTCACTTTTGCCCACCAGAGGGTTCACACATATATACATCATATGTGCGCACCGCAAGCAGGGCTATCACCTGCAATTCTATCAAAACAACATAATTATTATTACACTAAAAGTTAATACGATAATTATATATAAACAATAAAGATAACTTACATATGATTTTCTTGATCGTTCCGTACAAAACTCTAACTCGTTCGGGTCATTAACATCAATATCCCGAGTTGATAGTCTTTCTTTGCACTCCTTAGTGGCGTGGGTATCAACAAAGACAAAACTGAAGCCATTTTTTCCGCTTTTTTCCTACATTAAAAAATAGAGTAATTATGAAATATAAAACAAAGACATTTTATCTATTCATATATTAAATAATAAGAGATTTCTCCCTATTTATTATTCAGAATGCTTAAATTTATCTACTTGAATATAACCAAAAAGATTCATATTTCCAAGTCTGATTGTTCTTATACAACTTTTGCAGATATAAAGGTTTACATAAAACCAAATTATCTATCATAAATTATCTAGTGCTTATCATGAACAATAGACTATAGTTTGATAAAATTTAATCAGCTAAAATTCAAATTCATACTAACTCATCAAGTTAAACAGCCATGCGAATTTTGAACTTTGAACCAATATCAACCTTAAATCATTTCGACTACAGTTTGATAACTCTACAACGCATCAATAGATGTTGGTGGACCTAGCACAAACAATCCAGATTAATTTTTCATTTAACAAAAAAGACATCAAAGGAACGTCAGAATACTACTACTTCATTAGCATCATCCATACTACGTACCGAAAATAGAGGTTTTGTTTTCTCCAAGCAACTTAGGGTTTGTTTATTATTCATCTTAACAAATTGAACTTAACACTAGTCATAAACAACGAGCAATTCAATCTTATTAATAGACAACGATGTTAGGTAAACCAATAGTCAAAATCAGATAAAATAGAATCAATGTATGAGCTCACTCACTCTGCATTTGGTCAACAATGGAGTCTAGAAAGAACACTTTGCTAAAATTCAAATTCACACTAACATTACACCTGTTTGATAAAATGTCTAGAAAGGAGGCTTGGAATGATCGATCTATAACTGATTTAGCGATTGATTTGGAACGGGATTAATCAAACTCTGACTCACAGGATCTCGATTTGAATTTCGCCTCTCAATTTAGCGATAGACAAACATTAGGCCAAAAACACGTTTGGGTTTTACAAACTTTTATCAAGGGTGAAACAAATGATTTAATTTCAAAGCTACATATTTAATTTTGCAAAAACAACCCTGAACTTTGACCAATATGACCGTGACTTACAAACTATTTCTAAAAAAATAACATTTTTTATTCATTTTATAATAAAAAAGATGAGTCGAAATGCATGATAGAAAAATAGTAAATAACAGCAATTTTTCATTTTTTTTATAACTAGTGTGTTATAAAGAATATATACTATTATATTGATAATGTTTTTTGCAAGAATTTTCAAACAAAAAAACATATTGTCACTATTCTGTTAATGATTCGTTTGAAATTTGTTGTAGGAAATTTTTATAGAAAGTTGCAACAGTTTTCCAACAAAAAAAACATATTGTCACTATTTTGTTGATGATTCGTTTGAAATCTGTTGGAATTCCTTGTTGTAGGAAATTTTTGTTGAAAAATGACTTGTTTTCTAGTAGTGATAGATGCTTACATAACTAGAATTTTACTTAATTAAGTAACACATCCTCTAGCAAAGAGTGCCGGTTAATAAAAAAGCCCTCTTCTGGATTCTAATCTCCTACATTCAAAACCATTTTTTGGTTCGGTTATCAAATATACTTTTAAATAAAAAAAAAACTGATCAGCCCGATATCCGAAGGAAAGTAGGGTATCCTATTTTCTGTTTAAACTCTCATTTAAAGCAATTTTTACAACATCAATCGTTGCAATACGAAAATATTTGCATCTTCATGTTCAGTTCGAATATGAGTAATAGTAATAATATGTAGAATTTTGTTTTTGTATAAACTGGAACTGTGCTCATAAAAACTGTTATGCAACAAAACACATAAATAAATCCCAAGTAGTACAGATTACACAACACATTCTAAAATTGTAGCTTAAAATCTCAACAGCACAAATCACAAGGTATCGAAACCCAAACATCATCTGTGGATCATAAATAAAACAACTCCAGACCGGAAAACAAACACATGATGATGATAATAATAACGATTATGATGATAATCGGTAGTTTAATACCTCTTAAACAAAACCCGGGTTGTGTGCTAACGCCTCTTCATAAATCAAGTCTTTAATCTGTTCTTCTCTAAGAACTTGTTGCTCAAATTCAAACGAGAAAGGATCCGCGCAGATCGGCTCATCAGCTACATCATGTAGTCTTGCAAGATAAGGGTGGTCTAATGCATCTTCCACTGTAATTGTGACATGAATATTAGTTCAGTTTTGTGTTCTTTTTTAAATATTGAAAAGTAAAATATATATAATGGTACCTGTGATTCGTTTAGTTGGATCCAATGTTAACATTTTGTCAACTAAATCGATGGCTAACGGATGAACGTGTGGGAAAACCTTTGATAATGATTGGCGAGGATGCTGAGGAAGTTGAGCAAGATACCGTCTTGCATCTTCGTTTCTGATAAACCGAAGATCAGATTCAGTTGGTGTTCCCAGAAGCTGAAAACAAATTTGGCATTAGAATGTAAAATCCAAATCAAAAACATAATCAATGTTCAAATGTGAGTTAAGATAAGAACTAAGAAACATACCTCTGTTAATATGCGCATTTGATGCACATGATCTTTACCAGGAAATAAAGGCTTCTTGTTCATGAGTTCCATGAAGATACAACCGACAGACCACACATCAATGGCTGCTGTGTAATCAGAAGAGTTGAGTAGCAGTTCAGGAGCCCGATACCATCTGGTGACAACATATTCAGTCATGAAGTCATTTTCAGCACTCGTTCGTGCAAGCCCGAAATCGCAAATCTTCAAATCACAATTTGCATTCAGCAGCAGATTACTCGGCTTTAGGTCTCTGTGAATAACATTTGCAGAGTGAATGTACTTCAAGCCTCTTAGAAGTTGATACAAGAAGTACTGCAAACATTGGCATAAAACAATAATTAGTCATTACGCATCCAATGCTTTGATAAATAAGATATGATACCTGGCAATGCTCTTCTGATAAGTTCTGGTTTGACCGAATAATTTGGTGAAGATCGGTATCCATAAGCTCGGTGGTGATGTAGACATCAGTGAACTCTCTCCGTACAGGTGGAGGGATTATATCTTTTATTTGTATTATCTGGTTTATGATTGAATTCATAATATCAACCAAATATTGCTCAACAAAATTGCATCAGTTGAACTTTCAAGAGTTGCAAATTCACAAATTGTTATTGATCGATTATTATAACGATCTAATTCGTAAACATTTCATTAAGTGTTAGGTGCAGACGAGCCAAGCAGAGCCCAAGCTCAGCTTGTTTGGACTTATGAGAGCTTGAGCTCGGCTCTTTTTGTGCTTCTTTTTTCTAAATCTCGAGCGCGGCTCATGAGTCAGCTTTTGAAATTCGAGCTTGGCTCGTATAGGTTTAATAATTAATTTATGCACGTTTTAAATATTATATATTTTCAAAAAAACCATTAAACGACTCTAAGCTTGGCTTGAGCTCAGATGCAATAACTTAACGAACCAAGGCTTGGCTCGCTTTGAACTTCTTTTTTTTTTCTAAAGCTCGAGTACGGCTAATGAGTCAGCTTTTGAAATTCGAGCTTGGTTGGTATATGTTTATTAATTAATTTATATACATTTTAATTATTTATATATTTTCAAAAAAAAACAAACATTAAACGAGCCTGAGCTTGGCTTGAGCTCATATGCAGTACCTTAACGAGCCAAGGTTCATCTCGTTGTAAGCTTCCTTTTTTTCTAAAGCTCGAGCGCGGCTCATGTGTCAATTTTTTCAAGTTCAAACTTGGCTCGTTTATGTGTAATAATTAATTTATGTACATTTTAATTATTTATATATTTTCAAACAAACATTAAATGAGCCTAAACTCGAGCTCATATGCGGTACCATAACGAGCCAAAGCTCGGCTCGAGCTTCGCTATGTAGTGTGAAATTAATACATAAAACTTCAAAAGAGTTAAAACTTAAAAAAAAAAACACTAGACTTGTTAAGGGACAACGAGCCTAAACAATCTTTCCACATAAGGCTCGAGCTCGGCCACGATAACAAACAAGTTTTATTTGAGGCCCAAGCTTGGCTTGATAATGCTCCTCTCATTTCAAACTTTTTATCTATCCGATCTCAAGTAACTCGTGATCTACGTATCGATTAAAAACCCTACGATCCTAGACAAATGAGGAAACTGACATTTTCATGATCGAGATGTCTGAGAAGCTTAATCTCGCGAAGCGTCCGCTTGGCGTCCATGTAATTATCGAAAGCATTCGCAATCTTCTTCACCGCAACCATCTCATTCGTCTCCGAATTCATCATCGAACTAATCACAACACACAAATATTAAACTTCTTAACACAACAAACTTAAAAAAAAAGAAAAAGTCAACGGTGTTAATATCTATCAAAAAAAAAAAAATATCTGAATCAAACAAACACATACCACACGATTCCATACGCACCACGACCAATCGGCATGATAGGAGGCCGGTACTTACTAGTGATCTCAAATTCATTACCGAATATGTTATACTTTATAAACTGGCCTCCGTGTGTAGCCACTGCCGGAAAATCAGTGTACTGACCACCACCGCTAGCGTCCGCCATTAGAGTATATATACTAAAGCTGGTTTTGTTGTTGTTGCAGTTATGTGGTTAAGTGTGTGTAAATAAACAGAGAGTTAAGATGTAAGGGGAATCAAGGAAGAAGATGCCAGACAAGCCACTACGCGGAATTATTGTTTTTTTAATTATCGTTTTTGTCGTTATTTGGTTTTTTATTCCACCACTTATCTTTATGTATATATTTTTTTACGTACACACATAACAAAACGTGGGATACCTTAATGAAGACAAAATCGTATAATATAAAATTGGATCTAATTTGCATTATTAATGAATAATAGTTATGATAAATTGATATTTGATAATAACCATGGGCGGATCTACGGTAGTAACGGAGTTTCGAAATTATAGTGTATTTATATATAGAAAATAATAAAGGAATCACCCTATAAATTATACATGAACCATCTTAAAAACATATAAAGTGCATGCCCGGCTGGTAGTTTGTGGGTTTTGTAACCCGGAGGTCGCAAGTTCTATTCCCGTTTTTAATAGTTTTTTTTTACTAAGTTACCTTAAGTCCCTAACTGATGTTAGCCTGTTAGGGTTTTTTATAACATAAGCAAAGCAGCTCAGCAGCTGCAGCGCCTCTGTCCACCCTCAGCCACTCCGCTCTGTCCACCCTCAGGCTGACAATATCTGAGCTCTGTTTCGCCACTTCGCATTCTTTCTTCATCTGTGAAATTACGAAGATCTTGCCATCACACGGATTTTATCACACGGATTTTATAACATAAGCAAAGCAGCTCAGCAGCTGCAGCGCCTCTGTCCACGGTCCACCCTCAGCTACTCCGCCTCTGTCCACCCTCAGCCACTCCGCCTCTGTCCACCCTCAGCCACTCCCGCTGCCCGCTGCCCACTGACCACCGTCCACCGCCATCCCTATCAGTCTCGAATCCTCCCGGCTCCCACTTTGAAGGTAATAATTTATGTGAAATTAACTTACATCTAAGTTGGATTGGATCTTTGCATTTGCCTCAGGAGCTGGAAATGGAATTGCCCAGCTCTAGGTTTTTTTATTTCCGTCAGAAGCTTAAGATTTTGAACTTACATATATGTTTTTTAATTTTTATTACACCTATTCAGAATTATAAATAATAATGAAAAAACATAACAACCTCTGCAAGCAAATGGATGAACATTTTGGTATAATTGTATATGGCATATCTAATGATAACCATCTGCATTCACCAACACTAAATAAACTTATGTGAATAAAACAAATAAAGCTCAATCAAACAACACACATTGGCAGTTACAATAAAGCCTTAATGATTATTGGTTTTAATTTGTTAGTTTGTTAGTTTTTGTTAGTTTCTTAGTTTTAAATTTGTTAGTTTGAAATTGTTGATTTGTAGGTATTTTGAATATGAAGAAATATTATCAAAGTGAACCATCGAACCTTGGATCATCATCTTCAAGTAGTAAACCATTAAAAATAAATTTGGATGATCTACCATGGGATCCTTCCGAAAGGCAACCAATTTCATCTTATCACCCAAGTCAAAAAGATGAAATTAGACGGGCATATCTACTTAGAGGTCCATGTCAACCAACCGGGCATGATTGTCCTCTAACAAATTTTAGTGGTAAATTAAGACGCTTTAATGAGGAATGGTACACTAGTGAATTTGGAAATTGGTTGGAATATAGTGTCAAAGCGGATAAAGTGTATTGTTTGCATTGTTACTTGTTTAAGAAAAGTGGACAAAATGATGCATTTCTAAGTGAAGGATTGCGATGTTGGAATAGGTGTCGGGAGAAATTTAGCAATCATGTTGGAAAAATCAATCGTTTTCACAACAAAGCACGTAAAAAGGGGAAAGACTTACTTAACCAAGCTCAGTCTATACCTGTGGCCATTGATAAGGGAACAGATCTACATAAAAAACAATATAGAATCCGATTACATGCTTCGGCTAGACTCACCAAAGCATTGTTGAATGGTTCATTAGCTTTTCGTGGTCATGATGAGTCTGAAGAATCTCTTTACAGGGAAAATTTTATTGAGTTCTTAAAAGTGTTTGGAGAACTAAGTGAAGAAATTGGTAAGGTTATATTGGGTAATGCTCCCGGGAATAATCAAATGACGTCTCCATCAATCCAGAAAGAACTTTGTAATTGTTTTGCAGAAGAAGTATTAAAGAGGATAATTGAAGAACTTAATGATGATGTCTTTTCCATATTAGTTGATGAATCGAGAGATATTTCTAAAAAAGAACAAATGGCCGTGGTTTTAAGATATGTTGATAAATTAGGATTTGTGAAGGAGCGATTTATTGGCCTTGTTCATGTTATGGAAACAACCGCGTTATCTCTTAAAGCTGCAATTGATGACCTATTTGCTCGCCACAACTTGAGTATTGGTAGAGTAAGAGGCCAAGGATATGACGGTGCAAGCAACATGTCCGGTGAGTTTAATGGTTTGAAAGCTTTAAGTTTGAAAGAAAATTCTTCGGCATATTATGTTCATTGTTTTGCTCACCAACTTCAACTTGTTGTTGTGGGCCTTGCAACCAAACATTATGAGATTTACAGACTTTATAAAGAATTATCAAATTTAGTAAATGTTGTTAGTGGATCTTGTAAAAGAATAGATTTGTTAAGAGAAAGTCAAAGAGAAAGTTTGGGATTGAATTCGGAAGTTGAAACCGGAAGTGGAAAGAATCAAGAGTTGTCACTTGCAAGAGCTGGGGATACACGTTGGAGTTCTCATGAAAAAACAATTCTCCGTTTGCTTACTTTATATTCTTGTGTTATTGACGTGCTTGAATATATAGAAAAATCGGGAGAGTTTTCAAATTACCAAAATGAATCACGTGGGCTTCAAGAATTCATAAAAACTTTTAATTTTGTATTTTATTTACATTTGATGAAATACATCTTGGGTGTTACTAACACATTGTGTCAAGCGCTTCAAAGAAAAGATCAAGATATGTTGAATGTAGTTAAGCTAGTTAAGTTAACTGATGAAGGCCTAAAAAGGTATCGACTTGAAGGTTTTGACTCACTTTTGGAAGATGTCACATCCTTTTGTGAAAAATATGAAATTGAAGTGGTTGATATGGAAGCCGAGTATGTTGACCCGAGATTTAAAAGAAAGAAGACCGGTATCACCAATCGTCATCATTATGTGGTTAATAATTTCAACACGGTTCTCGATATGCAAATTCAAGAGCTTGGAAGCCGCTTTAATGAGGTAACCACTAAATTGCTTACTAATATGAGTTCTTTGAGCCCGTCTTGTAATTTTAGTGCCTTTAGTAAAGTAAACTTGATAAACTTGGCTGAGATGTATCCATGTGATTTTGATTTTGATGAAAAGGAGAAGCTTGTATATGAACTTGGCCACTACATTACTAACGTGAAAGAAGATAAGCGGTTTGCCAACTTGAGTGGCTTAGGCGATCTTGCTAAAATGATGGTGAAAACAAGATTACACATTGATTATCCGTTAGTGTATCGTTTAATAAAGTTATCATTGGTTTTGCCGGTTGCAACGGCAAGTGTTGAAAGATGTTTTTCTTCAATGAAGAATGTGAAAACGGATTTGCGTAATAGGATGGGTGATGAATACATGAACGATTCTTGAATTTGTTACATTGAAAGGGAATTCCTCCAACAAGTTTCGGTTGAAGAAGTAATGCAACGATTTCAAAAGATGAAGACTCGTAGGGAACAACTATAAGAATTTTTTTTAATTCATAAAGACTATTGTATTGATATTATGTGTTTTTTAATTTCTAATGACGGTGTCTCTTTTATTATTTTATCGTATTTTTATTATGTAATGAACTTTTCCCGAACGATCGAACCGACCCGAACCTCAAACCGACCCGGAATTTTATATACCCGACTCGGTGAAATTGAAACATATAAAAGTAGTGAACCACCCAAAAAAAATTCCTGGATCCGCCACTGATAATAACGTAAGTTTTGCGTTGTGTCTGTTCTGTTACAAAGATGTATATGTAACATAGATTTAACATGTTAGAGCATTCTCATCCCATTTCTTAGAATTATGTGAGGAAAGTTTGTAAATTATAGGGTGAGGTTGTAAGTGATTGTGAGTGTAAATTATAGGATGGAGAGAGAAATGTAATTATTTTTTGTACATTTGGGAAAACATTTGGGGAAACATTGTTCCCCTGTTTATTTTAATATTTGTTGGATTCGTTGTGAGTATAAGAGAGATAAAACTGTAATGATAAAGGTATGAGTAAAGTGCCATTTTAGTCCTTGTGATTTGGCAAATAATGCGAATTTAGTCCAAAAAGTTTGTTTTTTTGCATATGGACCCTCCACGTTTCTCAGTTCTTGCCAATTACATCCAAATCACTAACCCCGTTAAATTTTATCGTTAAGTCAGGGGTAGACATATTTTTTCACTCTTTCTTTATTATAATACTTATTTAAGTAAACTGCGGTTTTCGTCCATCTGGTTTGTCAAAATCTGTAGTTTTAGTCCATTAGTTTCAAATTTGCAATTTTCTTCCTTATGGTTTCATTTCACTTGCATTTAAACCGAATTTATTAACCTTGTTAAGTCTTGTCGTTAACCCATTTGCGTGACCCTCATGTGACGATCAATTTTGTTTCTCTCCAAAAAAACCTCAGCCCTAATTCGCAACCCCCTCACGTGAGGGGTTGGGGTGGATTTGGGGAAAAAGGAAAAAAGAAGGAACAAAATTGCCCCTCACGTGAAGGGCACACTGATTGGTTTAACAACCAAACTTAACAAGATTAGGGAATTCGAGTTTAAGTGCAAGTGAAATGAAACCATGGGGAAGAAAATTGCAAAATTAAAACTATTGGACTAAAACCGCAGATTTAGACAACCCAAAAGATCGAAAACCGCAGTTCACTGAAATAAGTATTATAATAAATAAATAGTGAAAATACACGTCTACCCTGACTTAACGAAAAAACTTAACGGGGTTAGTGATTTGGATGTAATTGGCAAGAACTGAGAAACGTGGAGGGTCCATATGCAAAAAATAAACTTTTTGGACTAAATTCGCATTATTTGCCAAACCACAAGGACTAAAATGACACTTTACTCTAAAGGTATAAAAAATATTATTTAATTAAACAGGAGAGAGAAATGTATTGTTTATTAGTGTAATTATAGAGATATGGATGGAGAACGGGTTGAGAATGCTCTTACGTAAGTTTTAAATTGAACTGGAAAACTCAGGTTAAGTGAAATATCAGTGTTTTTATTTGAGGTTTTACAGTTCGATGAGGTCGACATCAACTTTATAGCTACTTTAAGATTCCCCTCTAAAACATTTAAAGAAGAAAAATATCAGAAGGATTAGTTTTGTATATATAGGCCTGACCTGTAAACGAATCGAACGTTCGACGAACTGTTTGTGCACCGTTCAGTGAGAAGTTAGTGTATTTATGTTGTAAAAGTTCGTATATGTTTGTTTATATATGTTCATTTTATGTTTCTTTGAGTTCATTTATTTTTGTTTGTGTTCATTTATGTGTGTTTGTGTTCTTTAAGTATGTTCATATATTATAATTTTTGTTTTACCTTTATTCAGTTGTGTTCATTTATGTTCGTGAAATGCTCGTTTAATCGTTTAAAATTTAAAAAAATTAACTTAGATTTTAAATAAACGAACATGTTCATTTTTTAAATAAATTAACATGAACATCAAATATTTTTTTGATTAAGTGTTCGTGTTCGTATAAAATTAAATGAACAAACATGAACATACCTTTGTTCATGTTTGTTTGGTTCGTCTACAAGCCTAGTTTTGAATACGTTATTGGAAATATAATTATTTTTTATATGATAAAATACAGTCTGTAAGATTGAAGTTTCTTGAAAACTTCTTTTACTTAGAGCATTCTCAATCCATGCATTCTCTAAAATTGTCAAACCCATATAACTTATGGTAAATATTAAGAAAACCATCAAGATCACCTCTCCAATCCATTCCTTATTATATGGATGAGTTATATGGCAACTAAAGTAAAACCCTAAATATAGGGACTCAATTTTGATCCATACCATATAAGAGCAGTCACATCCCATTCCATATATTTTCCCTATAATTTAGCTAAAAACACCATTCCATAAATTTATCTATTATTTTTCAAAAATTTTCCACATTCTATTCCCTATTCATATCCATAAATTAATTCTTTATTATTTTTTTTCTCTTTTGTCTTATTATATAGTAAATGATGATTGGAAGATATGTGATATATTATATGGTATGGATAAAATATGAGTCCCTATATTTAGGGATTTACTTTAGTTGCCATATAACTCATCCATATAATAGGGAATGAATTGGAGAGGTGATTTTGATGGTTTTTTTAAAATTTACCATAAATTATATGAGTTTGACAACTTTAGAGAATGAGTTGAGAATACTCTAATATATCACATATCCCCCAATCATCATTTACTATATAACAAGACAAAAGAGAAAAAAATAATAAAGAATTAATTTATGGATATAAATAGAGAATTGAATGTGAAAAAATTTAAAAAATAAAATAAATTTATGGAATTGTATTTTTTAGCTAAATTATAGACAAAAATATATAGAATTAACTAGGAATGCTCTTATATAAATTAAAACGATGGGCAATAAACAAAATATCAAAGTTCACTTCAACATGAGAGAGAGAGAGAATAAAATTTGATTTAATTGACCATGACTCGACCTGTAAATAGACTTTAGTTATGGTGGCAAGAGAAGATAAGCAAGCAATTGGGTGGGTGGACTTCAATAATTCCACCAACAAAGCCGCCACTTAGTTGGCTGTAGTTTGTTGTAGGTTAACAAATAAACTGTTGTCACATTTATTTACATGGGATATCGGGATATACTTGAATCGGGTTTCACCGGTCTATTTAGGCTGTGGATCGTCCCTTATTTTCTTGATACAATATTCTGACCCAGTTTCTTCTTCTTTCTTTTTTATTTTTTAACGACAATTTCATCACAAAAACAAAGCTAGCCTAGCATCTCATAACATACACATCAAATACATACACCTTAGAGCATTCATAACAACAAACCTTTAAAATCCGTCACATCATATTCCAAACTTTTCTTAAAAACTCACATTTTATTTCACAACGACAAACTATCACAAACTGCTATATCATCACAACAACAATGAAGTTTGCATCTCTTCAAGTTTGTAGGTGACATATATATCCAAATTTAGGTATTTGTTCTTTGTTGCGGATGCCCTTATTACAAAGATAATCTTATAATGAGAACTCACACTATGTTTGGACTTAGATTCTCTTCATGAATAAGTAATATAATTTCAAAGGTTAGTTAGCTTAAACTTGTCGTTGGTTCGGTTATTTCGGATGTTCAATGAGTCGGCCTTATTTCATATCGAAATATTCTCGGCAGTCCTATTATGAATAATGAAATAGACTCTTGCTAAACGAAAGTATAAATTTAAGGCTCTTCTCTTCCTTTGAGGAAGCCTACGATAAGCATAATTGGGAGTTCATTGACTCGGTACCTAGTCAAATGAAATCCCCCCCCCTAACCCCACCCCATCCGGCTATGCTCAAGGTGGATCCGATGGATATTTGACTCATACAAAATCTCAGGGTTTTTAATGGTTCTCCTACTGCCGAGTTTCAATGCCAAAGAGGGGTCTGTTAAGGCGACATGCTATCTTCCTTCATTTTATTCTTGTGATGGAAGCTTTGATGTTCTTAATCAGTAAGGCATGTGATTTCGGAATTTTACATGGTATTATTTTTCCTAACGATGGTCCGGTCCTAACACATCTATGTTGTAAGGCCCCGTTACAGGTACCTCACATTTGGACGTTGGATTTACTCATTAACATAGTTCTAATCATCAGAGTTATTAAAAACATTCGCGAGACATAAAACATTTCATAACAATCCATAACTTGTCTTAAACAAACAACTTGTCTTTCAAAAACTAAGTAATTAAACATAACACGTCTTAAGTCTTCCGATGCCAGCCTCTTATTCAATGTCACGTGTTCCCCTCACGCGAGCTACCTCATCCTACTCACCTGCGTGCATACTAAAAGTCAGCTACGCTGAGTGAGTTTTAGTTAATCACATAACATACAATACATACATACTTACATACTTCCATTCATACTTTCACATTTTCATCTCATTCTTACTTACCTTCATTTCTTACGTTATAAAGAGCATTACGCCCTACTTTCCTCGAGTATTATTAGGGCTCGGTCCCTCTTTCCTCGAGTACTATTAGGGCTCGGTCCATCATTCCTTGAGTATTCGATCACAATGTAATCGATTTGGATTGTGTTCGAGTATAAGTTTGTAATCGATTGCTACTGTACGCGAGTTACAGTGAATGTAACCGAACCTTGATTGTAAGCGACCGATAATTGTAATCGATATACAACGTAATCGGTGTCAATTGTATGCGATTTTAAGGCTACTGGGTTCAATTTGTAAGCGAACCTCAAAGTAATCGAGTTTGCAAGTGAGCGACTCTGGTTTATACATTGTAAGCGACTTTCAGATTTGTAATCAACTCATTGCAGCTAGTACAATTGAAATTGGGTCTGCTGTATGCGAATTCAGGGGTAATCGGGTTATTGTATATATGTATATGTTCTTTGTATTCGGCTCATATGTATGCGGGTTTCACTAACTTATGGTTTGATAATAAATTGTTTCACAAATAAATGAGATATTATAACCCGGTTTAAAAGCTATATGGTTTTGATGAGACCCAAGACCCGTTTATTTTTACTATAAAATTGGTTTTTTAATTATAAATAATATTTATGAAAGTTAATAATATACTTATGGTTTGATGAGACCCAAGACCCGTTTATTTTTTTTTACTATCAAATTTTGGTTTTTTAATTTAAATAATATATATATATATATACATACTATACATAGCATGATTCATGAGCTCATCATACAAGTTGTTATATTAGTTGAGTTTGTAATATATGAGTATAATTTGGCTGGTGATCTAACTAAAATGTTAGGAAGAGATCTCACGAACATATCAGTCATGGGGATGGGTTTAAAGTCCATACTTTAATATCCTATGTCAAGACACCCAATTCCCATCTAATACAACGTTAGATGCTGAATTCAATGCGGAAAGCTTGTCACAGAGATATTGGAACACAATATCATAAACATCCCAAGGTTTGTGTTCGGACCGCGAGATAAAGTAGGTTGAAGTATAGCTTCTTAATAGTTCATTGATAAATTGCAGTGCGGGTGCGAGAATAATAAACTGCCTATAAGAATATGAAGTTTAGCTACTTCAAGAAGCTTTGGACTTGAGCTTTGATATATTCTTTGAAGGATTAGGATACAAGCTAGTAAAATATTGTGTCGAGTGGAATTTGGATTTATAAACGTATGTGTATTTTGCCTTGAAGTATTCAAATGGATAGCAAGGGTTCAATCCATAGGACACCCCGATATTCGAATATTTTGATCGTGTAATTTACTAAGATGAAAATTCAATCCGTAGGACATTTTCATTTATGCATACGTTTGCGTTTCTATGATGATGGTTAAACTAATCATGGATATCACTAAAATAGGGGAGGATTGTTGGATATTTTAGTGTTTTTGGATTAACTTGTCGATGGAGGAAATAATGTTAGAGATTAAATGAGTTAGGTGACGCGGGAGTGCGGGCTTGTTTAACAATAATGTTATTTGGGCTTTGTTATTTGGTTTTATACTTGGGCTTAAGTGTAATGATAACTGGGCTTCTAATTAATTATTTGGGCTCATAAGGGAATTGGATTTGGATTATATTAATTAGTGTTTTCATTCCCTGGATATTTTCTTTCTCTCTATCGTATATACAGAAAAGAGAAGACGGTTACTTCTTCTCTGTTTCTTCATCACATTCACAGAATCATCAAAATTCAATTCCATGTACAGAAAATCTTTGTCTTATCCGATAAATCATTGCGTGTAACCCGCAAATAGGTTTATCTGAAAGTGATTCACGATTCAGAGATTAATCCAGGCAATTGTTCAAGAAACTAAGATTGAAATCATAATTACAGGTTTGCATCATTGATCGAATTCATCCTCCAGATACACAATATATACAACATTAATCACCTTCACTTTTATGTCCTATTAGAAGGGTTGAGTGAAAAGATTCTATGGTTTATAACAACTTTTATTCCATACATACGTTTGTTTATTTTATTAGATGCATCATGCATTACATGTTTTTTTTATATAATATATAATAACAATAATAGAGACGGGTTATTTTACCAAGCCCACATAGTTAAAACATTTGTAATTTGTTTCTTTTGTTTTTATATCATGGTTCGGCTATCGTATTACATTTAACGAAAACGGACTGAATGGCATATTTTTTTCGTTTTAGTTATGATGTCGTAACGAACATGATGGCAATTAATCGAATTCAAGCAAAAACATTGTGTTTTCCGGTACCATAACGAACGTGTTTTACCAACGCTCGATTTTTACCGACCAACGACATCCATTGGTCCACCTCACTTTTTATTATTATAAAAATGTAATATATCTAATATAAATAAGCAAATGTATATATGAAATACAGGTTGTAAATAAATTATGCTATCATAGAATCTCTCTTCACTCGATAATTTGAACACTCAAATATGAAATAACATGACATAAAAGTGATAAAAGTGAAGGTGGTTAATTGCCACTATCAACCAAGAACAAGGGAAAAACACTTAATCGCCATTACTAGTGGAGATTATAAATAAAATCTGACACAACCATTTAGATTCTCCTGTCATCCTCCTTACACCCCTGTATCTTCAGCTTAATCGCCATTTCTAATGGCATGAACCACATTTGTGATTGAGAAAAAAAACTAAACCCCTCAAGTGATTAAAACCCCTAAAAATACACTAGTTTTAAAAAAAATTCCAATCCATAAGTTTCATAAAAAGGGGATTCCATGGAATCGACACATGTACCATTTATGACGATCCAAGATATGGTTTTGATGGGATTCAGTCTCAAGCACCCATGTTAGAAAGACCACTACTTAAGGCATTCAATAAGTTGGTAGCCGGGAAACGCTAGTGGCATCCACCATGGCGCCACCGTTGAGACCGTCCCGCATGTGGTCGGTAGACTCCAATGGCGACCATCATGAAAAACGCATCTTGTTTGAGGACAGAACGTTTTGAAGGGGTGGGGAATTGACACGATCCAATATATTAATTAAGTTTATCTATTATTTAGTTTATTTATGTTTCCTTATTATTTATCGTTTCTATTTTTATGTTTTCTTTTCCTATAAATTGTAATTTTAGTTAATAAAAAGAATAAGAAAAATAATAAAAAAAAATTGTCCCAACATCGGTTTCTTCTCTTGTTGTTCTTGGAGCCTAACCCACTCTACGAGTGTATCGGGAGATTGATCATCTCGAATAGGTTTTTTTCAAGAAGGTTCTAAATCAAGCTACTATACAACTCACTAATATCATAGCTTTTTGCCAAGGGCTCTTGAACCAAACCCGAACACATCTTTTTTTGCTTCATCGGTGAAATGATTATTTATTTGTTCATTTTGTACAATGACGAACGAAGCCTTTGAATGGAAATGTTGGTTTCCCCCTAAAGGTTAATATATTTGTATGGAGAATGGATCTAGACATGTTACTGACAAAGGTGTCACACCCCAAAAAGGAAGCTAGTGGAAAATTCGGGCGTTTATGTTGTGCCCATTGTGTGGAAAGGGAACATAGACGATCAAGCATATTTTCACATCATCTTTTGTGGCGAAATTAATGTGGATAGTGGTATCTTATTTATGTGAAACCTGTTAAACTTTTAGGCAGGTGAATCAAGAACACGAACACGATATTTGTAGAACTCACTGCGGCTCTTTTATTAAGAAAACGACAAATGAGAAAAACTTAATAATTAACTAACACATTGAACCTAGGGTAGGGTATATATAAACCCACAGTTCCTAATCCTAACCTACTTCAAATACATAATTTGAAACCAAATACAGTTAGGATTAAAATTAAGACTAACTTATCTATTGTCACACCCGGCCCTGAGCGGCGGAAACAGCCGGGCGCGCGCGAGTGGGGATTGATAATTAAGCACGGGCCATTGCAAACATTCATAGTAAGATTTTCATTGCGCATGAAATGTTTAATACAAATACATTACATTGTTTAAAAATTACATAAAAACATCCAAGTATAAAACTGTTGAAGATTTCCACGCCATATCCCCTTGCGCGGCGGGAACAACCACGCGCATCGAAGGGATAGAACTAAAATCTTCCAAAAAGCTAGTTTTAGATGTTCAGCGTGAGGTGCTCTAAGTGTGACTCCATGCGCTACCTAGTTATCTCCTAAAAGACACGTAAAAACATTTGAATCAGTATAAACTGAGTGAGTTCACAAGTTTTAGTAATTATATAAATCGCATTGCATCATAGTCTTGATAAAATCATATTGAAACACATTTCTGATTTCATGTCTAAACATATACTTGATAATCCGTATGAAAACATAGATCTGACACATATTTCTGATAAAAGTCGTTCCGCGGGCTACGCGCGATCATTACTGGAAGTGTGCTCGTCCATGCAAAGTGGCGCTGCCACTACGAGCTAAATAATATAATGCCGTCCCGCGGTTTACGCGTGGACATTTCTGAAAAACCATGCTCGTCTATGCAAAGAGGCACTGCCCCTACGAGCTAATCAATAATTCCGTCCCGCGGGTTACGCGCAGACGTTGTGCCGGAAAACAAGGCGCTCGTCCATGCAAAGAGGCGCGACCCCTACGAGCGGGCTCAAACCCATAGTACTGCCCCATGACCATACTAGGCACTCGTCCATGCAAAGAGGTGCGACCCCTACGAGTGGGTGGATCAAACCAGCAGTCCCTACCCTTAGAGTTCCAATGGTAAAGTGATCACTTACTCGAGTTCTAGCGCACATACATCGAACCGTTCGCATTGCTCATCATGAAATATAATTTAAACACATAATCGCTTGCATAGCTTGTAAGTATGCCATGATAAAACATTATTTAAGTACGTGTCCCTCGCCCCGAAAACAGTTTAAAAACAGTGAAAACAGCGAGAATAGGGGCTGTGAGACTCACCTGTGGTTCTTGTTAAGGGATTAATCGAGATTCGGGTTTTCTTGGTGTTGGCCTCGGAATTGAAGGTCTAGAATACGATTAAATAACAAGAAGTATATATATTAAAATCAAGAATTAGGAGAATATAAGGGTTGGAAAGCAGATCTCAAGGTTGTATTCTTGGCTTACCTGGTAACAGGATCGGAAACGAAAACAACGGATGCTTGGGAGATGATTAGTGCAAGTTGCAGTTCTTAAGAGAGAAGTTTGAAGTGTGTTTTGGGTGATAATTTAGGTTACATATTTATAGGCAAACTCAAGGAAACACAATCCCTTGCTTTAGGGGATTGTAATCTCTTTATATCTAGGTGTAATGATGATAAAGTATGGAAATTATTATTATTTATTTAAGAGTGGAGTAGTGGATAAAAGATTTTGATTTGATTTGGACAGGACATGCAGGTCTGTGGTTGGTGGGAGTAGGGTGGCTGACAGTTGACTTTTCATGTTACAGTGTGCTTTTTCAGGTACTTTGTCAGTGTACAGTAAAAAGTGGAAAAAATCTCTGAAACACGCTACCGTTTCTTTTTGGGCGGGAGTAATCTCCTTACAACTGGAGAATAGACTAAGTGTTCTGCGCGTATTACTTTGTGCGCATAGCTTTCTGCGTGAAGGACATTTCTTTGCTGCGGATAGGTGCGTGACCTTCTCGCAGTCAGGGACATTGAGTTTCATTTGTAGATTCTCCAGGTGGTCTTGGTATTTCAACATAGTGATCAGTCATGTTGAAGTCAATTCCATCTTGGAGCTTCAGGCAAACTAGCTCTCATTGTTCCCGCCATGCGGGAAGGTTAGTCCCCCTTCCGCACGCGCATAAACGATTTGGGATGCACCCGCCTTAGCATCATGCGAGACGGTCAACACATTAGACAACATTAAGTTATAGAAACATAAAACCAATACACTCGCGCATGGCGCATATAACATATGCCCACGCAGGTTCTTAACATGGTGCGCTCGCGCAGGGTGCTCATAACAAATACTCGCGCCGATTCTAACATGGCGCGCTCGCGCAGGGCGCACGTAACGTGCTCGCGCTGATTCTAACATAGCGCGCTCGCGCAGGGCGCACGTAACGTGCTCGCGCTGATTCTAACATAGCGCGCTCGCGCAGGGCGCACATAACGTGCCCACGCTGATTCTAACATAGCGCGCTTTACAACCACCTAATTATTAGGTTGATTACTTAGTTTATAGGATTGAGAAATTTACCGGGTGTCACATTCTCCCCCTGTTAAGCGAATTTCGTCCCGAAATTTAGGAGACGTTGCTGGCAGAAGCCATGTTCTGAAAGAGGTGTGGGTATTTCTGGCGCATTTGATCTTCTCTTTCCCAAGTGAATTCAGGCCCACGCCTTGAGTTCCATTGAACCTTTACTAACTTGATTCGACTTCTGCGCAACTTTTGTTCTTTCCAATCGGTTACGGCTATAGGCTCTTCTACGAAGTGCAGTTGTTTGTCGATGTGGATCTCTTCCAACGGTAAAATCAACGTTTCATCAGATAAACACTTTTTGAGGTTGGACACATGAAACGTATCATGAACTCCACTGAGTTCGGCGGGTAAACGGAGTTTATAAGCAACCGGACCGATCCTTTCCAGGATCTCAAATGGTCCGATGAAGCGCGGATTCAACTTTCCTCGCTTGCCGAAACGGGGAACTCCTTTCCATGGAGAGACTTTCAAAAGTACTTTATCCCCTACTTGAAATTCCAATGGTTTCCTTCGCACATCTGCGTAGCTCTTCTGTCTATCGCGCGCTGTCTTAAGGCGATCCCTTATCTGAAAAATCTTGTCTGTTGTTTCTTGGATCAATTCTGGACCAGTCATTTGCTTGTCACCCACTTCAGCCCAGCACAGTGGGGATCTACACTTGCGCCCATACAAAGCTTCGAACGGCGCAGCCTTGATGCTTGTGTGATAACTGTTGTTGTAAGAAAATTCAACCAAAGGGAGATGAGTATCCCAGCTACCACCGAAATCGATTGCGCACGCGCGCAGCATATCTTCCAATGTCTGGATTGTTCGCTCGCTTTGCCCATCCGTTTGGGGATGATATGCCGTACTCATGTCAAGACGAGTACCTAAAGCCCCTTGTAACGATCTCCAAAACCTTGATGTGAACCGACTATCTCTATCAGAAATGATGGACACTGGGACTCCATGTTTTGAAACTACTTCTCGAATATACAGTCGGGCTAACTTTTCCATCTTATCGGTTTCCTTGATCGGCAGGAAATGCGCTGACTTAGTTAGCCGATCTACAATAACCCAGATCGTGTCATAACACCCAGGTGTCCTTGGCAGTTTGGTGTGAAGTCCATAGAGATTTGTTCCCACTTCCACATGGGAATTTCTGGCTGCTGAAGTAACCCCGACGGCTTCTGATATTCAGCCTTTACTTTTGAACATGTCAGGCACTTACTGACATACGTCGCGATGGCGCCTTTAAGATTGGGCCACCAATACAGGGCTTTAACATCTTGGTACATCTTGTCTGCGCCAGGATGTACGGAATACCGCGTCTTGTGAGCCTCGTTTAATACTCGCTCGCGCAATCCTCCCTTGAGAGGGACCCATATGCGGTTAGCGAAATATAGATTGCCGTTCTTAAGTTCCAAATTCTTAATCATACCCCCAAGGGATTCGTTTTTAGCAAACTCTGGTTTCAAAGCTTCTTGCTGAGCGTCTCGGATGCTGGTAAAGAGATCTGCGCGAATGGTCAGCCTTAGAGCCTTGACTCGTAGCGTTTTTATTCGCTCCTTCCTGCTTAGCGCGTCTGCCACCACATTCGCCTTTCCAGGGTGATACTTTATTTCACAATCATAATCGTTCAACAATTCAATCCATCTTCGTTGCCTCATGTTTAAATCCTTTTGATCAAATATATGTTGAAGGCTCTTGTGATCCGTAAAGATTATACACTTTGTACCATAGAGGTAATGGCGCCAAATCTTTAGCGCGAAGACAACCGCTCCAAGTTCCAGATCATGCGTTGCGTAGTTCTTTTCATTGGTCTTGAGTTGGCGCGAGGCATACGCTATGACTTTGTCTCGCTGCATAAGGACACAACCGAGTCCCTGATGTGAAGCGTCGCAGTAAACAACGATGTCGTCCGTCCCCTCGGGCAGAGACAAAATTGGCGCACTACATAACTTCTGTTTCAACATTTGAAACGCTGCTTCCTGATTTTCGCCCCAAACAAACTTCTTGTCTTTCTGAGTTAGCGCGGTCAGAGGTAGAGCTATCTTGGAGAAGTTCTCAATGAAGCGTCGATAGTAGCCAGCTAGTCCTAGGAATTGCCTCACCTCAGTTGGGGTTTTTGGCGCTTCCCAGTTTTCGATGGCCTTGACTTTGGAAGGATCAACGTGTATTCCTTTCTCGTTTACAACGTGACCGAGAAAGTGAACTTCTCTAAGCCAAAACTCGCACTTGGAAAACTTCGCATACAACTTTTCTTTCCTCAACAATTCCAAAATCAATCTCAGGTGTTGCTGATGCTCGGCCTTGGTCCGAGAATAAATCAGAATATCATCTATAAATACAATCACAAACTTGTCCAAGTATGGTTTGCACACGCGGTTCATCAGATCCATGAATACAGCCGGCGCATTAGTTAGCCCGAAAGGCATCACTAAGAACTCATAATGACCGTATCTAGTTCGGAAGGCTGTTTTCGGCACATCTTCCTCATGGACCCTAAGTTGGTGGTATCCGGACCGTAGATCTATCTTCGAATAGTAACTGGATCCTTGCAACTGGTCAAATAAGTCGTCAATCCTCGGTAAGGGGTACCGATTCTTGACTGTCAGCTTATTCAGCTCCCTGTAGTCAATACACATTCTGAACGAACCATCCTTCTTCTTAACAAATAGTACTGGAGCTCCCCAAGGTGAAAAGCTTGGGCATATGAAACCCTTATCCAATAGTTCCTGTAACTGATTGAATAGCTCTTGCATCTCAG
Organism: Bidens hawaiensis; assembly: GCF_021521415.1. NCBI lineage: Eukaryota > Viridiplantae > Streptophyta > Magnoliopsida > Asterales > Asteraceae > Bidens > Bidens hawaiensis. The sequence goes on from NW_027491477.1 coordinate 121,230, forward strand.
ATGGAGCTAGTCGATAAGGCGCTCGAGCTACTGGCGCAGCTCCTGGGACCAAATCAATACGAAACTCGACTTGTCGCGGTGGCGGTAATCCGGGCAAATCTTCAGGAAAAACTTCTGGAAATTCGCGCACTACTGGTAAGTCTTCAATTCTTCGCTCATCTCCTTTATTCTCTACTACATGCGCCAGGAAGGCGTAGCACCCTTTCCTTAGGCACTTGCGCACCTTTAGGCACGAAATCAGTTTTGTCGCAACTCCCCTTCTTTCCCCTTGAATTACCAAGGTTTCTCCGTTCAACAATGGGACCCGAACCTGCTTCTCATGGCAAATAACTTCCGCGTGGTTCTCGACTAACCAATCCATACCTATCACAATGTCAAAACTTCCCAAGTCTATTGGCAACAAGTTAATATTGAACCCGTGACCTCCCATGACTATTACACATTGTTCAGTTCTTTCGTTCGCGCATAACTGCCTACCATTGGCTAGTTCTATAGTATAAGGTGTGTCTAGCCTACTGGTTGCTAGGCCTAGGGAGTCTTTAAACTCATCGGATATAAAACTTAGGTCAGCGCCAGTATCAAATAAGACAGATGCAAAATGTCCGTTAAGCAAAAACGTACCGGTTACCACATTCGGCTCTTCTTTAGCTTCGCCTGCGCCGATCACAAAAGCTCTCCCGCGAGCTTGGTTTCCCTTTTGCGGGCAATCCCGGCTAAAATGCCCTGGCTTCCCGCATGCGTAGCAGTTGTCGCTTGCTCCAGCTTCTCTGACACGGCAATTCATCGTCTTGTGCCCTGGTCTGCCACATTTGGCACATTCGATTCTTGCGCATTCACCCTCGTGGTGATACTTGCATTTGTTGCACCATGGGCGAAGCCCGCTGTATCCTTTCCTTGATGGCTCCGCGGCTTGGATCGCGTAAGCCCTTGCGCTCTCCTGCTTCTTGAACGGTGGTTGCTTGGAGTCGGACCCTCGGTGGTGAGAGTTCCACTTCCTCTTGGGATCAGAGGTTCGCTGCTCGATTCCGCGCGTAGTTAACATACCCGCACGGACCGTATCCCTTGTAAGGGTGATGGCCCGCGCTACCGCCTCATCAAAGGTTGGAGGCGCTGCGGCGTTGAGCGGAACCCTAACAACAGGAGGTAACCCAAAGATATACCTCTCAATCTTCTTTTCCTCCGTGTTTGCCATGTCTGGCACCAACTGGCAAAGCTCGTTGAACCGGTTGTTGTAGGCGTCGATATCCGTTCCTACCATGGTGTGGTTCCAGAATTCCTGTTGTAGGTTCTGAATTTCTGCGCGAGAGCAGAACTTTCTCATCAACATTTCCTTCAGCTCCTCCCAGGTCCTGTGGAGAGCAACTTCTCGCCCCAATGTTTTCGTTTGAAGCTTCCACCAAGACGAAGCTGCCTCTTGGAACATGCAGGTCGCGTAAAGGACCTTCTGGTTCTCACTACATCCGCTAATGGAGAGAACTGTCTCCATCTTGTCAATCCAGTTGTAGAGCCCAATGGCCCCTTCGGTACCCTTGAATGGCCAAGGCTTACAGGCCATGAATGTCTTGTAGGAGCATCCTTTGTCCAAGGCTCCTGATTCGGGTTCTGGGGTCTCATTCTGACGACCCTGACTTGATTCGGCCTTGCTGGCCTCATGTGTTGCGATTGCTTGCGCGATTATTTCCGCGAGTTCCTCGGGTGTCATGGTAATTCCCTTGGCTTTAGTTGGAGGCATTCTCGCTTTAAAAGAGTGAAAACATATCAATCTTAGCGCATGTATTCTGAGCACATAATATTATCATTATTTACTAGACACTGTGTGACCCGTGTTCCTAAGTGTGTGTATAGTTTCTTTTGAAAATATTTCATGCGATTTCCCCCAACGGTTATAGTCTAGGTTAACACTTCTTTTCCTAGTTCGCTATAACCAGTGCTCTGATACCAATCTGTCACACCCGGCCCTGAGCGGCGGAAACAGCCGGGCGCGCGCGAGTGGGGATTGATAATTAAGCACGGGCCATTGCAAACATTCATAGTAAGATTTTCATTGCGCATGAAATGTTTAATACAAATACATTACATTGTTTAAAAATTACATAAAAACATCCAAGTATAAAACTGTTGAAGATTTCCACGCCATATCCCCTTGCGCGGCGGGAACAACCACGCGCATCGAAGGGATAGAACTAAAATCTTCCAAAAAGCTAGTTTTAGATGTTCAGCGTGAGGTGCTCTAAGTGTGACTCCATGCGCTACCTAGTTATCTCCTGAAAGACACGTAAAAACATTTGAATCAGTATAAACTGAGTGAGTTCACAAGTTTTAGTAATTATATAAATCGCATTGCATCATAGTCTTGATAAAATCATATTGAAACACATTTCTGATTTCATGTCTAAACATATACTTGATAATCCGTATGAAAACATAGATCTGACACATATTTCTGATAAAAGTCGTTCCGCGGGCTACGCGCGATCATTACTGGAAGTGTGCTCGTCCATGCAAAGTGGCGCTGCCACTACGAGCTAAATAATATAATGCCGTCCCGCGGTTTACGCGTGGACATTTCTGAAAAACCGTGCTCGTCTATGCAAAGAGGCACTGCCCCTACGAGCTAATCAATAATTCCGTCCCGCGGGTTACGCGCAGACGTTGTGCCGGAAAACAAGGCGCTCGTCCATGCAAAGAGGCGCGACCCCTACGAGCGGGCTCAAACCCATAGTACTGCCCCATGACCATACTAGGCACTCGTCCATGCAAAGAGGTGCGACCCCTACGAGTGGGTGGATCAAACCAGCAGTCCCTACCCTTAGAGTTCCAATGGTAAAGTGATCACTTACTCGAGTTCTAGCGCACATACATCGAACCGTTCGCATTGCTCATCATGAAATATAATTTAAACACATAATCGCTTGCATAGCTTGTAAGTATGCCATGATAAAACATTATTTAAGTACGTGTCCCTCGCCCCGAAAACAGTTTAAAAACAGTGAAAACAGCGAGAATAGGGGCTGTGAGACTCACCTGTGGTTCTTGTTAAGGGATTAATCGAGATTCGGGTTTTCTTGGTGTTGGCCTCGGAATTGAAGGTCTAGAATACGATTAAATAACAAGAAGTATATATATTAAAATCAAGAATTAGGAGAATATAAGGGTTGGAAAGCAGATCTCAAGGTTGTATTCTTGGCTTACCTGGTAACAGGATCGGAAACGAAAACAACGGATGCTTGGGAGATGATTAGTGCAAGTTGCAGTTCTTAAGAGAGAAGTTTGAAGTGTGTTTTGGGTGATAATTTAGGTTACATATTTATAGGCAAACTCAAGGAAACACAATCCCTTGCTTTAGGGGATTGTAATCTCTTTATATCTAGGTGTAATGATGATAAAGTATGGAAATTATTATTATTTATTTAAGAGTGGAGTAGTGGATAAAAGATTTTGATTTGATTTGGACAGGACATGCAGGTCTGTGGTTGGTGGGAGTAGGGTGGCTGACAGTTGACTTTTCATGTTACAGTGTGCTTTTTCAGGTACTTTGTCAGTGTACAGTAAAAAGTGGAAAAAATCTCTGAAACACGCTACCGTTTCTTTTTGGGCGGGAGTAATCTCCTTACAACTGGAGAATAGACTAAGTGTTCTGCGCGTATTACTTTGTGCGCATAGCTTTCTGCGTGAAGGACATTTCTTTGCTGCGGATAGGTGCGTGACCTTCTCGCAGTCAGGGACATTGAGTTTCATTTGTAGATTCTCCAGGTGGTCTTGGTATTTCAACATAGTGATCAGTCATGTTGAAGTCAATTCCATCTTGGAGCTTCAGGCAAACTAGCTCTCATTGTTCCCGCCATGCGGGAAGGTTAGTCCCCCTTCCGCACGCGCATAAACGATTTGGGATGCACCCGCCTTAGCATCATGCGAGACGGTCAACACATTAGACAACATTAAGTTATAGAAACATAAAACCAATACACTCGCGCATGGCGCATATAACATATGCCCACGCAGGTTCTTAACATGGTGCGCTCGCGCAGGGTGCTCATAACAAATACTCGCGCCGATTCTAACATGGCGCGCTCGCGCAGGGCGCACGTAACGTGCCCGCGCTGATTCTAACATAGCGCGCTCGCGCAGGGCGCACATAACGTGCCCGCGCTGATTCTAACATAGCGCGCTTTACAACCACCTAATTATTAGGTTGATTACTTAGTTTATAGGATTGAGAAATTTACCGGGTGTCACATATATAATAATAAACTAATTATTATTATATTAAATATTGTCCGAGATTCTAGGAGTCATGAATCTGAGTTGGTGTTGTACACGTTTAACACTCCCTCTCAACATCAACCTTCATCTAACCGTGACATACACGAGGCACTTCGACTCAAAACAACTCGCGACTCGACACAACTGGTCACGTCTTTCGGCTTCGACTCAAGTGTTGAATTCCAACACTCCCTCTAGATTCATACTTGTTCCTCTAAGGTCTTTCACGGTCCCGCAACACCTGTATCTCTTCAGACTTGACTCTTGGACTTGATGCGCGCCTTCACACGAAATTGTGTCTAGGTTCGTTACTCCTTAATCTACACAAGATCTAGGACACCATTCAACTTACTACCTCTAAACACATTTGTTGCATGCCTTACTCCGGTGGTCTCCTACAAACACATTGTTCGTACAAACCGAAACCATCGAGCCCGTTGTCTTCTATTTTAACAGCCCCAAAACCATAACTACGTGGCCACTTTTAGCCACCGGTTCCAGCTCCGTAACTCATACATCGCGGTTGTCAACAACCTGAACCGTTGCTGTCATGTACGTTACATTTTGGTCCCGAAACCGGAACCCGAACATCTGATATTGTCTCGTTTAGACAACCCGATGACGCCACCACTCGAACTGTTGGGTCATCGATCCAACCCACTAAACTACCCGACACACGGAGATTTAACCATACCGACACACGATCATGGCACAACATCATTGCTCGACACACGGAGAGTTAAGCATCCCGACACACGGTAATGACACACCATCACTCCTCGACACACAGAGATTTAACCATCCCGACACACGGTGAAGGCACAACATCACTGCCCAACACATGGAGTTTTAACTATCCCGACACGGTGATGGCATGTCATCACTGAAACTTTTAAATCAATAAACGCCAAAACTAAGTTGATGCACACCCACGTTGCACTTTGTTATACCGGCTGACGTTACGATTTTCAAGTGAAGATCAATAACACAAAACACAAACACCGACTAACGGTTGTTGGAAAGTTTTTCACCATAATTCGACTAACGAAAACGAAGAGCCTGAACTAGAATATTATTTGACAAACAAAATAATTCTTCAATACCAACTTGCTATTGAAAAGGCTTCACCACTTTAGAAAACCACGTTACCATGCACCCATGCATGTTCACTTACTTGGAGACAATTCACCAAAAAAAAACTGAATAGTTTATCACCAATACACCATCTTATTTATGCATTCAATCGGAAACGTACTACGATCGACACCTGGACAGACCTTCGTGTGATCGTACCGTGTTCAGAACACTGACACCCCATCGTTCAACCATAAACTCACCGCAATCACCGCGATCGGAACATGGACTCACCTTCGTTCGATCGGTTTCACTGTTCTAAACGGACTATATCAGCCGGTCTTCGTTTCCCTTGACTGAGCGGTTCAACCACTAACCCAACAAACAGGTCACAACTCGTTCACGACCGAAACACCGGACACACCTTCGATTCAAAACTTACTCACCTCGATCATAACTGGGGCACACCTTTGTTCGATCGGGAACTTACCGCGATCAAAACACGGACACACCTTTTTTAAAAAAAAAAACTTATCGCGATCAAATATTGACCCTTTCAAATTTCAATCGGAGTCTCTGCTTTAAACGAACTAAAACAGTCAGGCCTTCTCTTCTTTCTACTTCGATTGGTAAAATTATTAACCCGACAAACAGGCGGGTCCTCATGCTACTGCGAACAAGATTTTTTTTTATTGATAATCACAATTGCTACTTGGGCAGTAGTAGACTTTTATGGACTTCACCTCAAAACACAAACCACTGTGTATTATTAATTCACATGAACGACCTTTAATGACCTTTGCTTTCTTTCTTGAACGTGTTCCTTAATGTTCATTACCTTCGTCCCAAACGGCACTCTCGCGCCACAACGGTTGCCGAAACAGCTCACCATCTCCGTCTACTGTTGTTAATCTTCTGGTTGTTACCCAGGCCTTTCTTCACACCTGCCCTCCACCGGCGGACACACCCACCGGCAGAGGCTGCCTCCGATCTTCAAACCCGCTTCCCGGTATGAGCTAGCTCTGATACCACTTGTTAAACTTTTAGGCAGGTGAATCAAGAACACGAACACGATATTTGTAGAACTCACTACGGCTCTTTTATTAAGAAAACGACAAACGAGAAAAACTTAATAATTAACTAACACATTGAACCTAGGGTATATATAAACCCACAGTTCCTAATCCTAAACTACTTCAAATACATAATTTGAAACCAAATACAATTTGGATTAAAGATAAGACTAACTTATCTATAATAATAAACTAATTATTATTATATTAAATATTGTCCGAGATTCTAGGAGTCATGAATCTGAGTTGGTGTTGTACACGTTTAGCAAAACCCCTTTTGTCTTCTTAGTTAAGGACATTCCCATGTTCCATCGCAGCCTTTAAGCATCGGCTATAAAGAAGAAAAAGGTGCACTCAGTAATGTTATTGTTATAAGTTTTATTGGTGTATTTAAAGAACAAGAAACAAAATGGTGTTCTCCAGAAAGATGATGTTTATCCCTAAATTACTCGAGGAGATCAAGAGTATCAACTTTATGTGGGTCAAAAGTCGATCTAACTTGAAAGACTTGGAGTGGATAATCGGTGTGAATTTCGGTCATAATCTTCTAGATTTTTACTTTCCTTTGTAATATGTTGCTAGCTCCTTGCCAGTGACTTGTTTTATATATATCATTTCATCGCCGTTCATGTTGCATATGGTTTATTTTGGTCTTGTTATACAAGCATTACCCATGCCATTGCATCCTAGTTCTATCAGCTATCATATCATATAATGCGAGTCGTATAATATATTACGTACACAATCTTTATAAAGTCAAATTAACTATACATAGCAGACTCTGCACTAGTAGAAAAAATGCCTTTAATGACATGCGGTGATTTATGACATGCAAATGTGCGTGTCGTTAAAAAATGTCATATTTTAAAAATTTTTTAAAAATTATGACCCTTATTTTTGTGTGTAATCCCTTTAGTGTATAAACCAAAAATGTCTGACTTAGACCATCTCCAACAGTTTCTGGTTCAAACCACATCACTGCCACGTCAACTTTCTTAAAAACCACATTTTTTACTCCAACAATACACCTTTTCAAACCATCTTTATATTTCCACATCATCACTTAATTTTACATTTATTTTAAATAAAAATTTCACAATACTATAAGATATTTAATTTTTATTTAAATAAATAGCAATATAATAATAGATTAACTAAAATAAGAGAGGCTTGGTTTGAACCACACTATAAAACCATCCAATGGAGATGGTCAGTGTCATACTATTGCTACGGTAGGATAGTTCTCCGTTCTTTCAAGGCTTGGCCACCACTCAATTGGCACCGCTCAAACACTGTCAACCATCAAACCTCTCTTCCCAAATCTGGCATTCATATAGTAGGTACGATTTTTCTACAAGCAGCTTGATCATCATGAAATCCTCAATTTCATTCCTTTTAGTTGTAAAGATTGATTTAATTAAGGGGTTAGATTGTAAAATTAACTTTTGTTTGTATGAAGATTTTGGAATTAGACTGTAATGGATAGAGGGGTGTGACAATTGAAGATGATTAAATTTGGTTATTAGGAGTTTGGTTATAGATTTGGTACTGTGGATGAAAACTTATTCAAGGTAATTGAAGGTTTTATTAGGTTTTGGTTAAGATTTCTGCTTTTGGGTGCAATTCAAGATACATTTAAGATTTTTAATTTAACTTTGAATTTGGATTTTTTTTCTCTAGCATGCAACTTTTGGTTTCATTGAGATTGAAAAAGAATCAATTCAGTTTCAATTACATTTGGACAACACACAAGAGGCTGAGGTAATTTAAATATAAGCAAACATTTGTCAAAAAACATGAATTTAATTTTTTGGCCTAGTTACTGGCTAGGAAACTTATCATTAACACTCAACTTGCAAGATAAACTGATGCATGTACAAACTGAAGTAGCTTTAGTATCACCTATTTTGTAAGATTGCTTCATCTTTTGTTTTGTGACATGGAAACTACTATATATATATATATATATTAGGCATGTAAACGAACCAAATGAACATGAATACGAACATATAATCACATAATTTTTTGTGTTCACGTTCCTTCATTAAGGAAACATGCATGTTCGTGTTCGTGTGTTCTTTTATGAATGGTTTATTGATTAATGGTGACACATATCATAACTTTTTGGTGTTATTACTTGTGTTTTAAACGAGCCGGAACTGGTAAATGTTATACGTGCTGAGCCTACAATTTCATAAATAAAGTGGAAGCTAAATAATTAGCTCCTATTGTGCTGACTTTGTGGTGAAGCTGGTAAGTTAATGAGTTAGTTTTGCATTTAAAATTTGTTGCAGTTTAGCATCAGATGGCATTGGTGATTCTAATTCTGCAATGCTTTTTTTTTTTTTTTTTGTATTTTGCTAAATGGGCTGCCTTTCGTTCAACTGTAAAAACCGGCAGCTGCTAGGCAAGGAATCTTATCTGACTATTCTTGCATCTCAATCAGCTAGTAAGATGAACCTTTTTTATTATTAATCATGTCACTTTTTTCACTATCAATAAACAAGTCCTATGATCCCTAAAATTAACTCACTTGCATAACGAGGTTATTGCTGCTGCAGGCGCTCAATGATGGAGGACAAAAGATTTGCAATAATTAGGTAATTAAGCTTCGGTACTTTTTTATCTATATTTTTGCATTTATATCCAAGATGAAATAAGTAAAAACTGTTGATGATATAAGATAGCAAAAAGAAATGTCCTCCTGGAGCTGAGGAGTTGGAGACAACACTTATGGAGATGGCCTTACAAGATAACAGGCATATGAGCTGCAACACCTTCTTGATGACAACTAAGAATAGGAAAAAACAATACTTGAGGTTCAAATATAATATTCCTTTTATTGTTTCCTTGTATTAATAAATATATTAACATTTAAAAGAACCACTACATTTTTTTCTGTTACAGGCGCTACGGCGAGTTGAACAAGAACAGAAAGTCGGATAAGATGCTCGTAGATTTGCATGATGAGATGCTGCAGTTCGGAGATATCTAGTGCGTGTACTTGAGGTGCTTTTTTAACCCTTAATTATATTGAGTTGATTGAGGTTAGATTAATCTCTAATGGGTCAAATAAGAAAATTTTAGAAGGAACATGTAAAATGAGTTTGAAGTTCCCAAATTTCTATTTTAAAGCATAAAACTTCCCAGATCATTTTATTAAAAAAAAATGATATTGTTGAACTATATATACTTGTTGAAAAACAAAAGTGTTTTGGGTCAACCTAACCTTAACGAAAAAATTAATCAATTTTAGGGACAAGATTTAGGGTGGCAATTTCATCTCTTATGAGTGGTTCGATTCAAGTTGTTTTTCTCTAACGGGTGAAGTAGAAAGTTGTATAAAAACACTAAAAAATCCTGTGTGTATTGTGTGCATTTTAGTTCATTAAACTTCCTAAATTTTTCCATTCAAGATTTTTCATTAATACTTAAATGATATAATTTTTGCAATTACACAACACTGACTATTTTGAAACTAAGTTGGACAAAAAGGTTTAAGGTGTGGCTGTAACAGTTTTGACCAGATCAAATTTTTGTAAAATTTTTTGTTAATTTTCTTCTTAGGCTGGGGGAGGCAACGAAGAATACATGAAGGCGGATTTTGATGCAGTTCAAGAAGAATGGTTGAGTTATAAGATGAAGTTTATTCTCCGATAGTGATATTTATAGTGTTGAACATTAACCAATATTTTTGTTAACTTTGGGAACATTTGTAATATTTTGACTTACGATGTCTAATTAAGAAATGAAATATATAATTTTGCAGCTATAATTGTGCCATTAATGTAAATTTTAGTAATTATGCATATATATATAGTATGACACGCATAAGTGCAAGTCATATATTAGTGTCATAAATGGAGGGCATGAAAGCGTGTCATAAATGTATGTCATAAACGCGTGTCATTAAACATGACACGCAGATGTGTGTCATATACAATTTATGACATGAGCTTCCACTACACGTATTTGCGTGTCATGAGCACCCTTTTATGACACACATTGCGTGTCATTAAAGGTGTTTTTTTGTAGTAGTGCTGTCACGTCATGTAAAACATTTTGGTAGGCCAAAAATGTCATACAAGTCACATGATTTTATCAATGGTCAAATCACATTTATTTGCTAGCTATAGTCAAAAGCATCATATTGGTCGTATAATATGCCATCCATACGATTATATGGCCATTTCCTCCCTGTCATGCATGGCAATTTTCTCCATGCCATAGTGGTCTTGCGATCAGTATGACACATCAACGGTGTATGGATAATGTGTCATTGATATTTGATTAGATTTGTCCGTTTATTAAGGGGAAAAAAGGAACCATTGCTACGTGACACTGATAATTGATTTTGACATTCATGTTACATGTTTTTAACTGGCTAAAGCATGTCGCAGTGCCGCTTTCTGTTCGGATGTTAAATTTGTAGGAAACTTGACTTCAAACTGTACCTTTAGATCTCCTCTACAATCAGGATCCTTACCGACAGGCATTCCCTCTTGGCTAACCACTAGCTTGTATGTAACATCCTAAAATTTATAATGTTAAATAAAGAAAGTTACGTTTAGTGATTTCGCGTTATTAATTAATTAATGTCGAGTAAAGAACGGATCATGGACTTAGATTAATTAAGATGGGTTAAATGAGAATGGGCCTTAGGTCCATGGGCTTTAAGGGATATAAATATCCCCTAAACCAACCTAAAACCCTAAACCCTCATTTCATTTCCATCATAATCTCTACACACTCAAAAACACACACATACACTACACCATATTCGGCCGAGAGAGAGAGAGAGACATCCGAGACCAAGAATCAAGCCGACCATTATTAGATATTCAATATACGAGATAACCAAGCAAACCGCAACCACACCGAACGTATAAAAGGTATGTTCTTGACCTTTAAAGTTTACGTTTTATTGAACGTTTAGCCTTTTGAATGTCCTTAAGCTTAAAGATCCAAGCTTTATAGTATATACGGGATATATATACGACCGAAAATGGTTAGGGAACGTTAGTGGGTGATGTCGAACCATAACAAGGGTATTAAAATCGCCAAAATGCTTGATAAAAACCAAACCCGTAGCTAAACTGGGCAACTTCGCCTGCGAACTGGGCAACTTCGCCTGCAAACTGATAACTTCGCCTTCAAAGCTTAACTTCGCCTTCAAAGCTTAACTTCGCCTACGGCCAAGTTCGCCTAACTGGTAACTTCGCCTAAGGCCAAGTTCGCCTAATTGATAACTTCGCCTAAGGCCAAGTTCGCCTAACTGATAACTTCGCCTAAAGCTAAGTTCGTCTAACTGATAACTTCGCCTAAAGCTAAGTTCGCTTAAGGTTTAACTTCGCCTAAAGTTAAGTTCGCTTAGAAAATAAATTAAAAACCTAATGAAAAATGTGTTAAGACAGTTAATGGAAATAAAATTTTTCCAAGCTGACCTGACAGCTCGACCCCAGCCAGGGGCTCTGCCCCTTGGACCCTGCTAGGGGCTGCCGCCCCTAGACCCCGCTGCCAGGGGCGCTGCCCCCGGACCCCCGTTCGTTGTGGGTCATATAAAGATAGAAATACAACATGAGTAGTAGTAGTTAATTGATACGTGTAAATATTATACAGTTAGCCGTGCACAGCTCAAGAAGGGAATAACTATTAACGGAGAGCGTAACAGGATTCAGGTGAGTTTCTAGCCCCATTTATGTGTTATGTTTTCGGGGCTGTGTGCATACTCGATATGTTTGTTAATACGCTTATCCTAAGAGATAAGTGTATGCCTTATGTGAATAATGTGATATGTATGAATGATGGCTTGACGGTACGTGAACGATCTTCGGATATTGCACGGACTGTCAGGTTGTAACGCTAAGTATAAGGTAAGTATGATATGTATGCTTATGTGTATGAATGTGATAAAGTTAATAAAAGAAGGAAATGATGGTTGTATGGTTACGAAGAGGGTACCGGGCCCTAATAATACTCGAGGTATGATGTATGGTTGTATGGTAACGAAGAGGGAATCGAACCCTACTAATATTCGAGAACTAGGGAACCGAACCCTACTAATATTCGAGGTAAGAGGGTACCGAGCCCTAATAATACTCGAGGTATGATGTATGGTTGTATGGTAACGAAGAGGGAATCGAACCCTACTAATATTCGAGAACTAGGGAACCGAACCCTACTAATATTCGAGGAAAGAGGGTACCGAGCCCTAATAATACTCGAGGAAAGAGGGTACCGAGCCCTAATAATACTCGAGGAATGTAGGGCGTAATGCTCTTTATAACGTAAGATATGAAAGTAAGTTAATACAAAAGAAAGTATGAAAGTATGAAAGTATGAATGAAATAATATAAGTTTATGTGTATTGTATAGTGTATGATTAACTAGAACTCACTCAGCGTAGCTGACTTTTAGTATGCACGCAGGTGAGTAGGATTAGGCAGCTCGCTTGAGGAGGCACGTGGCACTGAATAAGAGGCTGGCATCGGAAGACTCAAGACGTTTAAGTTTAATGTTTTGTTCATTTTGAAAGACAAAATGATGTTTTAAGACAAGACGTGTTTTGTTATGAAATGTTTTATGAAAGCTTTTATATTCCGCGAATGTTTTAATTAACTCTGATATTTAGAACTGCGTTTATGAGTAAATCCAACACGAAAGTAGGGCTACTGGTAACGGGGCCTTACATTGTATCCGGGTGTAATAATGTCAGTTACCTCGATGGCAAGATCTCTTTGATCAAGTGTAGTGATATTAACCGTGGTTCCTTTAAGTGCCTCCGCTAATGTAACCTTATAGTTAACAAAGAGGTCATTATCGTCTCTTTTGTAGATGTCGTGTGGCTTTTCGTCTACTACAAACACTAGATCAGCCGGAAGCTCATGAAGTTTTTTGTTCCCTTTATCAGGAAATGTAATCTTCGTTCCTCTTTTCCACCCCGGCTTTACATCAATTGTCAATATCTCCGTTTGTAGTGTCGATTGTCTGTCATTTAGGCATTTAATTTGTGAATAAGGGTCATTCATAATAATATTATTGTTATGTCTAGAAATGAACATGAAAAAGAGAGTAGCTACCATTCATGCATACCCATTGGCATCAACAACTGTTCTTGAAATCTTCATCTTCCTTGTTAATCCAATATAAAGTTCGTCAAGGCTACAAGGCAATTTGCTCTCCACAGGCGCCGGTTTCTTTCGCATATTTGCACCATCACCATCGCTCGATCCTCTAAACTTGCTATCATACGCCGTGCTTCCATTGGAGTGGAACTTGGTGGACCTCCTATTTCCGGCTGTATTGAAATCAAAACCGTCACTACCAAAGAAATCTTCAAAGATATCCTCAGCAGGTCGACCTGTAAACCCGTTTTTGTTATCAGAACCATGTTGCGGCATGTCTTTTAAGCCTTCTTCACCACCATGATCGTATAATGACCGCTTATGTGGGTCACTCAATACCTGGATATCATCAATGCATAAACCATAAACGTCTGCCATTAGATAGAATACATTAGTTACAAGGTTTATTGTAATTATCCTTACGAGATATGATTTGATTAGGTTTTCTTTTTAATTACCTCACATGGTTTTTATTATTAAACACATGCGGTTAACAAAGAAATTAAGATATGGTTGTGGTAATTACTTTGTAAGCTTGAGATATTTGAATGAATTTGGCTTCAGCCTCCTTCTTGTTGTCAGGGTTCTTGTCCGGATGCCATTTCATAGCAAGCTTTCGGTATGACTTCTTCAGATCATCATCATTCGCAGTCCTGGATATATTCAATGTGTTATAAAAATCAACACTCATTCCTATATCTTTGTATGTGATCAAAACCTTAAGGATTATTAATCAATTCAAAAGCTACATGACCGGCTTTCCTAACAATCTTTAATTTGGTTTTCTTGTTATAGAAAAAAAAAAAGATAAATCTCTGATTTTCTGCTGCACTTTGGTTTCTAAATTCTGGTTGGTGCCCGAAAGTGATGGGAACAGCTGCTGGTTTGTAGGACACAAGGAACAATCTTGTACTTTGTTGTTTTTAGACAAAAGTCCCTTTTAGTTTGATGTTTTTTTTTACAATGATCCCTTTTACTGTCTATTATCAATAAAATGTGCTTTTCATGTGTGCTGGATATTCTCCTGTGAAGCTAAGAATTTCATGAGTTATTAATTTAGGGGGTGTTCGGGCAAGCTTTTACACTTACTTATTTGGTTTTTGAAAAGCAAAAACATCTTTGAAAAGCTTCAATTTAAAGCTTTTGAAGAAGCTTTGTCAAATACCTGTTTTTGCTTTTCAATAAGCAAATAAGTAAGTTTTCAAAAAGCAAATAAGATTTTCAAATAAGTGAAAAGCTCCATTCACTACCACTGCCATGCCTACTCGAGGCCAACCATCAGTCGATTGAGTGAGACCGAAGAGGGGTGGTGTGGAAGTCGCGGGTAGGCAAGGTCGTGGCAGTGAATGAAGATTTGTGGTGGTATTTTTCATGGGAAGGTGGGGTTTGGACGGTGGTAGTGATGATGCTCGGCCAGTGAGGGCATGTCAGGTCTATTGGTTGCGTGGTGATGGTGGCCGATCGGTGAGGGACAACAATTAAGCACCATGGTAGTTCATTTGTTAAATTTAATTTTCCTCGTGAGTGTGGTTTTTGGGATAATAAATTTTTAAAATATTAAATAAAGTTAAAAGACCGTTTTACCCTTGAGTTAACGCTGAAATGTAAACGAAATTAGTGACTTGGATTGTATTGGCAATGATTGGGAAACCTCAAGGTTCTTGTTGTTAACAATATAAACTTTTTGGACAAAAGTCGCAAAAATGACCAAACCTTAAGAACGATTTTGGCACTCTCGCGTTAATCTGGGTTTGAGACTAGCATATAGAAGCATCCCATCATCGAACTTTTCTACCAACGAAAACCCATATGCCTCGCCTTCTCTTACAGAAACTCTCCAATGCTTCAAAGGCAGTAGAGGTGAAACTTATGCAGCCCCTACGTGGCACCCATGCAGTCCCAACACCGGCATCCACAAAGTGATAAAACAATCCATTGGTCTAAAGCAAATCTGTTAACGCTTCAACACCCCCACATAGAGGTGCACAAATCGGGTTCAACTGGAAAACCCGAACCGGTTCGAAACCGGTTTTTTCACACCGGGTTGTAAAATGGCACCGGTTCCAATCAAGAACCGGTTTGGTTCCCGACCCGAACCGATGCCCAGATATGCTAACTTTTAAGAACCGGGTAGGGTATGAACCGGAACCGGTTTTTACGTAAAAACCGGTTCCACCGGTTTTTTTTGAAATTTAAATATCATAGCCGTTAGGAACCGGTTCCAACGGCTATATAGCCGTTTTTGATTCGGGCAACCCGTGTGGTGCCGACCAAACATCGGTAGTTAAACTAACCATGGCTTCTAAAGAATGAAAAGACTCGATTAACTCTTTTTTAGCACACTCCCACAACCTGATACAATGACGTCTTAAGGTAGTACGACTTACATGTGTGTATCTCGGTTGTAGAGTTTCGCGAATCAACGACGTCAACTCCGGGTCATCAAAGTGGTTAAACGGCAAACCTCGTTGAATAACGAACTTTGCCATTCTATCTTGAACTTGAGTCGTGTTGTAACGAAATAGTGTACCATCTATACCCAAGTCAATTTGATCGGTCGCGCCAATCACTTTCAACGCCTTGCAATATGGCTTCTCGATGTGCTTTCTCAAAGTAGAGTTGGAATCGTGCTTTAATATTGAACCACATAGTTTGCAACGAGCCTTTTGATAACCTTCGTCGTCCACAATCAAATCCCAATTCTTCCATATGTCTTGGTTGCGGTTATGGTTGACTACCGTAACAACCCTTGGGTCCTCCGTAACAGGAACAGGGGCAACAAAAACACTCTTCTTAGCCTTCTTGTTAGTTTTTTTGATGGGTGCCATAATAATATTTAGTTGGATGGTCGGGTAATAGAACGGGTTTGCTAAAGGAGTAGTATTTTAGTTTGTTTTTGAGTTTGGTGGTGAAATTAGTGGTGGAAAACAAGTTATATATAGGTTTGGGCATCAAAAACCGGTTCCAACGGCTATATTACCGTTGGAACCGGTTCCAACGGATCTATTGTCTCTCGAAAACCGGTTCCAACGGCTATATTACTGTTGGAACCGGTTCCAACGGCTAATTGGTGGCTAAAAAACCGGTTCCAACGGCTATATTACCATTGGAACCGGTTCCAACGGCTACTTTGACTTTTGTTTGACTCTTCAAAAAAAACCCGCCGGAACCGGTTTTTCCGGGTACGAACCGAACCGGTTACAATTAAGAACCGGGTAGGAACCGGGTTGGAACTGATACTAACATACATGAGAACCGCGTACGATTTTCGGGTACAAAAATACCCAAACCGGGTATTGTACCAACAGGGTTGGAACTGGAACCGGAACCGGTTCCGGTTCTGTTCCACCAGTTAGGTTCCGGAACCGGATTTTTTGTGCACGTCTACCCCCACAAACCAACAAAGACCAGTAAAACCAATTCCATGTACTGACTACATACTATATCGGTTTAATATTTTATATCGGTTTAGATGGTTTGATTGGCTTTAAAGGTGTATAACACACCCCTTCAACCTAGTGGTGAAAGGTCGTATTAGCAAGATGGGATCAAAACATCCAATACAGACCAAAGACTACTGTCTTTCCCAACGATCTTGCCCTTCCTGTTATCAAGGCAAATAGCAAGTAGCAGCTTACGGTTCAGAATAAAAACGACACAATCAAACAATTAAAACCAAAAGCTGACCAAGTTGATCAAGTAAAACTTCCATGGGTGGGTTACAATTTGCTTTTTGTAGTCTTAAATCTCTAGCCAACAAAACAAAAACAGTTTCAAATTTCAAAACAAAGATCTACTAGCAGCTCCCCTCCCTTACAAACCCATTCATTCCTTATGCCTCAGCAAATCTGCAAATCATTCCACACGAATAAAAGTCAACACATCATTTCTCCACATGTCAACGTATGAAAAAACCGAAGTTAGAAACTCTACCCCAACTCAGAGAGTTTCATGTGGGACACGGCGTAGTCAGCAAAGAAAGCATCCTCATCCTGATTCAAAACAAAACAACAATATTAAGCATTCATTGCAACGACATAATGCACTAATTATGTATTAATGTTAAAGGTACAGCTACGCACAGCAGCATATTTCTCAACGAGGGGTCGGAAAACAGAGTCTTCAAGCAGAGCTTTGTCAGTAGGTAGCTTCAAGAGACCCTCCTTCTCACCAGCAAGAAGCTCTCTGTTTACAACTGATATTTAGGATTTCGATACAAACATAACCGATATAGTATCAAAAACTAAAACTTACGTGAAGTAGCTGTTGTCAAAGATAAGCGGGTTGGAAGTCCATGGTCCTTCGAATCCAGATCGCTCCTTGTGGGCAGCTCCCTATATGAAACGACATTAGAACAATTGCTCAATCAAATCCAAAATAGAAACAGGGAATCTAGTGATGACACTAACCAGAGTGTGGCCACCAGACAAGGTCACAATGTCAATGTCATCAAGACCCATGGTCTTAACAAACACATCCCTCAAATGGTCATTTCCTGAAATAATTCACAAACAATATATCTTAATAACTTCACTTATAACATATAATCAAATAGACATAAACTTCTAAAGTAACTAAAAGTAACTAAATTCACTAACCCTTGGTTGCATCGGGAAGACGGCCTTCAACTGGGGGCTCCTCTTTGTCCTGAAGCAATGTAAATAAATTAAGCCATTTAATCATAAAACATCACGACCAAAAACAAAATGAAATTCTACAATTATACGCTTTTTCAGGTAAATAACACTAACCTCCCTTCCAGGGTGGAAAGGAACATCGGGTCCTCCAGCAATTTCAACGGCAACGACACCAGCCAACTGCAATAAAAGGTTAAGCATATCAGCATCAAATCAAAACACTAATCCAGACAAAAACCAGTCACACACAACACAAAAGCCAAGTTACCTGATAGAAATCAGCGTATGAGATGATGGGAAACTGTTCCTTAATCGGCTCCAGTAGCCTGACAGCAATGTCAAGGCCATTGTTGGCACCATGGCTTAGTTCAGCCTGGTGCCTCATTGTACCAAAAGGACCACCAGTTTTGGTTTTCACATCATATGTACCAGCAGAGTGCCATCTGTTTTTGTTAAAACACAATTGTTTTAAAACTAATTGCATAATTATGATTCAAAGTATAAAGCCAAATAAAAATTTATTTATCAGCCCAATTTAGAACCATAGCAAACCGATTGCATTCATGTTAATCATATCAAATACATCTCACAAAATCAATACATTATGATTATATCATAGGACTAAATGAGCAGATTACCAGCATAAGAAAGCGTAAATTAAAGAAAATCTTACGCGAGACGGAGCATCAAAGGAGCACATCTCTTGTCAGCAATGAATCCTCTGAGCTTCCTCCTGGCTTTCTCAACAGCCTTCTTGTATTCCTCACTAACACATGGATAGCTCTTCCCCATATTACTAAAACCTAAACCACCATTTACGAAAACAACGATAAGTTAACGAATCAAGCGAGCGCTAATTACGATATTCAACATTTCCACCAATTTACACAATTACACCATGTCACCATACATTATTATCAAAACCTCAGTAGCACACAGTTCTTCCAAAATTTCAATATCGATCGTGATAAAACAGTCAAATAATCAAATGTATGTTTTAAGCCTACTGCATATAACTAAAACTTACAATAAATAAAACCTCACTAACATATCAGTATCACACACATCTTCAAAATTTTCAAAATCGAACGAGATAATATAAAACAAACAAATACATGTTTACGCCTACGAAATCACACTGCATCTTCATACTGTAGCTAAATAATACAATTTCTAAATCTACAGTATCATGTCTAAACATGCATGTCAAACAGATCCAAAATTTCAACATCAATCGACTTCAATTAAACAAATACATATATTTAGGCATATCAAATCATGACTTAAAAGTCAACTCACCAACTATCCCCAAATTAACCGATCAAATAAGTCAAAATCCACACATTAACACAAATCAGCACCAGATTCATATATAAACTCAAAATGCAACACGTCAGATCGATAATCACAAGCAAATTGTATAAACAATGTACAAACAATAATACACAGGCGATCCGCGATTAGATTGATTAGTTAGAATTCAACAGATCGATATGATAATAAGACTAACCTTACAATCGAATCGATAAACCCTAGGATGATGAGTGATAAAAGTGGAAGGTTCCAGTAGCTTTTGTTACGGCCGTTGGATTGGTGTAATATGTGGTTCAACGGCCAGGATTGGTTTAGATGAGTTGTGGAAAAAGAAATCCAAATGGCCGGTTCGGGTCGGTAAATAATACGTCAAAATCCGGCCACAAGAACATTTGGTTTTGTGTGTGAAAAGGATCCACGTTTTTAATAATATTGATTCTCATACTTGTTTCACATATTTTATACTTATTTCAAATATTTTGTGTGCTATTTTGTCTCATCTTATTATGTTTTGAGTGAGTTATAATATATTTTGAAACCGATGGTGGTAGTTATGTCCTTTATATGCGTTCATTTTTATATAAAGTGTCAATTAACATCATCATCGTACTCAGTATATCCCACCAATAGCAAAACTATGTTAGGGTCTAAGGAAGTTAAGATGTAGACAGCCATACCTCTACCCCATAGGGATAAAGAGGTTGCTTCCGGTAAGACCCCCAGCTCGATAGTAGTTTTGCATTAAGCCTTGGACATAAGGCACATAGCACTCAATCATCGGGACACCGGCTGATCGGTGCATGTACCCTTGTCTTTCGGCTATCAACACCACCACATGATGCCTGATTAACCTTCCGTCACTTTTAACGTTATTTTCATGAGATTAGTAAAATAACGTCAAAATTAGTGCAATTTCACTTTTGCCCACCCGAGGGTTCACACATATATACATTATATACGTGCACCGCAAGCAGGGCATAGAAAGTGTCAATTAACATTTCTTGTAAAGATATTTAATCTGTTAAGTGACTTCCTATTTCACATCTTAACCATTTTACAACCTCATTAAAGTGAAAATGACTAACAAACCAAGTAACTAATGTGTGGTTAACGTATGTTGATGTTAAATTTAGATTTTAGGCCACTTTAACCTTTGTATATACTAGCATCAATAGTTATATACATATTTTGTTGGGTATCAATAGTATACGGGTGCATTGTTTAACTTATACCTTTATTGGATTGTCACCCTAGCTTTTTATTGGTGTATTTAGTTTAATTTTGCTCCAAGTAATGTCACGGCACGTGTGTTGTCAACAATGGTGTTGCAATAATGTAGGTTTACGGGTTATGATATCTAATAGTGTTAGGGTTATGATGCAGTTTAGGATTTTAATGTTGCTAATAAGAGTTTTGATATCGTATCAAGTGGTGGTAGTTGACACTTCACGTGATGACCGTGAGAAAAAATCAATGAGAGAAAGACAAGATAGTCATAAAATGGAAATTATGAAAAGATGCTGCATTTATGCGATATGATAGAACGTATCTTTTAAAATTACACAAATCATTCATGATTTATTATCCTTTTTACTTATGTATTAAAAAAGCAATAAGTGGGATGGTTCATGTGGTTCCCACAAAAAGTTTGGTCTACACTTAAACTACACTTAAACAACCAAACCATATAATATTGATTTATCAGTTTTTTTATTTAAACGATAACTTTCTTTTTTTTTGTATTTTACCTATCGTACTCTCTAATTTGAAGAACTTTGTCGTCCCATTTTGACCAGTCTATGTTGTCTTAATCTGACTCACGCTGGCTTCAGAGTTTGATTGGACGTTTCCCCAGGAAATCATATCGATGGCTGCCACTTGACTCTCGTTGTGCCGTCAGTAGCAAAACTCAATGACGTAACACACGGTGGGACGAAAACTCGGGTGGGCTCGGGATCCGAACTGACAAACTCGCAAGGCCCAGCTCAAATTTTTATTGTCAATATCCACCCAAAATGACATAAATGAGAATTGAAATTGGGTCTCCACTGGCGAACACAAGTCTTCCTGCCACTATGCCACCATTAAAGAATTTTTGTTTACCAATTAATAATTAGTTTTAACTTTTAATTAAAAAAAATGTGAAAAGTTATTATTGCATTCTCTGCCTTGTGTATTTTAATTTTTCTCCTATTCTTTAGTCCATCTCTTACTTCTATGTAACTTCTAAGTGACAACTTCCGGTTAATCTATCTTCAACGGCAAGCACATATGCATAGAGAATCACAATAAATCTAACTATGTGTTATAACAAAGTTCAAAACAAAAGGGTTGGAGTCAAATTGAGTTAAGTCGACCTAGCACGGTTTTTGAGCGAGCTGAGCTCAAGCTCAATTAGTCAGCTCAGTTTAAGTTTCAAGCTCGAGCCGGGCTAGCCCGACTTATAGTCGATTTTGGCTTGAGTTTGTTCTGTCTTAGCTCAACTCAACTCAACTCATTTTCGACCCTACCTGAAAGCAATCAAAGTAATGCGGTGGGTTATTTACAAAAATGGAGTTGGGGACCTGTGGAGTGCACCCATCTTTTCATCATAAAGATGCAAAAACTACTTTTACTCTTATGTTTTATTTTTTAAATGCATCATCATTAACGCACGGAGAAATTCCACAAATTCATCTGTTCATGTCTAAAGATCGCATGATTGGCAAATTTAAAGAAAACGTGGATCGAATAAGAGCATTCTCATCTCATTCATCATCCTTAGACCATGTGTACTGGCGCGTTATGGCCGCGTTATGGCTCCAAAACGCGGGGGGAACACCGCCCCCCTGCGTTATGTTGAAGTGAATTTTGGGCGCGTTATATCTAAAACGCAAGAATGGCACGCGAATCAAAAAATGATACCGTTAAGAGCCGTTGGATTTAAAAAAAAATTAATTATATTTATACTATATAAACAAACCAAACTCATATTTTTTAACATATTCCTTCCAATCTACCAATTTACATAAATATTTATATCTTTTACACTAATATTTCTATCATCATGTTTCCAAACAACAACCAAAATATTATCGGTTTCGGTAAATATGCCCGTCAAGCCAACCAAAATCCACAACCGAACCAATCTACCGCGCCGACGCCAACCGTACCCGTCCCGCAAATGTATGACCCGCAAATGGCCGCGTACTTTGTACTTCTACAAAACTCTATGCCAAATGCGGTGCCCGGTTTCCAAAACCCATCGACAAACATTTTTGCGGGTTCGGGTTCCCAACCCGCCCCGGAGACCCAACCCGAGGTCGAGTTCGTGCCGGAGACACAACCCGAGGGCGGTTTGAGCCAACGCGGACGTTCGAAAAAACACGCAAAGAAGCCCGCCGGCGAACCTCGGGTTAAAAAGACGGTGATATCGTGGAGTATCGACGAGTGTGTACTATGTGCTCGTGCTTGGTGCCAAATATCGGAAGATGCCAAATGCGGTAGGTTTTTAAAATGCATATATATATTTTTTAAATTTCTTATAACAAACATTAAACTTGTAATGTTTTTATTTTTTTAACGAACTATCAAAAAACGGGGGTATTTTGGCACAAAATTATAGAGAGGTTTCACAACCTTGGCGGGGACTCGCGTCGAGAAAAAGATTCGTTACTGTCGAAATGGGGCGACATAAACACCAAATGCATGGCTTTCCATACGGTTTTCTCTCGGATGAATCGAACTAGGAGTAGCGGTGTCTCGGACGCGGAAGTCATGGATAACGCGTTGGTTGAGTTTCAACATAAGGTCGGCGGGACCTTCAACTACTTTGGCATTTGGAAAGACCTCTTGAGGTTTCACCCAAAATGGGGCTTGGTGATGGATGCCGAAGCCGAAGCCGAAGGCGAAGGTGGTCCGCGTAAAAAAAAGTCTAAAACATCATCTTCGGTTGATCCAGACACGCCCCGTTCCGACACTCGAAACTTCAACTTAAGCGATAATGACCCCGTGAATACTACCGACATGCCTCGGCCGGGGGGTAGAAGAACCAAAGGCAAAGGAAAGGGGAAAGGGGCCGGTTCGTCATCGGCAACGGGTTCGAATCCCGAATTGGAAAGCCAATTCCAATTAATGAACTCTCGACTCCAAGATTTACACCAACTTGGAACCCAACGACTTCAATTAAATTTGGACGCCGTCGACCTACTTCGAAGGAATGAGATGGACAAAGACATCGAGATTTTATCAAACGAGCTATCCGAAGACGACCCGATAGTCCAATCTCTAAAAGCCGCTCGACGAGCGAAAATTTTAGAAAAATATAAATGAGTTTTAGTTTTATTAGTATTATTTATGTTTTTTTATTTTAATTTGATGTATTTTTTTTAATTTAGTTTAATGTAATTT
Organism: Bidens hawaiensis; assembly: GCF_021521415.1. Lineage (NCBI taxonomy): Eukaryota > Viridiplantae > Streptophyta > Magnoliopsida > Asterales > Asteraceae > Bidens > Bidens hawaiensis. The sequence goes on from NW_027491477.1 coordinate 145,104, forward strand.
TTATTTGGAAGTTTAATGTAATTTTTAATTTTATGTTAATTTATTTAAATGAATTATTATTTAAAAAAACAAACAAAATTATAATGACTGGGCGCCACGTGGCGCATAACCCCTGGATATGGAGAGTTATGACTACAGCCTGTTTTTGTACAAAAGGTCTGACTGGGCGCCACGTGGCGCATAACCCCTGGATGTGGAGCTTTACGACTACACATGGTCTTATCTCTATAATTACACTAAAAAACACTACATTTCTCTCTCATGTTCAATTAAATAATATTTTTTATACATTTATTATTACAGTTTTCTCTCTCCTTTACTCACAACCAATCCAACAAATATTAAAAAATAAACAGGGGCAAACAATGTTTCTCAAATTTACAAAAAATCACTACATTTTTCTTTCAACCCTATAATTTACACTTACAACCACTCAAAGCCTTTCCCTATAATTTACATACTCTCCTCACATAAATTTAAAGGATGAGATGTGAATGCTCTAATATCATGTCTTAGACTCTTGGGTCTCGACAAATATTTAATCCAACCTACCGAGGTTTTGTTTTCATATTAATTATTTTTTATACTGTAACGTCTCCTCCCTTGGCTGCTTTATAACTTTATCTAACAGTACATAATATTTATATCATTTACAATTTAATAATACCAAATACAATCATAGTAATAATAATAATTTATTAACATTAATACATTTATAAAAAATAATTTTGTTAGGAGCAGTAAAATAAGTTAATTATTATAATTTAAATGTAACTGACGATTAGGAACAAATTTGTGCTACATGTGCATACTGAATTAGGCATCACACCCGGCCTTGATGGTGTAGCTAGTAAATAAAAATTAAATCCGTCAATGCCTAAATACAATAAATTAATATACTTAAAAAGAAATAAAAACCGCGCGTTGCGGTGGTGCACCAACAAGAATTCGGTTGGTATTAGTTTATGGTACCAAAACTAAACAAAAAAGCTACACTAAACAACAAAACTATCGGCAAACAAAAAAATATCGCATTATGGCTACGAACCGACGCAAGTTTGGTTAATATCGAAAGTGTTGGAATTAAAACAACAATAAACATTGCGACGAACAAAAAAGATAAGACTTTGCGGATGCTAAGAGACTCAAATTCGGCCGGTATTAATAATAATTAAAAAGAAATTTTATTTGTTAATAACCAAAAACAAAAAACTAAAGTATATAAAAAAGATGTGAATTATTGATGTGTTGTCAAGTGAACCAATAAACCACTTTGGACACAAAACAATGGCTAATAAAATTTGGGGGGCTAGAATTTTAACTATGATTACTCTACTAGTAAACGTTCACTTTCAAGCAATGTCCAAATTTAATTCACCAACACTATTGTATGCAAGTTGATGTTACGTATTAGTTTTTTCGTTTTCATTTTATTATTATTATTTTTGAATTAGGAGTATGATTACCCCAATAGAATACAAGGGTGATCGGGTCAGCTAATCGGGTATGTTAGAAATCTCATACTCATCAAAAGTTTTAAAACTAATCTCAAATCAGTCATAATTCTAATGGAACGGGTCTTACATGTCTCAGTTATGTCTGGTTACGGGTATTCCTATCTGGTTTAGGTTTCATCGTCTTCCATGTTTCCTAAATTCTTTTTATGATATTTTTATTTTGGTTTCATATTTTCTAAAATTTATCAGTTTTGGATTTTTGATTATTTATCTATATCACAAATTATTTGACATCGAGATATTTCTATAATAATGCTAGTGAAGTGCGAGTCTAAACCGTAAAACAATTTCAACCAACAAGTATTATAAAACTCAATACTTCACATGAAGAAACGTATTCATGTTTTCTTAATGATAATCCAGACATTTTTATCTTAAAAGATAAAATTAGAGGTGTACAAAACCAGTTTTAAACCCAAACCGAACCGGTTTAGTCAACCGCTGGTCAAAACCGGTTTGACTCAAACCGGTTGGGTTTATAAACCGGTTTAGAAGCAAGATAGGTCGGCTTGGTCACATCGTTTCGGTCCGGTTTATAAACTTGTTTAACCGGTTTTTCCTCAAACCGGTTTGGTAGATCTTAAGGGGAACCGATCCTGAAACTGACGGTTTGGGTCGGTTTGAGAACCGGTTTTAAACCCAAACCGGTTCGGTTCGGTTTGCCTAAAACCGGTCCCAAACTGGGTTTTTTTAACACCTCTAGATATAATTAATATTCTATTATCTGGGCCTCAACCTCAACATGGGCCGATATAATTCCACTCAAGCTATTATACACGTCCAAGCCCGATCCAGCTATCAAAAAGAGAAAAACAATGCTGCTATCCAACGGTCCAACCTTCCAGCTTTGAACCAATCCCAATCCTTAGTGCTAAGGCCAACCAGCCCATAATAACCCGAAAAAAAAATACTCAACCCAGAAATTACAAAAAAAAAAATTAAAAAAAATAAACTTTAAATTTACAAGTTAAATTCATAGAATTGGATATATTAATCTACACTTTTTAATTTACTAAAGGGTGCTGTAAATTGTAAACGTACCTTCCATTTCAATTCTTTTTACTAATTGTACACACCGCTTAACTTTTCATTTAAATTACTACTTTTCTAGTTTCCTTTTAATAGTTACTAGGGTATATACCCGCGTGACACGTGGGTGGAATAACATATCACTAAACATAATCAACTCAAACATCAATTTAAACAAACATTATATTTCTTTAACTATTAAAACTTGATAGATTTACATTGTCACTAAACGCATCACCATACCGACCAAAAAGTTATAGATTTACATTATCTTAATATTAAAACTTCTAAATTACAGGAAGTTAATTTGAACATAACAATCAAAACACATTAACAAAATAACTAATAATGTTCTTTGCTATTAAACCATCATCAATATATTGAAAACTTTAACTAAAAGAAAATCCCTTTTTCCTAGCACGACTGAAAATTGTTACAACACAATAGCAGATTATATAAAATATAAACCAAACAAACCCGGGTAGAAAATAGACCCGCGTGACACGCGGGTGGAAAATCTTTATAATCACTTTCATAGTTACAACATTGTTCTAACCATTTGACGTCCAAACTCACTTCCGCTTTCGAATCGAGATGTGCAACTTCTTTTCTTGCATTAGATAACTTCAACATGTCAAGCTCTCTCAGCATGATCAAATCATCACATGACAATAATTGTTTAGGCTTAAAATTCTTATACTGTCAATTCTCAAACATGATCACAACTTTGTTTTGATAAGGGTAAAAAAAACCCCTCCGTTACATGTTCATAAGGTATAGCCCGTGTTACACACGGATGGAAAAACATGTCAACAAACATAATAAATTTAAACAACAAATTCAAGCAACACAATACTTCTTCAAACTTTCAGACTAAAACGTTAACCATTTACATTGTCTAGATCTTAAAAGTTACAATAAGTTAATGTATATCGAACAACCAAAAAACATCAACAAAAGACACAACCATGTTCTTTCATATTAAACCACCATCAACTTCTTCAAACATTCTACCAAAAGAAATTCATTTTGCTTCACCACCTGAAAATATAATAAAACAATATCATCCAAATTAAATATACCATAATAACATATTTAATAATGAGTAACATTTGAACATTAATGAAGTTGTTTTTATTAAATTTTTGTTTTTATTAAAACAAAATAACATACAACAACAAACAAAGTAAAATGATAACATAAAACATATTCTAACTTAAATCATTTTGAAATATTTTATACCTAACAAATTTAATACTCTTTTAAAACAACATGTTTTGAAATATTTTCAAAATAGTTGTAAAATATAAAAAAAATTGGAATTAGTCAACTTTAAAAAATTATGAATTTTTTTATTTTATTTTTGACCAATCTTGCAACAAACTTTTAAATCACTGACATTAATATTTTGTTAAACTTGGAAAACTTAAAAACGTTTTACAATAAATGAATTTTAAAATAACTTTGGAAATATTAAAAAATTTTATGTTGACTTTAAAAATAATTAAATGTGAAAAAATATGATACAAAATCAATGAAAACAAAATATAAACGTATAGGAAATAAATTATCAAATATTTTTAATATTCTTTGAAACATTATGAAGACTTATACTATCAAATTGTTTGGATGTTATAATTAGAAGATTTATATTATGTTTAAAAAAAAATTTAGTTAAAATGGATAAATATATAATACGTGTTTATTATACATTATTGAGAAATTTAGTGACATTAATATTTTGTGAACACAAATTAAAAAAAAATTAAACATACATAGCCAAATTTAAAACGGTGAATATAAATAGAAAATTATGTTTCGGGTATGGAATCTCATAATCAATTGAATCTGTTATAAATAATAACAACAAAAAATTAATATGTGATTAATTTAATTTCTGAAAAACAAAGTGAAATGTAAATTAATAATTCGCTAAAAAAATTATATGGTTGTAGCAAAAATATTGAAATTTGGATGTAGTTATGATGGAATATCAATGAAGAATACGATATCGAATGGTAAACTTATAAGTGACCGAAATTTAAGTTTAAATTTGGTCTTCCATGTAAAGATATAAATAATTTGAAATATATTGATTCATGGAATAATAATATTAATAAATTATGAAAAGTTGTAATGTTTAATAATATTCACTAAATCATATGTGCCAAACAATATTTAAAAATGATGATAAAACGGTTATTTAATTTATGATATATTAAGCATTGATTATTAAAAATCATGTCAATTTGAATATTGTGTTCTAAAATAACGCGGTTATTATTTTAGTATTAATTAATAACTAATATTCACGTAAATTAAAGTAAGATTACATTACAATTATGATAAGTATTTTTAGTTTGACAATCAGTTTTTTGAATATTAAAATGATAGCTTATTCTAGTTAATGCTAAATCACAAAAATTAAAATAAAATCGGTTTTAATTTTACTAATATGACTAATTAATTTAGAAATAATTACAAAATTGAAAATCAAATCGGTTAATTTGAAAACTTCAAAAAATTATAGAAAGATTTTGAAATTAGTTTAAAATTATGGAGAGTATTAAAACCTTTAAAATTTGTTGAAAGATTGGCCAATTTTCGAATTTAAAAGAAGTTTAAATATGTTAATTAAAAAGGAGTTTAAATTTTATAGTTTTAAGTTTAAATTAGGTCATCTATATAAAGATAGAAATAATTTGAAATATCTTGATTCATGGGAATCATAATGTTAATAAATTATGAAAAGTTGTCATGTTTAATAATATTCAATAAATCATATGTGCCGAATATATTTATAAATGATGATAAAACGGCTATTTAATTTATGATATATTAAGTATTTATTATTAGAAATTATGTCAAGTTGAATATTGTGTTTTAAAATAACGTGGTTATTATTTTAGTATTAATTAATAATTAATATTCACTTAAATTAAAGTAAGATTACATTACAATTATGTTGAGTATTTTTAGTTTGACAATCAGTTTTTTGAACATTAAAATGATAACTTATTTTAGTTAATGCCAAATCACAAAAATTAAAATCAAATATGTTTTAATTTTACTAATATGACTAATTAATTTAGAAATAATTACAAAAATGAAAATCAAATCGGTTAATTTGAAAACTTCAAAAAATATGAAAAGATTTTGAAATGAGTTAAAATTATGGTGTAAGGCCCCGAACCCGGTAGCCCTACTTTAGCGTCGGATTTACTCATAAACACAGTTCTTCAAATCAGAGTTTATTAAAACTTTTCGCGGAATATAAAACTTTCATAAAACATTACATATCAATTCATAATCATGACTTAAAACATTCCTCTTGTCTTTCAAAATCAAACATAACTTATAAAACATATCAGATCTTCAGATGCCAGACTTTAGTCTTCTGCCATGTGTCCTCCACTCAAGCCAGCTGTCTCATCCTACTCACCTGCGTGCATACTAAAAGTCAGCTACGCTGAGTGAGTTCTAGTTAATCATACAATACCATACAATACCTTATTACATACATAAGTACTTAACCTCATAACTTTCTTTCATACACACATAAGTACTCATACCTTCATTCTTACTTACATACTTTCTTTCTTACTTACATACTTTCTTTACATTCATAATCATACGTTTTAAAGAGCCTTTCGCCCTATAACCTCACAGATATTATAAGGGTCTGGTCCATAACATCACAGATATTATAAGGGTCTGGTCCCTAACATCACAGATATTATAAGGGTCTGGTCCCTAACATCACAGATATTATAAGGGTCTGGTCCCTAACATCACAGATATTATAAGGGTCTGGTCCCTAGCATCACAGATATTATAAGGGTCTGGTCCCTAGCATCACAGATATTATAAGGGTCTGGTCCCTAACATCACAGATATTATAAGGGTCTGGTCCCTTGTTTTCGAATATTAGTTGGGTTCGATTCCCTCTTCGTTACCATACAACCATACATCATACCTCGAGTATTATTAGGGCTCGGTACCCTTTTCGTAACCATACAACCATACAACCGTCATTTCCTTCTTTTATTAACTTTATTACGTTCATACACATAAACATACATATCATACTTACCATATTTATAACGTTACAACCTGACAGTACGTGCAATATCCGAAGATCGTTCACGTACCATCAGGCAATCATTCATACATATCACACGTAGAATTCACATGCCATTCGTGTACCTATACACACATACTTACATTATAACATAAGAACACCCTAGGCATTCTTTACCTCATTCATTTAACAACCATACCCCTTGTCGTTACGTGCAATATCCGAAGATCGTTCACGCCCCGACAAGTATTCATTTGAAATATTCATACCTCTACGATATATAATATTCGTACCTTTATTTTTAACCTGACAGTACGCGCAATATCCGAAGATCGTTCGCGCACCGACAAGCAATCATTCATATCTATCACACATATCACATATGACATACACTTATCACTTAGGATAAATGTATTAACAACACATCGAATATGCACACAGCCCCGAAAACATAACAAGGAATGGGGCTAGAAACTCACCTGGATTCTGCTTCTTTCTCTGGTAGCTGTAAATCCCCTCTTTAACTAAGCTCGGCTAACTGTACAAGTTACACGTATCAATACTCGCCTGACCTAATCTGGTGGCCTAGTATTAGCTTACTTTAACTTATCGCTTTATAATTTATTTTCTAATCAAACTTGGCTTTAGGCGAAGTTAACCTTCGGGCGAACTTAGCTTCAGGCGAAGTTAAACCTTAGGCGAACTTGGCTTCAGGCGAAGTTAACCTTCGGGCGAACTTAGCTTCAGGCGAAGTTAAACCTTAGGCGAACTTGGCTTCAGGCGAAGTTAACCTTCGGGCGAACTTAGCTTCAGGCGAACTTATCCTTAGGCGAACTTGGCTTCAGGCGAAGTTATCCTTAGGCGAACTTGGCTTCAGGCGAAGTTATCCTTAGGCGAACTTGGCCGTAGGCGAAGTTATCCTTAGGCGAAGTTACGCTTGAAGGCGAAGTTACACTTGAAGGCGAAGTTACGCTTGAAGGCGAAGTTCATCAGGCGAACTTAATCTTGCAGGCGAAGTTATCGCGCTGCAGATCTGTTTGCCCATAACTCCTTCGTTTCTTAGCCAAATAACTCGATTTTGGTACCCACGGAATCGTATGATCGGCGCCTACAAATCCCAACCATCAAATCGGCCTAAAATCGACGTTTTAGGGGTCCGATTTGGGCAGTTTGGGTTTCGGGTCCGGTTAACCCATCCAATCCTAACCATTTTCAGTAATATTAGCTTTGTTGGATTGTTCTTACCTTACCAACTCAGATCTATCAACAAAATCTCGGGTCTCGGCTTCGAATCTTGATCGGTTAGAATGTGTGTGTTTTGAGTGTGTGAAGAAAGAAGGTGGAAATGAAAGATTGGGTTTGGGATGGGATATTTATATCCCTCTAAGCCCACGGACCCGAGGCCCATTCTCATTTAACCCATCTTAATTAATCCAAGTCCACAACCCACATCCATTACCCAACACTAGCCCGACCCATACCAACTCATACTCTATTATTTATTTCCTAATAACCCGAGTAAACTTTCCCTCTATTATTAAGTAATATAATTAATATTATCTTGAAATTTCGGAATGTTACATATGGAGAGTATTAAAACCTTTAAAACTTTGTTGAAAGATTGGTTAAATTTTGAATTTAAAAGGAGTTTAAATATGTTAATTAAATTGTATTAAAACCATTAATACAATTAATTGAGTTTGACTATCCTTATTAGTTATTTAAACAAATAAGGATAGTCAAACTCAATAAATTGTATTAATTAGATACTTAAATGTGTAATTTATGTATATTAAGGCACGTCGGAAAAAAAATATACATCAAGGTACGTGTCTCCGATATACATCAATATATTATTTTATCTACAAATAATGAATATAATTGAATATTCAAAAAAGAAATATATATCAATATAAAAAAATAAATTTTACAAGATAATGCTCAATCCATGAAAATTAGCTTGTATCAGTCGGGACATTAACCTGAAATTATAATGTAGAATATTAATGTTGATATTATGAAAAATTTGATATTTAATTTATAACCGGAAAAATTGAATGTCTTACCGGAAAAAACAATATAATGATAATAACCATGGTATCTCAGATTTTGATTTAGAAGGTAAACTGAAATATTCCATAAATAATCCGGGTAAATAATCTGAAATAATAAAGTTTCGTTATAACATTGATATGATGGAAGATTATAATTATAATTTATAACCGAATAATTTAAATGTGTCTTACGGAAACACGAAGTAATGATATTGTCCATGGATGAAGGTGATTTTTATTTAGAACCTAGAAGAACAACATGTAAAACAAAAAAAAAAACAGGAAAGAAAAATATAAAACTTCAAATAAATATAAAACAACCATTGTTATAGGTATAACAAATAACCGAAAAAACTTACCGGAAAAACGTAAATACGTCCACATATTAGCTTCATCGCCGTTTTTGATTTACAACCTAAACTGATTTTAATTAAATCAGTTAACAATGAAAATAAAGATAAAAAGGTTAGAGGAAAAAATAACCGGAAGAAATATAATGTTGTCGGAAATACATGTATCAACAATCGGAAGTTTATTATAAAATATAAACTTACCGGAAAATGAAAATACAAATCTAGATGTAGATTAGCCGGAATATATGAGAGAAAAGAAAATATAAAACTTCAAATAAATATAAAACAACAATTGTTATTAGTATAAAGTTGAGAAATTCAGTCATTGCCATAATTACAAAAACCTTCCATTTACAATGGTTCTTTCAATGTATAGGATTTGTTTTCAACTAATTGAACATCAGTAGTCATTGGTTGGTTGGTCATTGTTGCATTTGTTAAGTTTCCATCTCGGTTTTGTGCCAGGGTTCGATTCCCATCATTAACATCATTTTTGATTTAATAATATACAAGATAGGAAAGCAAATAGATGACTTGACAATGATGTGACATTGATGTGAAGAGGCTAGTTGAATGACACGTGGACAATTTGATGTGGAGAGGCTAGTTGAATGACATGTGGACAATATGTATTGCTTTAATAGTATTGTTAGATTACTTACATATAACATATTAGTCTCCCAAATCGTTTTTTCACTTAATAATTTTTTATTTAATATCTAAAATAAAAAACTGTTAAGTTTTAAATTTTTAACTTTTATCTATTATTGTTCTATTATTATTATTATTATTATTGCTAACTTACATTGGTATAGAATAATACATTGAAAATATAATAATGTGATAATAATAATGCAAATAATATTCATAATACAAAAATTGTGAAAAAAAGACAGGAAAACAAGTAAAAAGAGAGTATGAATTGGCAAGGAAAAGATAGAGTACGTTTAGCTCATTACATAAGATTTACAATTTAAATTGATATTTCAACATAAGTTTTGTCTTTTATATATATATATATATATGATTGATTTCTTTTGAGAACCGCTTTGAATTTCAAGAACTCGAAAGAACTCAACTTAAAAAAATTGAATTTTTTTTACACATGTGTAATACGTAAGTGTAAGTAATGTACAAAAATTACAGTATTTTTTTACACACCGAATCGACTTATTACACATGTGTAACCAACATTTAAACTTGTGTAATCATCAAAAATACTTATTCTCTCTCCTGATTAATTTTTTAATCAAATTTATTCTCATCCACATATTTCATACTCATTTAATCAAACGTGTAAGGTCCATATTTAGTTCTCAAAGTTTTAACAACTCAAGAGGTTCTCAAATTATCTATATATATATATATACTAGTTTTTATCCCCCGTATTACGGGGGCTGTTTATATTATTCGTTTTTAATATTTATATACATTTTTGGGTTTAATTTTATTTATTGTAATGAAATTTATAATATACTTTTAGAGTTTGGTGATAAAAAGGTTTCACAAATAACTAATATGTTATAACCCGGTTTAAAAGTTATATGGGTTTGGTAAGATCCAAGACCACACTTGTTTCACAAATAAATGAGATGTCATAACCCGGTTTAAAAGCTATATAGTTTTGATGAGACCTAAGACCCGTTTATTTTTTTACTATAAAAGTGGTTTTTTTAATTATAAATAATATTTATGAAAGTTAATAATATACTTATGGTTTGATGAGACCCAACACCCGTTTATTTTTTTTACTATAAAATTGGTTTTTAATTTAAATAATATATATATATATATATATATATATATTTAAAATAAATAAGATATTAATTTTTAGTATATTCTATTTTGTAGGATTTTTACATCAATAATTTAGTGAGAATAATTTTTTATTTAATGAGATGTTATAACCTGTTTAAGGAATATCTGGGTTTGGTAAGACTCATACCCATAAATTCGGGTCAAATGCATGAGAAGCCTCCATTTAAAAATCAAGCAAATCTGGTGACTCTAAAAAAAGGGGGAGCGACCACATCGCGACACATAGGATTTTTATGTTTTCGTTTATATATATTATAGATATATATAGGGTTAGTATCATTTGAGAACCCCCAAAAAGTTAAAAACTTCTAGGAACTCATAAGAAACAAACATTTTTTTAATTTTTTTCATATATTAACATTGTTTGAGACTAGTTTTACCATATTTTATATATAAATTTGTTATTACATATATAAATCACAAGTTTACATATGTGTAAAATTTATGTAATAGCAAATTTACATATATGCAGAAAAAAGTTTAGATATGTTTAAAAACTAATTTTCATAATTGTAATCGTAATTATAGATATAAAAAGTGATATAACTACACTCAAATAACACTAGCATACAAAAAAAAGTAATGAAAACGTTAATTTTCAAGGGTTCCTTCAAGTTCTTAAATAATTTAACAGTTCTGTAATGATAATCGTCATATATATATATATATATATATATATGGGTGGGTTATAATAAAAAGAAATTGTTTTCTAGAAAGAGTAAGAATAAATCTAAACCCTTAGATTAAGGATCTAGTGGTTGAGATTTGTAGTTTTCAAAATAGCAAATAGTTTCCTAGGATCAAGGATTTAGGCCACATAGTTTCCTAATTTTAAAATTTATGTCCTTCTTACTCTTCCTACAAAACTATGTATTTTTATTTTAACCCTTTTATATATATATATATATATATATATATATATGAGAGAACCTTTTTGAAATTGAGATCTATGAGCACCATTTTGGACCACAAAAACCTAAAAATAAAAAAAATCATAAAATAAAAAAAAACACAAAAATCAAAAAAGTAAAAAAACCAAAATTCTTATTTTATCATCCCGGTTTCATAAAAAAAAACCTCGGTCTAGCTAAATTATATACACATATGTATACTATATACATATATGTACATTTACATGATTTTTTTGTACACATGTGTATAATTTAAGATAAATGATACTGTACATATGCGTATATTACGTAACTAAAGATTATATAAAATTATACATATGTGTATAATACGACGTTTTTTTTTTAATTTTTGTCATTTTTTTAATGAAACCGGAATGAAATATAAGAATTTTGGTTTTTTTACTTTTTTAAAATTTTTATTATTTTTTGTTTTATGATTTTTTTAAAGATGTTTTTAGTGGTTCAAAATGGTTCTCAAAGTTCTCAATTTGCAAAGGGTTCTCTTAGGATCCTTACCCTATATATATATTAGACAGAACTGCAGATTATGTCCTTTATGTTTGAGGTGAATTCCACATTATGTCCTTTAAGTTTGATAAGTGTAGTGGCTGTCCCTCAACTTCAAAAACCATTGCGGTTTATGTCCTTTAGGTGACGGACGTTAACTTAAGCCGTTAAATCTAAAACACATGCCATTCACATGAGGGTAAGATCGTATTTTTAGCCCCTGAATTTCAATATATTATTATAAATCCCTATTTCATTCACGTCCTTTCATATTTCTCCTAATTAGGGTTCAATGGTGTTTCTTCATCTGAAAGGCATGGCTCAAATCAACATTCGTGATGTACTCGATCAAGACGAAGTGAATGAAATATATGGTAAGCCAACAACTTCTTTTATTATTGAAGAATTTATGATTTCATAACTTGTTTTATGTTTAATCGAACTATATATCGAATACAGGAGGTAATGTTCATCTTTTTTCCATACACTTGCATCATGGGGGTTATTTTACTCGATCGCTGGGGCGAAGATACGTTGATGGTAAAGAATCGTTCATTGATTTGCTAGACATTCAAAGGTTCTCGGTGCATGATCTAGAGCGTGTGATGGTAAAGCTAGGGTATGTTGATAGTCAGGGTATTTACTACCACTTTCTAATACTCGGAGATTATTTAGATTTTGGTCTTAGAGCTTTACGTAATGATTCAGAATTTTTACCTTCAATGCCGGTACCAAACCAAATATTTCAGAACGGTATTTTTGGTACCGGTACGGTACCGAGCTCATCCCTAATTCTTAGGACCCGGGAACCAACCATATAGTGAATAACCGGGTCAGGTCTTGCGGTTATCGCGGGCCTCACTTGATTTATGCTTACCCCTATCCAAGACCTCCTCCTCTCAAACCGGGTGTTAATTTTATTTCCCTACTTAAAAGAAATTTTCTTGCTCTAATAATTGTTTAGGTAAGTAATGATGTATTGCTAAACAATATGTATTGAAAATATTTATTATTATGCATTTCAATTTATGTGTTGGATGGTCACAGGTAGGGCCGTTTCTGATGTGTTGCTCAATAATATGTGTGAACAATTGAATTCCAAGCTACTAGATGGAAGAGATAAGCCAATCATCACAGCATTAGAGTTTATTAGGGAGCATTTGATGAGAAGAATAGTCAATGTTTTAAAGGTAATAGATAGATCCGATGGTCTACTGACACCTTATGCCACAAAAGTATTAGAAACAATAAAGAAAGAAGCTGCTAAATATTCTGTGATCTGGAATGGAGGGGAACATTTTCAGGTGAGTGGCCCATTTGGTGATCAGCGTGTAGTAGATTTAAGTCAAAGGTTGTGTGCATGCAAGAGATCGGAGATAATAGGTATACCTTGCAGGCATGCGGTGGCTGCAATGTGGAATATGCAGGCTAATGAAAAACAATGTATGATCCCTGAAAAATTGGTAAACCCTATTTATATGCTGGAGACTTGGAAAAAAGTTTATAGCTTCAAAGTATTTCCAATCAATGGTTGGTCTATGTGGCCAAGGTCTCAAGTTCCTACCATTCTTGTCCCACCAAATCATCACAAACCAATTGGAAGACCAAAGAAAGTGAGAAAGAAATCAATACTTGAACTGAAAGACATCACAAAAGGTAATAAGTTATCAAAAAAGAATACAACCATGACTTGTAGCAAATGTAAGCAAAAAGGCCATAACATCAGGAGTTGCACAAGCCAACAAAGTTAGTGTTTTGGATCAGCGGCGGGTAGTCTTTTGGATCACAACCTTTTATTTTGAGAAAAATATATAGTATTTTGGTAGTATGTTTTGGATTAATGGCTTGTATTTTGGATTAATGGTTTGTATTTTGGATAATGTTTGGTATTATGAAAGTATCCTTTTAATATATTTGGGTTTTAATGTGTGTAATGTCTACTTTGTTAAATATTGATTGGGTTAAAAAGACGATCTTACCCTCATGTGAGTGGCAAGTGTTTTAGAGTTAACAGCTTTAAGTTAACGGCCGTCACCTAAAGGACATAAACCGCAACGGTTTTTAAAGTTGAGGGACAGCCACTGCACTTATTAAACTTAAAGGACATGATGTGGAATTCACCTCAAACATAAAGGACATAATCTGCAGTTCTGTCTATATATTACATGGTAGGTTTAAAAACAACGAAATTTATTATATTAAATGGGCAATTACTATATCTTAGGCATAAATGCATAACGACTGTTAACTTTTTTGTGTTAATCCCCAGTTTGCTTCCATTGGGTCTCGATGCCCTCAAGGTTTTGATGCAAGACTCTAGATTTCAACTTTTAAGTGATGAAGTTAGGAATGTTTCACACATAGTTTTGATTTGCATGCGCATATGTAAATACGTGTTCATATAAAGTGTTCTCCCATGGATGTGTTTGCCAAGATAGATTGACCGATCTAGTGACAGAGATGAGACGGCGACAAAAAGACACTATAAATAAGTAAAGTGTTGTTTTATGGTTTAATAAATTGAGATGTTGGCATAAAAATATTTTAGTTGTTTTGTTTGGTTTTTGTTAGGACTATTATGAGGTCGTCTGAGAGAATGCCTTATACGAATACAAAAAAATTGGACCATATATATATTTTTTTCTTCGAAGATCGAAGATAATTGTTATAACAAGAAACAAAACACAACTATTGTACCAATGCGAAAGTCCATCATTATCCAAAATCATATTACTTATAGCAAATAAAAAGCTATTATGAACTTGCTTATATTTATAGTTACAAAAACCGAGTTTAAGTTATTAAGCGTGCGTGTTATGCGTTGTTTCTTCGGCCCCTGCCGAGCTCGGGCCTAAACACGCAATTGAGCCTTGTATCTCCTCCTAGACGATTACATTTGTTTGCTATTAGGCTGCGAGTACTAGGCTAGCACCCTAGCCACCTCAGCATGATAGTGTCGGTTAAATGTTCGTTTGTATTTGTAGTGAAGTCATGAAAAAAATGTAAAGTTATTCTTAAACCATTACCACTTAAGAACACGCAATTGTTTAATAAAAAACACAAGTATTATTTAACTTTTTTTTTATTAAATTGTTAGTGATTAATTTGATTGATTGAAAAAATCCATGGCCCACTTTCATTGCCTCCATAGCGCCCAAGAGGGCTCTTTTACTTTTATTCCAATATTTTGGTGGACTAACTATAATAAAATTAGCCTGGTATTTATAAAATGGTTTATAGAGAGTACGCTTAACATACCTTCGTCTAGGGCAAAGAAAAACACATCTAGACCGACTGGAATCATGACTGACTTGAATCGGTCCGAATCAATAGTAACCGGTTTGGTTTTTGTTATTTTTAACTATAATTATCTTACACGACAGTTAAAGTCAAATATTTTATGACTTGTGAAATTTTGATACTTTACAAACTCGTGAATCTAAGATATATAAATACTTATTTTTTTAACGGTGAGTTGCCTGATAATAATCTGTACCTGTAGGCCGCAGAGACCATCCAGTATTCGGTATAAAATTTTTTGTATTTTCAGTCTCGGTCCGGTCTGGATTTTGACCCACGATTGAGCACCCGAAACTGTTACAATATTCTTTGAAACCAAATGAAAGAGGACAGACGGATGTAATGAAGAAGACAAATGTATCTTGTAACATTAAAAGGAGTTATCCCCACCAATCCGGGGTGTTACATGAGTTGTTTGAATCTTTTGTGGTTTGAGGGGTTGTCTGAATCTTTGCCACATAATTTAATCATTTTTTTATTTTTCTCTAAAGATTTGAGATCCCCATTTCACCTACCAAATGCCCCACAACATTTTGGGTCCACGGGTGTTCTTTAATTCTAACATGATATTATAAAATAGTAACGCATAATGCGTTCTAATTTCTAATAGTTTTCTTATTTATTATAAGTTTCGTTTTTCTCTTATTTTTTTAAAGCTAACGAAGTCAAAAACTATGAACTAGTTTAGCAAATTAAAATTGTTTTAACAAGATATTCATTATTTTATTAGTAAATGGTGACATGGTTTTTAATTGTAACACATGATGTTAATTTAATATCATTTATTACATTCAAAATCGACTATTTACGCGGCATTGGCCATGCCTAGCAAGCTAGCACCACTGGCTATCATCCCAACTTTTTAAGAAAACGGACTCCCACCGTCCCACGGTATGTCTGGATTGTACTTGCAAACATAACCCAACATCACATGCATGCACAACTCAGATTAGGGACGAGCAAAATCGGGATCGGTACCGTTTGGTACCGGTACCGAAATCGGTACCGATTTGGTACCGTCGATACCGAATCAGTAACAAAGTTTTAAGTTTCGGGATCGGTACGGTACCGGTATTTCCCGATTTTTTACCTCCGGTACCGGTATAAACCCGGTACAGGTACCGTACCGGTACCGAACCGAATATTTCGGTACCGGGACCGGTACCAAGAATTAGGGATTTTCAGGATCGGGACCGGTCGGTACCGGTCCGGTACCATGCCCATCCCTAACTCAGATCGCACAAAAACTCATGTTTAACCATTAAACCAGTAAATTTTCTTTTAATCATGAGAACTTGTTACTTAAAAATTCATGAAAATTCTCATTCCACCATTATCTTGCTAACAAATTAGATCAAGTAACATGCAACTTAAGAGAAGCATGTGACCTTAAAGAAAGTTAAAGGTAGAAAACTCTTAAGTGGGGTTAAGATTTAGAAACTCTCAAGAGCCGGTGTATCTCACACAATAAGTGGTCGTGACCCGAAAATGTCAAGTAGTGTTGGCGTGACATTCGTTATTTTCGGGTCTCGAATAGCATTCATTTTGTAGACTTTTATTATGTAAACCGACCTGTTTTGTAAACTGACACTTTGGAAATAATCAAAATGATTGATTTTATTTTACAATATTGTTTCACACTTGTTGGGTCTTGAAAACATTTATTTCGGTCTTTAAAACGCATAAAAAATCAGTTAAAACGAACTCCGGGGGCCAAAACTATCATTTTTGAAAAGATGGAAAAATCAGAAAATAACCCCGTCGCGCCGCACGACGGGGGACTACCTGGGTGGTCGCGTAGCGCGACCTGCTTCAGATCAGTAGGCCCCTTTTTTTGTTGTTTTGTGCTCGTTTTTTTATCCTTTTTGCATGCAATTTCTTGTGTTTAATACCCATATTTGACCACCAACATTTCCCTATATATACACACTCTTTTCCCCTCGTTTACACCTGCTACATCTCCATTTTCTCTCCCAAATACAAAGATCTTAAGGTTAATTTTAGTGTGTTCTCGAAGGTTTAACTTCTAAAAGTCAAACTGAGTTATTTCTTTCTAATTAGCTTATGTAGTCTTATTAATACTTGTTTATGGTGGCACAACATATATATAATATCACGCCCCTTGTTACCGTTGGTAGTTACTTCTCCGGTTCCGATCGGTGAGGTTTCGGACCTTGTAAGGCAAGGCTTCATGGAGAACTTTGTGTTCTTGATATATAAAAACTTATATAACTTGTTTATACATATTATTTATGCTCAACTTCTGCTCATTTTAGTTTATTTACAAGTTCCATGGTTATGAGTTTGAGGGTCTATGCTTTGGTTTAACCGCATATAGCTCTAAACTGTAAACCGAACTTTGCTTACTAGCTTTTGTTAAATGCTTGTTTAAACATGTTTTAATGTTAGATCTGAGTTTATAAAATCATTTTATGAGTTCTATGGTTATGAGTTAGTAGATTCTAAACTCGGTCTTAACCCGAAACTAGATCCGAACTGTAAACCGAACTTTTGTTTAAAGACTTTTTTATTAACTTTTTGGTTGTAAAACTTAAATATTATCATTTGTACATTATTATATAAGATCTATGATGTAAGGGTATGTGGAATTCATCTATGAACTTATTGTGAGATGGAAACCGAACCGATCCTATTTTACTCGCTTAAGACACACAAGTGTGTTTTTAACTATCAAGACTTGTATATTTCTTTAAAAATAGTTTACAAACTGATTTTAATTATTTTCTTAAGTACTTGGAATTGTTGGATCCAAATTGATCTCATAACATAGTTTGGACCGACAAAACCGAATACTCGCTTAACGCACGTCGTTAGATCTAAAACAATAGATCTACATACTTGGTTAAGTATTATTATATTTTTGAGTTAACTCACAACAATTAATATTTTGGAAAGTTGACTTTGGGTTTGACCATTTGTCAAGACCCGAACCAACAACCCGAATACTCGTTAAAGACCCGTTTTAGTATCTTTGTCCCAAAAGAACTTGCATTTTAGCATTTTTTCCACCTTATTACTTAACATTGGTTAAGTAAATATTAAGGTTATATACTTTAACCCGGTTTCGAGCAAACTTACATTTTTAAAGGGTTATTATTATAAATTTCTAAATAGTTACATTTTAAACCTTGAACTTTAATTGTTTACTTTTTTGCAACAATTATTTTATGTAAAGTTCTTCAAGACAACCTTTCTAAATTCAAGACTTTCTTTTGTTTAGGCTTCATACGTTAAACCCGTCGTTCCGGCAAATCTTCAAATTACAAACTTTTCAAGTTTATTACTTGAACGTGAGTAACTTCATATCCCGTTTTCTATCTTTTGTTTTGGGGTGACATTTCATACTTATTCAAATCAAATGCTTTATACTTGAGTCTTAAACCACAAACGTTGTTGTATACTTTACTTAAATACTTGCTCGATTTGGTGTTCTATGCTTATATGCCTATGTGTTTACCGTTTTCGGTTGGTTGAATCTATAAATCCTAGACTACTTGGCATCCCCTTGTAGCAAGGTGTCGTTAACGTAATGCAATTAACGATAATCTATTAAATCCTAGACTATTTGGTATCCCCTTATAGTTAGGTGTCGCTAATGTAATTCTATTAGCGATTTTATCCAAATTATGGATATTGTTTCGTATACTAGTTTTGTGGATCTTTCTTACTATATATCTACATGTTTAAACTTATGAATTACTCACTAACCTTTGTGTTGACAAACTTTATTTTATAAAATGTTACAGGTTTACATCTTCGTTGATTTTGGATGCTTGAAGAAAACGTCACAAATACCATTATGATATTAGCAAAAATGAACAATATTTGATTTGCTATATTTTGTTATATTTTGTTATGACTTCTTATGAATATTGTTATGTGACATTTTCGATGTTGTGAAATGAAATGAGTTTATTAAATATTGTCGCTTTAATAGTGTCATGTGCTTATGGGCAATCGTTACACCTCGGCATATTCCGCCGCCTTGGGTCGGGGTGTGACAGTTGGTTTCTTGAAAAAATATGAGTTGTCGTTAATTGGTGGGTTATGATGAGGACAAGTGATTTTCTATGATGGTTGGTGACACAACTGTCACACCCCAACCTACGACGGAAATGCCAGGGCGTGAATTGATTGTCACAGCTCACAAGGTTACTATCATGCAACATTATAAGTTTAAATATCTATTTAATAATTTCAAATAACATTCATCCGTACAAAATCCAAATAAAACAAAGTGTATGTATCAAACAAAAATCAAAATAATATATTTCATTAAGTTTTCTTCAAGCATAAATCCTTAAGTGTCCTTGTACTTCGGTTACTTCACATCAAACGATGACCTGATCGGATGAAAAAATATAAGTGATGATGTGAGAGAGATGAACCCTTCGGGATATACCGTCAAGGATTCTTATGGTGATGATAAATCGGCTGTTAATTGACTCGATAAGCAGACGGCAAGGGCAGCTCACGAACTGATATCCGGCGACTAATATAATCTAATTAAAGGTAGGGTTTATGTTGGCGTTGGGTAGGAGATGATGTGGGTATATTTAATTGTGTTGTGATCCACTGTAAACGGTATCTCAATGATCTATTATAGCCAGTTTTGATATTATATCAATTAAATCAATTCGCGATCTAATTTCCTTAATTCAAATGACGGTGAGGTCGGATATGGTATGAGGAACAATAAGCATGATTCAATTTCCATGTTTACGACGAAAATTGTGGTCCAAGCTAAAGATTTGTGTAAACGGGTTTGTTAATCGGGCCTGGATACGGGTTGGGTAAGAAGATGGGTTTGGGTTAAGGGTTGTAATAATCAAAATATGCAAACTAGTCTTAAATCTTTAAGTGTGGATACATTACGGGTTAAAACATAAGTTTAGGGTGTATTTTGAATATAAACTAAAGATATTATGGATAATTGAATAAATAAGATAAATAATAATAATAATTCGATAAATGTGGTATTTTATAGATTAGATTTCCCGTAAGCTAAAACGGGTCGAGTAAATGATATAAATTATTAATTTGAAAAACCCGAGTTGTTACAACAACTAGGGCTGTAAACGAGCTGAGTCAACCCGAGCAAGTGTGGCTCGAGCTGGATTCATTTACAAATTGTGTTGAGCCGACTCAACTAGCTAGCTTAATGGGCTGAAAAATTGAAATCAAACTTGACTCATCAGAAGCTCAAGGTGAACTCGTGGTTCATCTAACTAACTTGCTTACTTTTATGAGTTTTCACATATTAATGTATGCAGAAATAAACAAAATACTTTTAGAAAGAGTTTTTATATATTTTACACGTATATTTATTTCTTACAAGCTATGTGTGTATGTGTGTGTATTATGAGCTACATATATGTATATGTAATTTCACAAGCTATATATGTACTTTTATTTTTTAATTTAGCAAATATTAATAACATGTAAAAAGAATGAAAAACATAAAAGTTAAAAAAAGTATTGTTTAAAAATGGTTTTATGTATATTTTAGACGACCTAGCCTCTTAGCAGTTTGTATTTGACCTCTTCACTTAAATGAGTCAGCTCACGAGCGAGCCAGCTTTTGCTCAGGATCGACTCTTTTATAGACCTAACCATCTAGACTCAACTCGACTCATTTACCAAGAAGCTGATTTCAAGCGAGCTTCGTGCAAGATGGAACCTTTTTTAAACTATCCTTGAGCTTTCAAAATACGACACAACCGGAGGGAAGAGGAGAAGGTGAAGGACATCGGACTGTTTAGTGTTTCACTATTTAACCAAAGGAAAATTTTAATATTTTTATTCGAAGAAAAATATTATTTATTGTGTTATCTAGAACTGGGCCCATATCTGAAAATTCATATGTATGGCCCACCATGTGGCATCTAAAAGCCCCTCTTGTTGTCCAAACATGAATCATTAGAGAGAGAATATGAGTGAACATAAAAAGGCATGTTTAAGGTAAGATTCTTAGTTGGCAAATATAGTAACAAATCTAAGTGGAAAATAACATAAAAAATCTGAAAGATTTTGTTATTCGATTTTAACATATAGTAATAACTAAATTTTTAGTAGCATACATGCCATGTATTGAATACCAGACTAATTAAATCGACCACTACCATTTTACTAGCTAGCCATATCAACCTCAATACAATTGAATAGCTAAAAGTATATACCCTAACTTTATTCAACATAGACAAAAAAATATAAGAATATAATTATACATACGTATTTGTGATTATTATAGGCAAAGGTAAATTGGTTTGAAAAAGTCCACCAACTGGTGATATAAAACATCTGAACCACTTTATATTCATGCATTATCATTAATGTCGTACACATGTAACTCACTCTTTCATAGAAATAGAATAGATATCAGAAATAAATAAGAAAAAAAATATTAAATAATTGATAAACATTGTAAATGAAAAAAGCAGAAAGACGGTCATAAACTCATAATTGATAAAACATTGTACATTGCAACACACTTCTAATGACACGTGACATAATTGATAGGTCAAAAGTTTCACGTGTTCTACGTACATAGAGTACTTGCCATGATTTTCTTTGTTAATTTATTAAAACAAATATTTGTTAAACCTTGTATCATGACAAATATTTAATTTAATAATAATAATAATAATAATAATAATAATAATAAAGACCAAATGTTATAGTTACCAATTTACCACATACCTTGAAAGCTTATATTATATCAAAAACTTTACAGTTGGCAAGGCTTTGTAATAACAAAATTAGAAATTCCAGGTAATATATCAAGAAAGCTGACGTATCCATTGAACCTTTAACTTGACCTATCCAACCATCCATTGGCCAACTACTCAAAAAGGGGTCAACATGGTTGCATCCATACAAACCGTACTTACAGCCTTTTATGCATAATGTACAGCTACTAAGTCAAACCTCACAAGCCAGACTTACTGTGGTAGCTAGTGTTTTGACCGTTTTCTGCTAATTATAATTCAGATAGTTTTGAGTTGCCGGAGCCGGGAATCCTGATGATGCTGCGGTGAACAACGCGGTCGGGGTTTGACTTTGACTTTGACCTTGATACGGTTGCCATGCCCAGTTGGAAGGTCCTTGTGATGAGCCTCCAATGATTTGAGGATACATGTTTGTCCATGATTGACCATGCTCGGATAATACTGGTAGCCCATTAAGTGTTGTTGCAGATGCATTTCCAGCCTGTGATATAACGATAACAATTTAGCTTCAAATGGTATTAAAATGGTTTGATAACAAAAAATGGTTTACTTGCTGCTCCATTTTATCATTCCTGGTTGGACCGTTTCCATAACACGAAGGGGTTGAAATGCGCAAGTTTAAATCCAAATTGTGACTGTTTCCTGCATCGCGTTTGTACATATATAAAGTCATAAACTCATAAGTTCTTAATCATTAAAATCTATATATATTGATATGTCTATTATGAATTACTGAATTACCACAATGAGATGCAACATTCTCCCCTTCATATGTATTCAATTTCGTAGCCGCCTTGTCATAAGGAGCCCTATTTTCAACAAAGATGTTAGTTAGTGCCCGATTGATGATCAATAACCAAGTTGATTTATGAATTATGAATTCAAGCATAATCTAATTAATCCCTAACTATATGACCTATTAATTTCTTACTTCTTCCCAAGAAACTGTCCCATTGGAGCTTCCCACATGCCACAATTGTTCAATGTCACACCTCGATACTTCGATCTGCCCCTCGAAAACCCACTGCTATGGCGGCGAAGTAAGTGCACAAAATCTTCTTTAGACAAATTCTTAATCTACAATAACAAAACAATACAATTAGACCAATCCAAATTCACTAGATTATCAACACTGAAACAATAGTTTAATAATTCAAACCTGATTCATATCCTCCTCATAATCACTGATGTTGAAATTAATATCCGCATCAACACCGCGAAACTTGATAGCAGCTCGATCATACGCTCTGCATATCACAATCAAACTCTAATTATACGCTCGAATAGAATAACCGGAAACTATCGAAAATAACGAGATTTATATTATTACATACCTAGCTGCAGCATGAGCAGTATCAAATCCACCTAAATTCCAATCAAACATCTAAAATAATCAGAAACTTGTAACCACATCAAAGATATTATAAAATGTAACTTAATTACCTAAATAGACTTGTTTCCCACAATCCCTACAATAATAAGAACAAAATTAGGTATTATTATTATTATTATTGTTGTTAAATATTAATATAATTAAACAAAATAAGGTACCAGATATGTGACTCCCATCTACCAGTTCTTCTATAGAAGGTAACTCCTCTGTACTGTGAGCTTCTGGACCTTGGTCCCCTTCTACTCTTTCTAACCACTTGATTTTGTTGTACTGCAGGCTTATGAGGTTGTACATGAACCGATTTCAATTTCACCTCGATACTGTTCGGAAATAGACTCAACGAGTTGTTGTTCACCTGATGACTCATCGGAAACAGCGTCCGAGTCACGAACTCGGACTGAGTCGTCCGATCGTCAGTGTTTAAGATGTCGAAGTTGAAGCAGTGGACGGTGTCTCCGTCACCGTCGCCGGAAACGGAAGCCTCTTCGGCGACATTGCTTGATTGAGACTGAGATTCAACGTTAGCGACGGATGAGTTTGAAGTGGCTGAGTCGTCTAGTGCTTCGTGAACGAAGGTGAGATTGAGATTCAACATTTTATTATTATTATTATGAATTAGGTGTTGCCGGAGAATAAAGTGAATCATTGGTGAGGGGTAGACGCCATTGATGGATGGGTGGTTTAGAGAGAGAAAGAAAGAAAGAGATGTGACGTATAGAGAGGGAAACATGCAGTCCCTATTTAAGGCTGACCGACTCAACAATTTGCCAGTCTTTTTAAACGTTACCTTTTTTTAATATTAACAATTATGAAAATAATCATCGATGCTATTTTTAGACGATCATGTTTTGTATATATTGACGTATTGGTTTTGAACCTGAGATTTATTAATTGATAAAGAATAAGGTTTGTTATTTTAAATAAATGAACAAAACTAAGAATTACTTTGTACAAAAATTAAGAAGTCTGAATTCTCAAATTTATAAAATTGATAAACAAATCTCTTTATATACAATACTTGTTTAATCACAAGTATTTAAATTGTAATCCAATGTAAACAAATTTAGACAATGTCCGTTAGTTACCATGAATAATACAACATATAATGTTCATGAGAAAAAACTTGACATCGAAGAAACAAAACGGTCTAAGAGAAAGATTGTTCTTTAATATTTTCTACTTGCTTTATCTTTAATCAATATTGTACTTTTAATTCCGTTACTATTTTATAACCCAATTGTCAAAATAATTTTGGCTCATGATCCATTATAGCTAGTTTAAATGAGATGAAGTATTAGAATATTAGAATGGAAAATTGACTATTTTATAACTCAATTGTCAAAATGATTAGAATTTAGAAATAACGTCATTATGACACAACAACATCATTATTTTGGTTTATTAATAGAGTAAGATAAGGATAAATAGAAAGATTCAAAACCCGAAACATCTGGGAGACCGGGATGGGGATATTCGAAGCCCAACGGGTATTCAACTAGCTATGGGATTGGTTTTAATATTTTTTACAAGAACGGGATTATGTGATACCTGACTCGATTACACAAAACCAAATAACCTTTTACCCCGAACTATATATCCAATTTTTTTAATTTTTAATTATATATTTAATGATATTATTTATATATTATATATTACGAATTATATATATAAATTTATAGTGGTATTATATATTTATGATAACTTTTATTTGTATGTAATGTTATATTTTAATTTGCAATAGTTGATATATCATTAAAAGGTATACACCAATTATCATGGTAAAAAAAAGTGTATTGAGATCTTAGGTGGATTTTTTTAACAAACTAATGGGTTTATGCAAGACCTGATGGGTGAGTATTGAACTGAATATGGGACACGATTTTAGCACATGGCATGGACTAGGATTAGCAATACCCGGTATGAACCTAGCCTATTGTCATCCCTAATTAATGGAGTAGTTAGTACATGTCAAGTGTCGTTCAAAAAAAGTTAATACATGTCAAGTATAAGTAGTAAATATAGTATATATTATAAGGTTATATTTAACATGATTGTCCGTTAGCTCGTGATTCAGAGCTGGTTTGAAGCTAATTTAAAACATGATTTTTTGAAATTAGCTTGTTAGTCGAGCTAGCTTAATTTGTAAACAAGGGAGGCTCGGGTGAAATTAATCTCATCTGTTGGCATGCTTATCTGAGTGGTTTAAGTTAAACCCAAATTTTAATGTTTATAAACCTAGTTATATTCATAAGCCTACTATAGACTAATATAATACTGATTTTTTATTAATAATTTTGTAATGTTACAATAAATATTAAACTAAATTTAAATGAGTTGGTCGAGAGTTTAAGTAATCGAGAACAAGCTCAAATTTCACTTGGTATTCTAGTTGATAATAACAAAAAAAAAAAAAAAAAGGCAAGCTAAGCTAACTCGTTTAACTTTGAATTTGATTTTGGGTTGAAGCTAACTCACTTGAATCATTTTAGAGACCTAATTATATACAACTAAACATATAACTAATTTATTGTGTATGATTGTATCAACAATTATTTGTTAAAAATTATAATAACAAACGTTTTTGTCGTAAATATAAAACAAATAGAATAATTATTTTAAAATATGTTACACTTATACTTCTATTCATGTTTAGCATACACCTTTCTACATTGTACCTCTCTCTGAACTCTTAGCAAACGCGAGAGTTAAGTCAAGCACCATCATCTTTATCACGTAAAACTTAGGATCCTTACTTCTATCTTTTCCGTGAATGACAAAAAGAATGGTAAAGTTGATTTCACATATTGAAGGGTTTCTTAAAACTTCGATTGTTTAGATGGTTTATTTTGCAAATAAATTAGGATTTTCTTGCAACTTTTAATTGTAACTACAACCTTTTGAGCCTATGAACCAAACTAAAATATTTTTAAGATCTACATTCGGAATTTCAACATCAAAGAGCATCTAAATTGATCTAAATTGTTGTAGATCCAGATGTGCCTTATTAGCACATTCGATAAACTTACTGGTGAAACAACGATGAAGTTTTACAATGATTAACTTTTTTGCTATTGTGTTAGAAGTAAATTAACAAAACTAAAAGATTCACAAACGATTAAAACTTTTGCTGATGAAGGAGACTTTTTTAGGGAGATTGAAGTTAAAAGTAAAAGCTATGTTAATGCTGATAAAGACAAACATGGTGATTGGTAAGTTGTATTGTAGATCAAAGTGTTTAATGTAGATAAGTGATTCTCACTTATGGAACCCTTACTACCAATGAAGAGTTACTAATGATAGTAACTTCGAATTGGTGAAGAACTTTCTAGTGTTAGAGAAAGTTTGTACCGATCGATGAAGACTCTTCCTACTTAAAAGGAAGTTACTTTGAGAACGCGTGCAATCAAAGTAAGATCAAGTTGAAGATTCGATGAGAATTACTTTTTTTTATGTATGTAGTCTTTGTAATTATTTGTTGAGATTATTTAGAGAAATTTTGGATAGTATTAGATTAGGAACCAATTTATGAATTAAATGTAACACTAAGCTATAAAGACCAAAGGGTCTTTGCCTTTGCGATAGGTACACAAGATTCAAAGTTATTGGCTGAGTTGGCAATTATGTATATCTTATGTTTTTTTTTCTTTATCAAATATACAATTGATTAATTAACATAACTAACACCGTTGTTAATCAAACTGTTTTTGCAAATCAAAGAACATTTGTATCAAACATGAGGACCTCAATGAGAAAGCTAACAAAAGAGGGATCCCTTGAGCTAAGGAGAATTCACATATACTTAAACAACATGGCTTTATGTTTGATTTGATTAATTATTTAGTATTGAGGTTATCGATCAAGTACTCAGTAATAAGTTATAAATATTTTTAAGACAATCTACAAGGGATGTATTAATAAAACCGATGATATCTATAGGCATAATACTAAGAATAGCTAGACAAAATGGATGGTGTTTCATAAATGTTGTCCTTTCATAATAAGATTGGTTATATGTGTTCAACAATATTAGAAACTGAAAGTGTCTCACCAATCCATAGTTCAAGGAAGCGAACTAAGGGAGTGTTTGGGATTCCTTATTTTACCTCCTTATAACTTATTTAAGGCATAAGATATAAGTTACAAAGTTGTAACTGATACCTTATACACTCACAAAACTTAAATTTTCCAAACACCTTATAACTTATAACCCATTAATAAGGTATAAGTTACAAAGTTGTAACTTATACCTTATACATTCACAAAACCTAACTTTCTCAAACACCTTATAACCCATAAGTTATAAGCTATAATGAGCTTAAATAAGGAATCCCAAACACCCCCTAAATGTAAAAGGTTGATGATAGTATATGTAACATCAACACTATTGTTTGAGATCAGCGTAGCATCGTGGTGGGAAAGAACTCTATTCCAAGCTTATATAAAAAGATATACTGATCCCGAATTTCTCGATTATGATTTGATCAGTACCAGAAATGAGGCAGTTTGGTAGAATATATAACGTAGACAAAAATTCGGAAATGCGGTACCAAACCGTATTGGTACCGGTCCCGATACATCAAATAGTTGGTACCGATGATACATGTACCATTTGCTCATTGTGATATTTCATTTAATATTGTTTTGTTATATTATGGATGTTTAAGTTGAGAACAAGTTAAACGACAGAATTGCACCAAAAATATATCAAGATGTGAAGAATAGGGCAACCCTATTATATGATAACATATGTCGATTCAAGTGAATGAATGGGGGCCACACACATTGAATAAACCGTAATTACATAAATCATTGACATTGAAGATGCACATTATTTAGAAGTCAAGAAAACAAGAGAAACAAGATATAACAAATATAGGTTGTATTTATGAAGGAAAGAGCGGGAAAGGAAGAAATTGGGGAAGAAAAGAGAGGAAAAGCAAAACAAAACGTCAAAACACTAAGAAACAACAAAAGTTGATATATGTTTGTAATAATGGAAATTTACCAATAAGAAATTGAAGTTGACCAAAGTTTTCAAAAACGTACATTGATTTTCATCCGTCATGGACTCATGGTCTAGTGCTATGGCCTATGGGCCAATGAGTCGGTGAAGTAGTAATAAATAGACTTGATAGACTTGATGTTTCATGTAACTCAGATTTGATGCCCTAATCATTTTATTTTCACATGAATAAATAATGATTTTGAGTAAATATTACCCGACTATTTTGATGAATTCCAAATTCCACATCTATTTTTACGAAAATAAACATGTGTGTGATTACATATCATTGGTGAGTTTGAACCAGACCCCGTTCACCAAGAGGGATGACAAGCGCCATGAAAGTGGTGTTGAAGGATAAAAAATGGATGGCGACTGCATCTGTTAATGGTGAAGTAGATTGACGCCTATTTTGAGAGGTGATATTTTGACACATGGCGCTTAATTTGGCATCCAAAGTATATTGCCTTAAAATAGTTATTATTGTTAGTGAACATATGAAATACGTTGTAAAATACATGTAATCTTTTAATAACACTAAAATATAAACATCGACGACAACAAAATATGAACATGCTAAAAAAAACTTAACATATAATTATATATATGTTCATATAATTATTTTAATTGTATATATGAAATATTATTGTTCATTTATTAGGTGAAGTAAACTACAACAAAAAACTTACTAAGTTGGTTTTTCAGAGAGTTGAATAAGGTTAAAGGTTTTATTCATTTATTGTAGTTGGTTTCTTATGAGGGTGGTAAACCAAAGGCGGCGCAATTTTTTTCTATTGTAATATATTTATATTTCGTTAAAATGTAAGTTTTTAGATTGTGGATTTATTTTATTTATATCTTCTTTTAACTAAGACATGCGTTTTTCCTTTTTAACATAATAGCACATTAGCACGTTTGTTGACCGTGTGAGACATGGGCGGTGTGTTGTGATGTGGATCTCCCCTACAAGTCTAGAAGACTGCAATGATCCATTTTGTTAAGGTTTGTCAAGGGACATCGTCGTATAAAACAAAAGACACCCCAACCTCGTTTGTCAATTCTTCTCGTTTAAAATGAAGAAAAATTTACAGTGTGGAGCAAAAGAAAAAATATAATATTATTTTATTCATCTTCAAAAGAAGGCAAAATTATGATTCAAATTACTCTAAAGGCCAAGGGTGTTTGGGATTTTCCTTATTTAACCTTATTATCATTTATATAAGTCATAAGTTACAAAACTACAACTTATGACTTTTCATTCACAACTTTTAATTTTTCCAAACTCCTTATATACTATTAGTCATAATAAGATAAAATAAGCAATCCCACATGAAGAGGTATGTACCCGCCTCAACACCGAGCGAGGCGGGTCAACCCACAAGATACAGACAAGAGACTTGAAATCAAGATATTATGAAGGCACAAAGCCAAAACCTATGCGCATGGCGCATATCACATATGCTCATGCATTACATGCTCAGGCATCACATATGCTCAGGCACCACAGATGCTCAGGCATCACACATGCTCACGCATCACATATGCTCACGCACATCACATGCTCACGCATATCACATCTGCGCGTGGCGCATCCGTGCGTGGCGCATATCACATGCTTGTGCGTCACATCTGCGCATGAAACATCTGCGTGTGAGAATAAAGAGAAGACCTCGCGCATCCTCAGGATAGGCGCATATCACACATGCACATAATCAACCTCGTCCTTATCCAAATCAGGATTAGGGCAACCTTGATTGTGCACGTCAGACAACCTTCCAGAAGGTATCTTTTTAAGGAATAAGAATATGCTGATGTTGACAGCTGCCAGATGAAAGGTGGACAACTCAGCATAACTCATGTGCTACCACGTGATTATAACCAATGAAAAAGCACCAGGTGTCCCCAAGGACACGTGGCGCAAATCAATTGGAGGAGGCCAACAAAACCCTAATTGGGTCTTAGCCCAATCAGTGGAAACCCTAGCACTATAAATACAACATCAACTCCACAAGGAGTTACACAATTACACACAGTTACAGCCAGTAACACTCAATCATCACATACAATCACATCCAATCACAGAGTATTCAGCTATTAAGCAATATTCTCCAGATTTCCTTACTCTGATATTATTATCTTCTCCCACAAACACTTATTCTCACACCGGAGGGTTACCCCAAAGAGGACCCCTCTGTCCCTTTCTGAGGGGTAAGTTGACGGTGCTGTTCATTTTGTAGGTGGAAGAGCCCAGATCCCAGAGATCCATCGGTGAAGAAGCATAATCACACAGAGATCCATCGGTGAAGAAGCATAATCACACCCGAGGAAAGTAGATCGTCTACCAGTGAGTCGATCCACGTTTCTTCATTGGCGCCATCCACTGTTACAACGGCAAAAAGATCTCATCAGATCTATAAAAAAAAAAAATAATTTTTCACCATGGTTTCTGGTGCTCGTAACGTCGATCAAGTTCTGGAGGATATTGAACGTGAGGATGTTAATGAGGGACAGCAGTTTCTGATGGGGGCCGCGTGATTCTACGCGCACCACCAGTAACCGTCCCTTCATCACAACTCCTCACGGCCAGACTGAAACTCCTCCAGACGATCTCACGTTACAAAATCTTGCCGGCGCGAAACAAAAAGGACCAATGGGTCCAGAAGATGAAACAAATGACCCTAAAGAATGGCTCATAAACGAGCAACGGCGTCTAATGGACAAGTACAATGAGATGGTCAAACAGAAAAAGTTAGCCGACTTAACACAAAGGCTAGCGTTTGACAAGCAAGCCATTCAAGGAACGAAAAGGGCGAGCGCGCCGGAAGAGGGTCACTCTGTTCACACTGAACACGCTGAGTTTAGTGATGAAGAAGTGCACAGCGTCAGGAGGACGCGAGATACTCATGCAGGGGGCTCACAGCTACGCGCGCAAATGAACATGGCGCCTGGAGCCAGAGCCGATCTGGATCTGCATGCACCATACAGCCCACCAGTGAGAGGGCAAGTGGATGTAACCACACCATACAGACCAGCCATCTTAGTCAAACATTCAAAATTCACTGAGCGCATCGCGAAGGCCCCTATCCAGCACAAGACCAAGATGCCAAGTGGTTTGGGCAAATATGACGGCACAACAGATCCAGACGATTTCTTACAAGGTTTTTACAACACTGGAAACCTAGAAAGCTGGACGATGCCAACATGGTGTCACATGTTTGCTCGCTGCCTCACGGGCGCGGCGCGTGTTTGGTTTGAAAGCTTGCCGACTGGGCAAATCGATGGGTTCGAGGAACTATTGGAAAAGTTCCAAGCCCACTTCGTACAGCAGCGCAGACACACGCGCGACCCTGATGACATCATGCACTGCGTGCGCAGGAATGATGAAACGATTGAAGACTACATAACACGTTTCAATCAGGAGTCTCTGGCAATCGGAGGTATAACTGAGAAACTCCTGCGCGTGGCCTTTATACAAGACGCGCGCAGTGATCAACTCCGTCGAGCTCTCGTAAGCAAAGATGGCATGCCCACCACTTGGGCCAAACTAATGGAAGCATCGCGAGTCTTTGCGAGAAATGAAAAACAGATTGCCCAAGATAGAGCGAGAGAAAGAGGGCATCAAGCAGAGGCCCCGCGCGGCAACGAAAGAAAGGGCAAACAGAACACTGTATGGTCCAGGTTGCAACCAACCAGTTTTTCTCCCGCAGAAAAGCAGGCGCAACCAAGCTCACCCCAGCCCCAAAAAGACGTCCGTAATCGCGGGGAGGGTGACAAAAGGGAAGGCGGCAGAGATCCTAACAGACCTCTGCCAAGAATATGGACTCCCCTCACTAAAACACCTTCACAAGTGTTGAGCACTGAGAATGACCAGTTCAAAACCCCCAAGCCACTACACTACAAGGGACCATCAAACAGTGGCAAGTACTGTGAGTTTCACAAATCCACAGGACACAACACTGATGCATGCCATCACTTGAATGATGCAATTGAAAAAGATGTGAAATCAGGCAAGCTGGCTCACCTGGTGAAAAACCAAAGATCAGAAAGTGAACAACCAGAAGGAGCCTCTGCCAGCAAAAAATACAAAAGAATCTGTGTAGCCGAGGGAGGAAGGCAAGGGCAAACATCAAGAAAGAGAAGCGCGCAAATCCAAGGAGATTGGCGCGAACAACAAGTAATCTTCCCAAGAATCAGGGGAGGCCCTTCTATCAGCAGTCCTCTTGTCATCACTACACACATTGCTCATTACGAAGTGTCAAAAGTCCTGGTGGACACTGGCAGCGAATCAGATATCATGTATGAGCAATGTTTCAGAAAACTGGATCCGGCAGACCAAGCAAGACTTGAAATTGTGAATGCACCAATCTCTGGTGTTTCAAATGAAATCATTCATCCCCTAGGTCAAATACAATTTGAGCTAACTATGGGGTATGAGAAACACAAGCGAGCCGAAGTTGTTAACTTCTTGGTCTTGCCCACCACTTCTTGCCACAATATGATCTTGGGTAGGGGAACGATTGCCCAATTCAACGCCATACCGTCGCCAGCGCACGGCGCGTTGGGGTTCCCAACACCAACATGTGTGACTTTTGTATACAGAGATCATTTGTGTGCAGTGACAAGTACTCCGCGGGAGGGGAGAATGAAACTTCCAATGGCAGACAATGCGCCAGAGGAATGGATTCTCAACCCAAAATTCCCGGAGCAGAAAATCACAATTGGCGCAACGATATCAGACGACACGAGGTTGAGAATGAAAAGATTGCTCACAGCGTATATGTCGGTCTTCGCGTGGCAACACTCTGATATGACTGGGGTTCCGCGAGACCTGGCACAACATTCTCTCAACACGTTCAAGTCTGTAGAGCCAATTGCTCAAAAGAAGAGAGTCATGGGGGATGAGAAAGCGAGGGCCATGAATGAGCAGGTTGAGGATCTACTGCGCGCAAACATCATCCGCCCGATACGATACCAGACGTGGGTAGCCAATCCTTTGAAGGTAAAGAAAAGTAACGGGTCTTGGAGGATGTGCATTGACTTCAAGGACCTCAACAAAGCGTGCCCAAAAGATTGTTACCCCCTCCCAAACATCGACGCAAAGGTGGACTCCGTGGCGCCATTCAAGCTCAAATGTTTCCTGGATGCCTACAAGGGCTATCACCAGATTCAAATGGCACCACAAGACGAGGACAAGACTGCCTTCAGAACCGACAAGGGTGTTTTTTGTTACACAAAAATGCCCTTTGGTTTGAAGAATGCGGGCGCCACCTACCAAAGACTTATGGATGCCGTTTTCAGCGAGCAAATTGGAAGAAACCTAGAAGTCTATGTGGATGATTTGGTGATCAAAAGCAGGGAGGAAAAACAAATGCTCAAAGACATCGAAGAAACCCTTGGGCGCCTAAAGGAAGTTAACATGAAGCTCAATCCGAGCAAATGTACTTTCGGCGTACAAGAGGGAAAATTTCTAGGTGTAATGGTCACCAAGGATGGTTTCAAGGTGAACCCAGAAAAGGTGGAGGCCATCCTTGACATGCCCTCGCCATCCACCATGAAAGAAGTTCAGAAGCTGAATGGTAGATTGGTATCAATCAACAGGTTCCTAGCGAACCATGCAAGCAAATCTACCCCATTTGTCAATACATTGAGAAACTGCTTAAAGAAAAGCCAGTTCAAATGGACTCCTGAGGCCGAGCAAGCTTTCAGTGAGATTAAAGAATGTTTGATAAATCTGCCCGCGCTCACAGCTCGACTTCCTGGTGAAACTTTGACATTGTATCTATCAGCAGGAGAGCGCGCCATCGGCGCAGTATTATTGGTGGATCGCAAGGGAATCCAAACGCCAATATACTATGTGAGTCGGGTGCTGACAGATCCTGAGACGCGCTACTCCATCATGGAAAAGTTAGTTTTGTCACTAACACACGCGTCGCGCAAGCTTCACAGATATTTCAATGGTCATCCCATTGAAGTTCTGACTGGTTACAACATCCAGCAAGTCTTGCGGCGCCCCGCGCTCTCGGGAAGGCTGACAAAATGGGCCCTGGAATTAGGTGAACACACGATCGCCTATAAGCCCCGTCCAGCAATAAAGGGACAAGTTTTAGCTGATTTCATCGCGGAAATCCTCGAAGGAAGAGTTGAAGAGGCTCAGCGCGAGGTAGACCCTCCGCGAGCCAATGATGAAGAAAATGTTTGGAGATTGTTCACTGACGGAGCTTCAAACAACGAAGGGTCCGGCGCAGGCCTCAAACTGGTGGATCCAGAAAATCATGAATATACTTATGCCATCAGGTTGGACTTCAAGAGCACCAACAATGAGGCTGAGTATGAAGCCCTGCTGGCTGGGCTGCGCATCGCGCAAAAATTCGGAGTTAAAAAGCTAGAGGCCCATGTTGATTCATACTTGGTAGCAGCACAGGTCAATGGCCTTTATGATGCCAAGGAGAACACCATGCCTCTATATCTAGAGCAGGCGAAAAAGCTCATCGAGCAATTTGACTGCTTCAGAATCATTCATATTCCGCGCAGTGAAAACAAATCTGCAGACGCGCTGAGTAAGATGGCATCAACCAGTTTTGATCACTTTGGCAAAGATGTCAGGGTAGAAGTAATGAGCAACCCGTCGGTGGTAGCGAAGTCTGTCCTTGTAACTCATACAACCCCTTCATCATGGATAACTCCAATAATGGAATTCTTGAAGGAGGGAAAGGGACCAGATGATCGCGCACAGGCGAGGAAGATAAGACACAAGTCGCAGAACTATGAACTCCTTGATGGCACATTATATCGACGCTCTTATCTTGGGCCGCTCATGAAATGCCTAGATGCTGAGGAAGCAAGTTATGTGATCAGAGAGATACACGAAGGAATCTGTGGAATACATGCTGGACCGCGCATGGTGGTTGCCAAGGCAATGAGCGCAGGTTACTATTGGCCAGGCATGTACTTGGATGCTCTAAAAGAGATCCAAAAATGCAAAGCATGTCAAAGCTATGCGCCAAACACCATGCGGCCAAAGAACAACTTGATTCCAGTGACCTCTGCATGGCCTTTCCACAAATGGGCAATCGACATTGTGGGTCCCCTTCCGCAAGCGCAAGGGCGAGTAAAATTTTTGGTAGTGGCAGTAGACTATTTCACAAAATGGGTTGAAGCCAAGCCACTAGCAAAAATCACAGCCGAAGCGATGAAGCAGTTTATATGGAGCCACATCATATGCCGTTTTGGCTTGCCCATGGAAATTGTGAGCGATAATGGCAAGCAATTCACTGACAAGAAGATATCCAGCTGGCTCAAGGAATTGCGCATCAACCAAATTTTCACTTCAGTTTATCACCCTCAGGGGAATGGCCAAGTGGAACGCGCTAACCAAAGCTTGCTGAATGGGCTGAAGAAAAGGTTAGAGGGAGAATCCCATTCTTGGGTCGAAGAGCTACCTAATGTCCTGTGGGCACACAGGACATTAAGCAAAACCAGCAACGGCGAATCCCCGTTCAGCCTAACCTATGGAACAGAGGCAATGATTCCAGCAGAAATTGGATGCCCATCCCATAGAGTGCTCATGATGAGCAAGATTGATAACGAGCGCGAAAGAAGGTTGGACCTCAACTTACTTGAAGGGCGCAGAGAGGCGGCTATCATCAGTGAAGCCAAATACAAGAAAAAACTGGAAAAATATTACAACCAGCGCGTGAAAGAATGCCACTTCAAGAAAAATGATTTTGTCCTTCGAAACAATGAAGCTAGCCGCGCGATACCCCCGGGAAAAATGTCCCCCAATTGGGAGGGACCTTATCAAGTCTTGGAAGAATTGGGAAAAGGCGCATACGCCTTAAAAGATTTGAATGGAAAGAAGATCCCGCGCGCATGGAACGCAGCACAGCTTAGAAAATGTTTCATGTAAAAAAAATGTCAAGTTTGTAATCAAGGCTTTTTAAGCCATTATGAATAATGATACGCGCTATCTTCTCTTAATGTGGATTCTATTACATTTTGCATACATGTTTCACACTTCCTTTTATTAATTTTGAGCAATATGACAACATTGTATTGACATCAAAACAAAATAAAACGAAGTAAAACATACATGCGCAAACGCGTTAACGAGTCTTAACTCTAAAACGTCAGGGCCTTAGCCCAATAATGTGAGCCTTAGCTCAAATCACTCACAACATCCATCCTACATGCTGCGCAGACTGACCATAAAAATACCTAAGCACAACAAAGGCAAACCAAATGCCAAAACATAGTTGTTAAGGTCTCAGGTCGAGGTCGCGCATGAAATTGTAATGGATATCTGAGTAACACACATTGACACGTAAAGGCTAAAAACTCATAATTCCATATAATAAATGCGCGATAACGTCGCGCAAAAGAGGAATAATGAAAACGCCAAGGCACGTGTCAACATAATCAAGATATGGCAAAATCACTTACAATATGACAAGGATTAAGTATAATAATTTCCTTACAACCTTGTTCTTATTTCAACGTGCAAGCATATCTTATATTCAACAAGCAAACATGCAATATAAAGAGATGAATGGGGAATGCGCAAGATGCGAAGAAGGGAAAAACAAAATTTCATTCCAAAGCGTTGAAATTTACAAGTTTACAAGATGAGATACAAAC
Organism: Bidens hawaiensis; assembly: GCF_021521415.1. Taxonomy (NCBI): domain Eukaryota; kingdom Viridiplantae; phylum Streptophyta; class Magnoliopsida; order Asterales; family Asteraceae; genus Bidens; species Bidens hawaiensis. Next base: position 182,452 of record NW_027491477.1, read on the forward strand.
TACAAATAAAAATAAAAAAAAAAAAAAAAAACATGAAGGGCTTCTCAAGTCTCCACGTTGACATCAGCCTCTTCATCATCCTCATCATCGCCCTCGGCATCTGGCGCAGCCTGCTCCTCGTCATCTCCAAACTGACCATAGTCAAGTTGTTCATCTTGAATGGAGTCTTCTATCACAACAGTGTCAGGAGCGGATCCTTTGGCCACGCCAGAGCCGCTTGCAGGAGCAGCATTCCCCGCGCCATCATCGCCGCCACCAGCCCCTTCGCACTCGTCAAGTAATTTCTTTAGCGCGCCGAGGTCAGGCTGGTCAGCAAGCGCGGATATCTGCAAATCATAAGCAAAAATATGAGTACAAAAATACTTGGAAAATAAATCAAAGTAATCTCATTAAAGTTAAAGTACCTGCCCAAGGATGGGAATGGGAGTATTCAAATACTTCTCCCCCATCGCGGCCATGTCCGCGCAGGCAACATCGCTCTGATAAGGGTATTCGGATGGGTTCTTCTTCAGCATCCCATATTCATAGCCATCCTTAAACCCTTCAGCTCGACCCACCAAGCGCGCGGCAGCGTTGCAATCCATCACAAGGGCCTGGAACTCGTCTGAGTATTTCATCGCATAAGCGCAACGAGTCATGCCCTGTGAGACTAGCCATTGGCGATCCTGCGCGAGAGAAGAAACAGTCGTCTCGAGGGCAGGAATCTGAGAGTTTAACAACTCAACAGTTTCCTTAGTCTGTTTTAGCTCCTCTTTGTCGGACGCTGCAGCCGCCAAGGCTTCTTCCTTTTCCGCCCGCGCAGAATCAAGTGCTTCCTGGCTAGACGCTGCCATCGCCAAGGCTTCATCCTTCTCGGCCTGCGCGGCCGCCAGCTCCTTCAGGCGCGCAACCTCACTCTCCAGTGATGATTTTTCAGTTATAGACTGGACAAGAGCTTGGTCACGCGCCTCCGCCTCCAGCTCCAAGTCGCGCGCTCTGCGCGCGTACTTGGCCGCGTCCGCCTCCGCCGCTTGTAATTTCTCCCGCGCAGCCTGAAGCTCATGCCCGCGCTTCACGAAGGCGCTGTTGGCACTTGCTCTGTTCTCACTAAGCTCTGCTTGGAGCTTCTCAGCTCTTTCTCGAGCATCAGAAAGATGCCAAGCAGACACCTTAGCCTCTTGCTTGGCTTCCGCAAGAGCATCACTTACTTTTACGTAATCATAGCGAAGCTCTTGGGAGGCAGCAAAGAAGGCCGACCCAGCAAACATATGATCGTTGAGCAAGTCGTCGCGATCGCGGTCCTCCTGGAACCTCCTTTCAGATGGAGGCACAGCATGAGCCCAGAATTCCGCACACACACCCATGGACTGAAATGTGCTGTCTTCAGTAATATTCCATCTCGGGCGGTAAATGTGATCGGCTTCCTGCAAAAACAAAGTAATTATCTAAGTCATCAAAACATTAAGATGGAAGTCCGCGCAGCGGATCAAAGAAGAACCTATACCTGCGGGGATGAAGCAGAAAAGTCAGCGCCAGCCCCACGAGAAGGTTCCGCCGCGAAGCCTCGTGGCGCTGCAGGACTGGCGCGACCGCGGTCGGAGTCTTCAACTTCAAACTCTTCATCCTCCTCGGAAACAGGCCTTTTCTCCTGCGACCTAGAGACAAAATCGGTCTCGCGAGGAGGGCTGTGCGCAGGAGGAGGTGAGGGAGGTCTCGACGCCGCCAGGTCGGCGCGCAAAACGGCCTCCTGCTCCTTAGTAATCCCAATGAGGGGAGATTCAGCACTAGCAGGAGCAGGAGCAGAACCAGCGGCGCTGGCACCAGCGCCAGGAGTGCCGCCAGCAGCTTGAACGCCAGCAATGACTCCTATGAAAAAAACAACAAAAAGAAATGTTCATGACTTGATCTAAAACGAAAAGTCAGAAAATAAAAGCGCAATACATACCTTGGCGCAACTCCGTTCGCGAGGCAAACATCGCCATGAAGTCCATCCTACCCTTTTTTGAGGGTAAAACGGGGGACTTCGAAGGGACCTCCGGCGCAGCCTGGGCATCTTGTGGCGCTTGAGGTTGATCCACCAAGGTCGCCGGCTCTACACTCATTTGAGTGAGCAAAGATTCATTAGTAATTCTATCAGAATCGCGCTCATAGAACCATAAAAGATAAGCAAAGGATAAGCAAAGTATACCTGTCGAAGGCGCAACACCGCTTTCCTTTTCCGCCGCGCGAAGGGAGGAGGTAGCGCCACCATACCTCAAGTAGACCGGAGGTCTGCCCACTTTTTGAGGCAGGGAAGACAAGGAAAACTTGGTGGTATACACCTGGGTTTTCTCAGGTCCCTTCGCCTGAGTAGGAGGATCCTGAACAACAGGGGCATCATCTTTCTTTTGTTTTTTACTGGCCCCTGCGCCAGTTTTCCCCTTAGCTTTACGCTTTAGTTGGGGCGCCTCCTCTTCCTCCTCCTCTTCCGCGAGCTCCAGCTCGTAGTTTTCGAGCGCATCTACAATAAGTGCGAAGGAAATGTTAGCCAAATTTGGTATAAAGGCATAAGCATAAGTACAAAGGCTTACCAGGCGCATCGCTATCAAAGACAAATCCCAGATCAACAGGGATGAACATGTCATCAAAGCGATCGGGGAAACCAACCTCCCCAGCGCCGAGCGCGACGGAGCCACCCTCCATATGCTCATCATAGGCGGCGTGGATATACTCCTTGGTGACTGCACAAGACAAGTCAAAATTATATCAGCAAAACGAATTATATTCGCGCAGAAGTAAAGCAATGAGATTAACTTACACAAGCCGTCAACTTGGATAACGGGCTCAGTCACGCTGTCCGCCCACCGCCTGCTCATACCAACCCCCACCAGCGCCTCCTCACAAATTTTCTTGGCGGGGGATGGTTCGGCGGTCAACTTTTTAACCCAGGCGCCAGTTGGGTTCTTGAAGACACCCACATCCGCAGGCGTAGAAGAGATCGCGCGCATCGTCATGCGGATGGGGATCACACCAGCCCTGATGTAAAAAAACCTCTCAGACCAGTCATGAAGGCTCTTGAATGAAACAGTGGAGCACTTCACCTTCTGACTGCGAGGAATAAATGAGAACCAAGAATCTTGGATCTTGGGCTTGTAAAAAAACTGAAAGCGCCGAGGGGTGGGCTCCTCGCGCTGAGATTTGCACATGAACTCAAAGTGAGTCATGCGCACGAGTCCAAACGGATGGACTTGGGATATATGAATCCCATAAAACTTAAGCAGCGCACCCACAAACCTTGTCATCGGGAGACGAAGGTTGCAATGGGTGAAAAAGTGGCTATAAAGGGATATATAGCCGGTGGGCGGGTCCGCCGCCGTTTGCCCGGCCCCAGGCAACATGCAGCCAAACACAGGGAGAAAACCCTGAGAGGCGATAAGGCTGTCAAGATCAGCCTGCCTCAGTTTGCAGGGGATTTCATTCCACTTCTTCACGGCCTTGGTCCTCCCTACCTCCTCCGATGAGGCCTCAGCAGCCCTCTTCCCCTTGCCGGTCTTCTTCAACGTCGACATCACTAACGATTTCACACGGCAATGGATGGGGGAGATTGTGTTGTCTGAGCTATCAGACATACAACTGTGACAACGAACAAAGGTTGCTTCTGAAGAACAGATATTTGGAAGCAGAACAAAGGTAATCGGAAGACAAGGAAAGAAAGAAAAGAGCTCTGAATAATAAACAAGAAGATGAAGGATAAAAAAACTCCAAGGGCTGGCTTTTATAGGCCCAGGAGAGAGAAAATTTGATACTGATCGGACTCCACGCGCCACCACTCGCAGGTGTAAGCCAACGCGAGCGCGACACGTGTCCCTGAAACTGTGTGAGGGGACACGAACAGAAACGATACAGCTGCCATCAGAGTTCACGCGCCACCACTCGCATCTACGGACCAACGCGAGCGCGACACGTGTTCCTGACACTATGTGAGGGGACATGAAAGGCAACTGTAGCACCTCGAGCACACGAAAAGTCTGACACGTCTCCATCACGTACAGGGACGACTCGTTTTCAACCAAAATGATAGATCTTCGCGCAACGACGAGTAATAATAATAAAAAGACAAAACCCTATTAAAAGAGCAAACTATTAAGTCTAATATCTATCTTACCTCGCTCGCGCGAGACAAGACACACATTAGACTGGGGGGGCTTGAAGAGGTATGTACCCGCCTCAACACCGAGCGAGGCGGGTCAACCCACAAGATACAGACAAGAGACTTGAAATCAAGATATTATGAAGGCACAAAACCAAAACCTATGCGCATGGCGCATATCACATATGCTCATGCATTACATGCTCAGGCATCACATATGCTTAGGCACCACAGATGCTCAGGCATCACACATGCTCAGGCATCACACATGCTCACGCATCACATATGCTCACGCACATCACATGCTCACGCATATCACATCTGCGCGTGGCGCATCCGTGCGTGGCGCATATCACATGCTTGTGCGTCACATCTGCGCATGAAACATCTGCACGTGAGAATAAAGAGAAGATTTCGTGCATCCTCAGGATAGGCGCATATCACACATGCACATAATCAACCTCGTCCTTATCCAAATCAGAATTAGGGCAACCTTGATTGTGCACGTCAGACAACCTTCCAGAAGGTATCTTTTTAAGGAATAAGAATATGCTGATGTTGACAGCTGCCAGATGAAAGGTGGACAACTCAGCATAACTCATGTGCTACCACGTGATTATAACCAATGAAAAAGCACCAGGTGTCCCCAAGGACACGTGGCGCAAATCAATTGGAGGAGGCCAACAAAACCCTAATTGGGTCTTAGCCCAATCAGTGGAAACCCTAGCACTATAAATACAGCATCAACTCCACAAGGAGTTACACAATTACACACAGTTACAGCCAGTAACACTCAATCATCACATACAATCACATCCAATCACAGAGTATTCAGCTATTAAGCAATATTCTCCAGATTTCCTTACTCTGATATTATTATCTTCTCCCACAAACACTTATTCTCACACCGGAGGGTTACCCCAAAGAGGACCCCTCTGTCCATTTCTGAGGGGTAAGTTGACGGTGCTGTTCATTTTGTAGGTGGAAGAGCCCAGATCCCAGAGATCCATCGGTGAAGAAGCATAATCACACAGAGATCCATCGGTGAAGAAGCATAATCACACCCGAGGAAAGTAGATCGTCTACCAGTGAGTCGATCCACGTTTCTTCACCACACACCCCCAACCTAAAGGGATAGTGAGATTCATTTCAACATTATTCATTAATACTCCTTTGAAAATCCATTATTTAAAAGATTCTTTAAAAACTCACTGGCTATTGTTAAGGAGAGAGGGAGGAGGTCTTTGATCCCTATTGGAAGTTTATTCTAAAAGGCTAAAACGAAATGGATTTAAAAGAAAGTGAAAGTTGAAGGGTGTTATGTAAGAATTTAATTACATATGATTTAATTAATAGTTTGAAAATTTAAATTGATCTGTTTTGTTTTTGAATGTTTTGCAAGTTTATCAAGTTTGTTTGGAAGTCTAGAATTGGGGGTTTAAGTTTGAGTAAGTTAAGTTTATGTTTAAGCTTGAGTAGAATTACCATCTTTTTACCGGTTGTCACTTTGCTACTCTAGTTTGGCAATCGGTAAGCATCTGGTGTCACTCACCTCCCATATACACGTTCTTGGTTCGTGATTTGCTTAAAATCCATGAAATTAGTAACTTGGGGCATCACAAAAACAAGGTGGTTCGTGTTCCAACAAGCCCGTAATTTAGGATGAGCTTTATGGTCATTATGAAAAAACTAGTTACCATCTTTTTACCGGTTGTCATTTTGCTACTCTAGTTTGGTAATCGGTAAGCATCTGGTGTCACTCGCCTCCCATATACGCGTTCTTGGTTTGTGATTTGCTTAAAATCCATGAAGTTAGTAACTTGGGTCATCGCAAAAACACGGTGGTGCATGGGATCATCCTTCTGGCTTGTTGGTATATCTGAAGACAAAAAATGACGTCATTTTTTCAAATTGATAAGCTTTCTTTAAATAAAAAAACGATCCTCCTTTAAGCGCAACGTGTGAAAAGATTAGTGTACTTTTAACTTGTAATGTCGTGTGTTGTTTCTAGCGTCTAATACCTTGCTAGGTTTTTAAAGAAGTTTGTCGTTTAAAATAAAGAAAAGAAAAGAGACACAATAGCTTGATTATTGGGAAAGAAACAACATAAGTAATAAACTAACAATGGCTTTTTGTTTATGGATTGTTTTAAGGATTCACTAGAGATCTTAAAGATTCCTAGGGAAGAGAGAGGAAGACTGTTCAAAACAGTTAATAATGACAACGTTGTCTATTGGTTACAACAAAGAATAAGTTAACACACAAGTTGTTGAATATTGAGTAAACAACTATTGTTTTTGAAAAACTTAAAAGATACCTATCGAAATTTTTACATCCATACTTTCTTTCTCTAATCCATACTTTCTTTCTCTATATGTACAGAGAAAAAAGAAACATACAACCTAACTAAAACACAACAACATTGGATTCTCTATATTACTCTTTAAAGATATAGAGGTCCCTATGGAAGGCCAAGACTTTATCGGTCGTCAGTAGTCTAACTTTAATCAAATCGATGCCAAATAGTCTACCTTTGTACTTCTTTTGCATTTGCATGATTTATTGAATTGAGAGTGGTACCGATAGATGTAAGTGGCATGGGAATCAGTTGGCTTAAAGATATGAATAATAGCTTGATCTCAAAATGGTGGTGGTGGTTACTGGTTGAAAATAACGGGTTTCGGGTTAAGGTAATCAAGGTGATTCATTGGACCCCATGGGCTTGCGGGCCTATGCCGTAAGAGTAGGATCCCCCATACATGGAAAGCAAAAACGAACTTCTCTGATTACAAAATTGATTTTCAAATTTGCATACAAGGTGTAGTGGGGAATGGAACAAAAAGTTAGATTATGGTTGGACATTTGGTTAGGTCCGATTCCCTTAAAGAACAAATTCTCAGCTTTGTTTGCAATTATTTAAGATCGAGACAGTAGGGTAGCCAATTGTATTAGAAGAACTGGAGATGCGAAATTGTGGAATTGGTTCGGGCTTGTCTCAATAAATTTTAATAGGTAATACAAGCAATCTTCTAGGTTACGATATGGTGTATCTGTAAAGTGACAAATGAAAAAAGTTTCCATGGCATTAATACGAGTCTGGCTTAGATTGTTGAGGATGTAAATCTCCTTCTTGTATGTTTTGTGGACTAGTTAATTGGTAGTTCGCGTTGTGAATATAAGGCTACCATTCAAAAAAAAACATTGGATTCTTTATAAAATAGAACAATTTATAGAAAAATAAAAGTGGACATTTATATTTGGAGAGTAATATTCAACTTCTATAATCTGTTGTGAGTATATAAAAAAATATAAAAAATAAGATGAAAGAAGTGTTTCTGAGATATTTTAGATGTAAAATGTTTTTAAAAAGTAAACAAAATTTAATATAAATATGTCTTTTGGTTTAATAGGAGAGATCCCGATCAATGCTCTAAGGCTGAGGGGTGTGGAGCGCGAGAAAGGGCGCGTGAGGCCATCCGCTCGCGCCCCGGGGCGTGAGCACCACACCACCGAGGCGCGAGAGGGGCGCGAGCGCGGATTTCCAGGCGGGCGCAAGGATGATCGCGGGAGAAGAGAGAGGAAAAGCTGGTGGGCCCACCCAAAAGAGCCGTTGAGCTCGGGTATTTTTTTAAAAAAACCTTTACAAAATCCTATATAATACCCCTAAATCAACCCATTTTAACCATATCAAACACAACTTCAATCTCCAAACTCATATATAATATCCCAAACTCCTTTATAAAACCCAAAATTTTTTTCCTATATATAACCCATTTCATATAAATCAATTACCACAACTTCAAAAAAAAATCCAAAAACAACCCATCGTCCCAATTTTTTTTTTAAAAATAATGTCGTCGTACCCGTATGATTCCGACTCCTCCGAAGAGGATGATTTGCTTCTTCATGTAGGAGGAGTTTTGACCGCAACCGTGGTCAATCTCTTGCAAAATCAAGCCCATCAACCCCGACTCCCGAGGGTTAGAGCACCACCTCGTGATCGTGATCGATCGGGTGCTAACGATACTTTGATGAGGCATTATTTTAGCCCTCAACCGGTATACGCGGAGTCGGATTTTCGAACTCGTTTTCGAATGAGCAGGCAATTGTTCACGCGTATAGCGAGTGATTTAAAGGCACGGTATCCCTTTTTTCAACAAAGGGAGGATGCTAGGGGTCTTCCCGGTTTTACCCCTCTTCAAAAATGCACGGCTGCTATCCGTCAATTAGCGTACGGCATCTCGTCGGACGCTTTGGATGAGTATTTACACATGTTGAAAAGGGTTGCACGTGAATCCCTTCATTTTTTCTGCCAAGGTAAAAAACATTAATTTTACTTTTTATTAAATATTTATTACATTTTGTAATATATATTGTACGTAGGAGTCATATCGACTTACGCTCGGAGATATCTGCGTAAACCTACAACGTATGACATCCAACGCATATATGAGGTGCACGCAGAAAAACATGGTTTTCCTGGGATGCTAGGTAGCATCGATTGTACGCATGTTGGATGGGCTATGTGTCCAACGGCCTGGCGAGGTCAGTTCCACCGTGGTGATCATGAAGGGCCGACCCTCATACTTGAGGCGGCGGTGTCACAGGATCTTTGGTTTTGGCATGCTTTTTTTGGTGTTGTTGGGTCAAATAACGACCTTAATGTTATCGATCAGTCACATTTGATCAACGACCTTATCGACGGGGTTGAACCACCTCAATCTTTTCTTGCAAATGGAGAACTCTTCAAGTACGGGTACTATCTGGTCGATGGTATTTACAACGAATGGGCTGTGTTAGTTCAAGCTTTTACAGATCCAATCGCCGACAAACGGAAGTATTTTACGAAGAAGCAAGAGTCTGCTAGAAAAGATATTGAAAGAGCTTTTGGAGCTATAAAAAAACAATATTATGTTCTGGCGAACCCGATACGTTATTGGACTCGGGAGAGGATAATGGACGTCGTCTACACGTGTCTTATCCTACACAACATGACGTTAAAAGACGAGGGCAAAGCTATATGCCAAAACTACCAAGGTGACATTCCGCCACAACCGTCCACAATCAGTGATCAACAAAAACTTCATAACATAGCAAATATCAAGAGCCGTGAGATACACGGGGATCTTCGACATGAGTTGGTTGAACATTTGTGGGCGAGGCGACCAGATGATCTTGTATTAGATTAGTTTTATTATTAAATATTATTGTTTGTTTAATTTTTAGTATGTTTTTTTTTATTATGAATTTTCAAAAAAATGTGTGTTTTTTTAAATAATTTCTTGTTTTTTTAATAATACGTTTTTTTAATACATTTATAAAAAAATAAAAAAAAACCGCTCGCGCCCCCTCTCGCGCCCCTCCACACCAGGGCCCGGGGCGCGGGCACCACAACCAACACCCATCTTATCTAGTTTCTCTCTCTGCCACACGTCACAATATTATTGGCTGGAGCCCCCACTCGCGCCCCCTCTCACGCCCCCCACACCCCTCAGCCTAATGTGAATGCTCTAAGAGATTTAGGTACACTCAATGGGTCCCATAGGATAGACTTTCAATTACACACGAGGAAAATAAAAAAGATATCAAGTTATGAAGTTAGAAGTATAATATGTTCCTATGTGTTACACGCAATAAAAATAGATTATGTTACTATATGGGCTCTACCAACGGACTACATATATTTTGATCAATCATTATTCTCGTTAGTCGGACCGATTATTATCACTAACCATCTACAAGTTATGTCTTACATTGATCATGTAACTCCCAAATCAATCATAAATGGTTCATATTTTCACAAATCAGATCATCCCAAGAGAAATTAACAAAGAATGTAAGAGTTATGTTGTGCATGAGTAAACAACAAGCAGTGGGTTTACATGAAAAGAGTTCAAGTTGACATGTTGCAAGTATTATCCCAAGAGAAATGAGGAATGGAAGAGTTGCACATGAGTAAGGGTCACATGAAAAGATTTGGGACCATTTACATTGAAGAGTACAAAAAACAGCAGTTAAACATGACCAACTTGCATAAACTTTTAATATAAGTTAGGCCACAGATTTATGCTTTCTTCAAGGAGCATCTTAAGTGGTTAATATTTAGGGCTACAAATGAACAGATACGAGTCATGAATTTTGGTTATGTTTGGTTTGAATTTTGAAATATGTTTAATGGGCTTTAGATTAGGGCCCTTGGATATATAGTTCATGGGCTTAATATGTATGAACTATTGAACTTTGAAGTAAAGCTGAGCCTACATTCCAAATTTCAACTATGTACGCACGGTTTTTTGGGCTTAAATTATCAAACGGGACCTCTTTTAGCCCAAGCCCATATTGTATTTCTGAATCATGGAGTCCAATCCTTTTGATAATGTGTGTCCATGTTATGTGTCTTTCAATTTCAAAGGCACTTTGCAACTTCATGGAAATCTATAAACAGCAACAAAAATGGTGTTTGATTTGCTTGGTAGTAATCACGTCGCAGCTCGATTCCAGCCGATCGAACAGTGATTGTAATGGGCAGGGCATCTATGTAATTATGTTTGGACGAGTATTAATAATTGGCCATTATATCACATTAATTGATCCGTTGACCACGAATTGATTAGTGATGACTTGATCGTAAATGGGCCTTAGACGGAGGCCCATCCCCCCCCCCCTAAATAAATTTATGTTCATTTTATACAAATAGTTTGATAATTCCGGTCTAAACTTAACTACTTAACAATTAACTATGAGCCTGTTAAGCTTATTTAACTATTAACTTATTAAGTCAATACAACTTAACCCAAATAATCATTAACGTAACAACTTAGCCATTCTCACGAATCGATTCTAATTTCTAAACAACTTTCATTCTTTCAAATCCTAATTCAGTGATTCGGTATTTTTTTAAAGAAATTTAACTTAAACTTTTTCTCATAGTTTTTTACTTTTGATAATGTACTAAATCAGTTATTTAATTTGTTGGGTTTTAACGTGGTTCGAGAACGAAAACGGATAATTTTTTTTATTAACCCGTTTTAATTATTAGTTTCGTTTCGATAATTATTAATCCATATTAATAATCAAACTCAAAAACGAACAATAAAAACGCAGCGGATATATTTTGATAAAACGAACCATAAATCAAAACCGAACCCGGATCCGATTACATACGATACGAATACGATTAGCAAATAATAATAAACAACCATAGTGGGTTTTCGATATACCTCGGTTAACTAGAACCGGGAAGACACACCGAGGAGTGAACGAGAATGCTAGACGATGACACAATCCAATAACTGACAACAAAATCGGCGCTACGGTGGTTCACAGCGGCGGCGGGTTTAGTCCGGCGACGGCAGAAGCACGGCGGCGGCGATTCTTGTGGAGGACAGCAGCTAAACGGAGTTAGGATAATAATAGGACAGCAACACAACAGTGAATAGCAGCAAAAGCTCCCTATATCTTGTTCGCCGGAAAAACGAGGCTCGCCGGAGAAGAAGAAGCAGGTCGCCGAAAAACCGAGATTTCAGATCTCGGTTACACCGGAGCTAATATGGAGCTGCGGTGGATCTTACGGTGACCGGAGAACAATATTGGTGGCTGGGTATGATGTGTGGTAGCCGGAATGTTATCGCCGGAAAAACGGTTCGCCGGAATTCGGCGCCGGATTCTTATGGCAGCTAGGTTTTTAGTTTATGTTCAAAGTTATCTTCAAAATACTAATAATATTATATATATATAGTATTATTAGTAGGGTTTAACCAAGTTAACCAATTTGGGCTTGAGCCCAATTAACAAACAAAGCCTATTCCATAACCATGTTCATTATTTTATGTGTCGGGCCTAATTAACCTTTAAGTAGGCCATTATTGTTACCCCGATGTAACTCTATCCGGATCACGTTCGGGTCAGTCACGTTGACTTGACCCGAGACGTCCATAAAATCCAACATAATTATTATTAATGAATTGGGTTATTTGATTTATTAGGTATTTATTTGCTAGAACGCTTTGATTATTTGAATATTTTGATGTATTAATATTAGTCTGAATATTGAAATTTGTTGTTAGATTATTTGAAATTAGATTTGGTTTCATCTTTCTATTATATGAGTAGACCCTGACCTTAATTGAAATGAAATTTGTTTTATATTTAACGATAGTCATAACCACTCCTGAAAGTTTATGACTCTTAGAAAAAAAAATTATGAATCCATCACTGCGTCAGTCCCATGACAAACATAAGGTGTAGATTTTACAGTAAAGTTGTCGAATATGTGTTGGTTAAAAATACCATATGTTGTGGACTTGTGGTAGGTGTTAAAAGCTTTGTCAAAAGAAAGTGTATTAATGGGCCGGTCAAGGTCATTTTGGCGTGATGAAGTCAGCAATGACATTTTATACGATTAATTAATAATTCAAAGAGATTATGATTTTTATTAGTGAGATGTGACAATGACATTAACAAAATTATCTTAGTTTAACTTAAAAACAATGTTTAAAATAAGAGTAATAGTTATATATGCTATTTTATTCTCCATATGTGACTCGATCACAGATTCACAAAGTTTAATCTCGAGGCTCCGACTCTTCAAAGTTCCTTGAAGGTGATTAACTCAAAATCCAGTGGTTTATATATTACCCATTTAATCGAAATAGCGTTCTAATCGACCGATCAGCTGATGTTAAAACGTTGTACATGAGAAAAAAAAACATGTTAAAACGTTGTACATGAGAACAAGTAATTGAACTCTTGACTCATACCCTCAAGTAAACGGCAACCCCCCTTAGATTTCCTATTTAAGACCCATCAACACCCTCCAAATTTGTTATCACTCCAAAAAAGAGATCCATTCAACTCTCTTTTTCACCTTTCACTTTTTAAATTCAAACAAAAGCTCACATGGAGACCGAATTATTAACAACACATATGAAAATCCACACACCCAAACGGGGAAAAATTAAAGCTAGGATTTTTAAAGGGATCGCAGTGTCGGTAGTCTCTGCAACCACCAAAACTGGCGGGTTTTTGGGTTTGATCAAGAAAGAATATGAAGAAAGTGACGGTTCGGCCCCTCCAACCCCACCTAGCACCCCAACAACACGAGCGATTGAGCAAGAATGACGATGACCAACCTCGTCATTTCACAGGATGTGTTAGAGATGGTTGTTCGATGCTGTAAAATATTTAATCGTGAGTAAGTTTAAAGTATTGTAAAGACATTTTTTAATATGTTTTTTTTGTAATGGAATGAAAACTTGGATCCACTATTATCGATCACGAGTTCGTTCTCATATGTTATATATTGCTGTCTTATGATAAATAGGTGATTGTAATCATTAATGTATAATTATAAAAAGTATGAAGAATGATATCTTCAAGTTCTTTTTGTTTTTTTGAAGGATATAATACTTATATGACTATGACTATGACTACGAAAGTGTATTTTAATTTGTTGACTCAGGTGTTCTTGATGTATGTTTAACTCAAAATAATTACTAAGTCAAACATTATATTAAGTGAATTTCTTTTTCTTAATATTAGTTTACACGTCAAACTAATTAAAAAATTCAAATAACGTCATAATCAATCATTCAGTTATATTTTATATACATATGTACAAACTTTTACAACTAAATTAAAATAAAAACACACGGCGCTAGCTGTTAAAAAATAAAAAGCTCTTTGCAATTTAGATGATCATACTTATGGTTCTAAAAGCAATGTCAAACTTGTTTCCTCCCCTCACGCTATCTATCATGGCTCTCGTATGTCTAGATTTGAGTTATTGCATTCCCCTTATTAGTGTGATACTAGATCAAATTATAAATACACCATTCACCAATAGGAAATGAAACTTGTATAGACTTGTGAATCCAATCTTGAAAGAATTCGTGAACTCAAAGATCCAATCTTATATGGTTAGACCATCTAAATTCACAACCCGACCTTTTATTAAAGAGGAGTATATTGGTTTTAAATAATCTCAATTCAACTTTTGGTCGATATCGATCTTAACCAATGACATGGCTAGTGACAATCTCACATTTTAACATGTTTGCTTCCAACGGTCACCGGAAAACGTTTTTTGCCGAAAAATCAACCTGAACACCACTACCATCACCTTAACACCATCGTCGGCCGCCTATCGACAACCACCACATGAACACCACGGTTGATCACCACGACCCAAACACCGCCACCGCCACTGACCGCCACTATTCGAACATCACCATCGACAGTTTCCACCTGTAAAAGGAGTTTTCTTGCCAAAAACAGTTTTGCAGCAGACACAACCTAAGGTTCCGACAACCTCACTCATTGGGGTTTTTACTAAAAAAAAAGGTTCCTAAATGTCCGATTTAAGGTTCCAGATGAAAAAGTTAAGTTTTCCGGCGACTGAAGACTAACAGAGTTACGCTTCCGTTACTCATGGATCGTTGGAAGCAAACGTACTAAAAGGTGAGACTGTCACTAGCTATTTCGATAGTTGAACCGGTAACAACCAAAATGTGATAGTTGTGATTATTTAAAATCAATAATTGTCACTACCATTCAGAACCCAACCTAAAGCAGATTTTTTATTAAATAAATTTGAGTTGTTATTAACTAAAATATAAAATATAAATATATTTGAGATAATAAGTTTACGAACCAATAATATCATATCAGATGCATGTTAAAAATATAACTTTTTAAAATAAGTTTGATTTCAATAAAATTTATATCAAAGTGTAATAAAACAAGTTTGTATATTTTTTTAGAAGAAAAATAGTTATTACAAGTTATTAGACAAAATTCAAAATATAAGTTTGTTTGTAAAGAAAAGAAAAAATTAAATTATCACCCAATAAAAGGATGACATTTGTTAAATTAGATACATTAAAAGGTGGTGATCTTGTCCATGTTTATTAGACCATTCGCTATGGGGCGGGGTTGGGTGGGTTGTAGGGGCGCGGTGGGCGCGGAACACCGCCGTGGGGCGCGGTCCAACCAAGGGCGACGAAGAAATGGCCGTTTCAATGGCCGGCGCCGTTGACATCTCTCTCACACACACATTTATACATATGCATATATATGTATAGTAGGGGCGCCCTTGGGGCATTACACCATAGTGGGGCATCTTTGGGTGGGGCTTCGATGCCCTCGGTGCTTACGTGGCGTTGACGTGGCACGGTGGAGGGGCTTCGAAGCCCCTCACCATAGCGACCAGCCTTAACAACTTACCCAACCCAACCTTTAATATAAAAATTATTTTCTCTCTCTTTAACCCACACAACCTAACCTAATCTAGAATTTCGCTCTCATTCACAACCCAAACTAAACCGATTTTTTTATTTAATAAATATGATTGTGATTCTTAAAAATGAAAAAAAATACATTTTAAAAACAATAAGTTTGAGAACCAATATTTTGTATTGTAACGATATTAAAAAATCATACATATTTGAAATAAGTCAGTTTTTAATAATTTGTATATCGAGATGTTCATAAAAAGAAGTTAAGATCTACAGTGTATTTATATTTTATTTTGAAGTTTAATATTAAAATTTTAAATAATTAAAATAGTTAAGTTTTGGGTTACAACAAATTATTTTATGACATGTGACATGAAACACTCAAGTTTGGGTTGCAACCCAGGTTGCTCCACCAATCAGGTTGCCAACGTAGATTGATGTGATTTTTTTGTTGATTTTTTAAGTTACTTATAACCTTTTGTTTTATTGCTGACCAACCCAATACTAGATCACCCATAAAAGCGTTCTTATGTTTGTCTAATCTGGTAGTGAGAAAGGTTATAAAGACTTGTCTTCTATCCTTTTATTTATTAATATTATTAACAACTTACACCAAAGTTAAGTGATGCGGGGGCTTTCCTGAATAACACAGTTATGTGGGAAAGCTAGTTTTATAAATTATCGGAATGGAGTGGGCAATCGTTACCATTCCAAAGGATCGCTTGCCTTCAAGTGATTGGAGTGCCCTTACACCTATCAGACGAGGAAGTTTTCAATGTCGTCGGAGCCTTAATAGGAAATGTGGTACACAAATCTCAGATTTCATGTAATAATAGAGATTTGTCAATTGAGTGAATCGGTGTGTTGGTTGGGGACGGGAAGAGAATAGCTGAAGAGATCAAAATGAATTGGAGGGATAAATGTGTTGGGAGGGTGGAGACTATTAAAAATTATGAGATGGAAATCGGCGATAGGTCAGATGGGCTGTCGGAAAATATAGACTCTACCGACCAGAGCCCGACTAAGAAAGGTGATGTGGAACAGTCGGACGAGAAGACGGAAGATTCGTAGGGAAGCAATGTTGTAATTAATGGAAGATTGGAAACGAAAAAAGGACAAGTCCTGAGGGGGAATGTCGGCAAATGGAACAGATGAGGCAAGAGAGTAATGATGAGGTTGAGGATGCTCCAATAGCAGAATTTGTTTTTAACTCTACATTGGGGAAAAAAGAAATTGGGGTTAAACAAAGCTTTACGAGTGGGGTTTTGGATAAGATAAGCCCAATAGTGGATAGGCTGAGAGCAAGAAAAAGGCCCAGAAACGATAACCCGTTTGGCTTGGATGAGCTTTTGGGCTTGACAAAGGAGAAAGTGGATATTTTTAACAAAGAAAGAAGGCCCATAGAGGTTGGGAATAAGAAGTCAGATGATGTATATAAAAATATACATCTTTTTAGCATAAAATAATCTCTAAAAACTGCAACTTCTATCAAATAATATAGCACAAATAGCTACTTATCTTATTAAAATGTATTTTCAGGTAAACCCAAGCCTCAAACGAAGAAACAGGCGAAAAAACAAAGAATAATGAAAGAAAATCCAAGAAAACACCTGACACGCCCTTGTGCCCTCTGGACACACCCCCATGCCTTTAGATGCAAGAAAAGACAAAAATCTGCAAGAAAAGACAAAATACTGGACACAGAAGCATGGGGTCGTGCCTCAGAAGGCATGGGACCGTGGTCACCTTTCATAAAAGATAAAAGAAATATAAGAGATCACCAAAACACGGGGCCGTGCCTCAGGAAGCACGTCCCCGTGGTGAGTCAGCATGTACGATCTGACAGAGCATTAAATGCGAGATGACAGCTGGACACGGGGGCGTGCCTCATGAAGCACGGGGTCATGCCTGCATCTTCAGATTGCCTATATTTAGAAGTGCATGTTGCATTGATCAAGTGTGCTTGAAGAAAACTTCTATACGGGTTTCTCTTATAAAAACACCCACTTTACACTCATATTGAAGGCTTTGTGGAGAGTTTGAAGGCTTAAAGGTTATCATTACCATCATCCACCATCATCATCATCCATCACCATTGAAGACGGAAGATTCATCCAACATTTGGTTAGATTGTTCTAAGTTTGATCATATGTTTATTATCGTCATCTCTTTCAATGTTCATAACCATGCTCATTATGAGCTAAACTCCATTTACCATCTAAAATCTATGAAGAAGCTTTATTTTACTTGATGATTATGTTGAAAACATGATTTAGTTTTGTAAGGTACATGGTTATTTTGCAATTATCCTTTGATGAAGAAATGTTTTATCACCTTAACTCAATACATCAAGATTGATGATTAATAATCATTCATGTTCACTCATGTTCTTGGAAACTAGAAATGGTAAAAAGAATACCTTGATAACTTATTTAAGATAAAACATGGATCCTTATATTGTACTTAGAAATGATGAGATATAGGTTATGATCTATTTCTCTAGTCTTGATAATTCTAAAATAACATTGTTAACACGATTGCTTAGGTTATCATGCTAGTTAAAGAAATCATATGTTAATGGAATGTGTAACTATAACCTACTTAAATCAACCAGGGGGGGTTGTGTGAGTTAACTACAATAACTCGAATTTGTTAGGATTGGTATTTGAGAAATCGAAGTCAATCCTAATCGTTCTACTTTACCAAACTGCTTGTCTACTTAAATTGACATTCTCGTAGTAGTATGATATTAAGAAAAGGATGGACTTGAAGATACACATACTACTTTCTTTATGCCATAGAATATGTTCACTTAGAAATGATGGACTATTCTATCATATATTATTAGGACAAGTTTATCACATGTTTATTTAATAATCATCAAGGAAGAATGGCGTGAATTCTTGATCTTAGATGGTAACCTTCATATAATTGAATTACTCATTTAGAATTTTTCTTCCTGTCACCTATATTATATATATATATATAAGTATTTTTATTAAAAGTTTAAAAATCAACCTCAAAATAATTAAAACTCTTCGATTAAACTAAAACGAAGATTCATTATTAGAAACATTTGTGTCCACGGATCGATACTTGGTTCTTACAAATACTATTCTACATATACAATAGGTACACTTGACTATTTTTTTGTGTGTTTAGTCTCAGTAGAAGTCACTTTTATAAAATTAAAACATGATCTTGTGCAAAAGCTAAATCTCCAATCCATTATATTTCATAACCGCACGCAACACACAATCGGCGTTTCTTAGAGGAAAGTCTATTCTTGATGGGCCTCTGATTGTTAACGAGCTTATTTCATGGGCCAACAAATCCAAGTGTAAAGCTTTCTTCCTAAATATTGACTTTGAGAAAGCATATGATAATGTGAACCGGAAATTCTTAGTTTTGATCTTGGTTCAAATGGGGTTCCCGTCAGTGTGGTGTGAATGGATTCTTGGTATTCTTTCCTCTGCTAGATCCTCGGTTCTCGTTAGCGGGTCACCAACTTTCGAGTTTCAATTCTTCAAAGGTAAGAGACAAGGAGATCCTTTATCCCCATTTTTGTTTCTGGTGGTTATGGAGGCGTTTTCAAATATGGTGAATACGACGGTGGAGGCAGGGATTTTGACAGGTTTCCAAACCCCAAATAAGGGTCCTAAGTTGTCTCACCTCTTATTTGCGGACGATGCTATGATTATTGGAGAATGGACTATGGCGAATATTGAAAATGTGAATAGAATTTTGAGATGCTTTCATATGTGTTCTGGACTTAAGATCAATTTAAAAAAATCAAACTTATTTGGCTGCAATACTAGTGGTATGGAGATTAAAAAGATGGCTGGGGTGCTCGGGTGCAAGTCTGGGAGGATTCCGTTTATTCATTTAGGCATATTGGTGGGAGCTAATATGAATAAAATTCACAGCTGGAATGGAATTATGGATATTTTTGAAAAAAGGTTGGCGATATGGAAAGCGCATTCTCTATCAATAGGAGGAAGGGTAGTTCTAATTAAAGCGGTTCTCGAAAGTTTACCGGTGTATTATTTTTCTATGTTCAAGGTGCCGACTAAAGTTTTTGAGAATCTTGAAAGTATTATGAAGAGATTTTTGAGGGGAGGTTCGAACAATACTCAAAAGATTCATTGGGTGGCTTGGAAGAGGGTGGCGATCCCAAAATAAAAGGGTGGTTTAGGTATTTCGAGGCTTAAAGTTATTAATAACGCTTTGCTAACGAAGTGGGGTGGAGATATAAAACAGGAAAGACGGGGCTATGGAGAAGGGTTATAGACTCAATGCATAATCAAATTAGAGACAAGGAGGTGGTTCCTATTAAGAAAGGTAATTATGGAGTTTGGTTCATGTAACATCGTGAAAATTTCGAGTTCAAAATGTCAACTTTCCAAAGTATAAGGATCAATTCTGCCAAGTTTCAAACTCCAAGGTTAAAAATGAAAATTCTGATTTTTCGACCCATCGCGCAACGCGATGGATCATCAGAGAGACCCATCGCGATACGCCTCGATAAACGTGCTATAATTTCCTCGTTAAACGTGTTCCGAACCTCGATTTCCGTGTCAACGTTTCCTCGAAGTTCGTGCCACCCTCCACCCACATACGATCAAGAAGGCGTTGTTGTAATGGCGAGGAGTCTCGGAAGAAGTAACGACGAGTGTTGAGGTTGGCATATCAAAGTTGATCAAGAAGTAAAGCGGCGTCGGAGTGCTGCTCGATTTCGTAGGGTTTCCAATACGCCAATAAGGTTAGGCGTAACAACAATTCAATATAATATAACATTATATTAAAGGCTTAAGCCTTAAGTCGAGATTATACTTGATACCTCGATAAAAGAAAAGAAGAGAAAACATAACAAAGAAATGAATGAAAGATTGAATATTGGATATTGTTAAATACGTATATATGTGTGTAAGGATATATGTATGCTCTTTGTTATGAAAATATTATTTAATGAATAATGAGTATTCTTAAATAATAAAAGAAAATGATTACGTTTCTTGGAGAAGAAGAAACGTCGGGTTTCTATATAAACTAAAGGTTTATAATTACTTTTAAACTAAAGGTTTTTAAGTAAAAGAAAATGAACTAAAGGTTCATCGAGGTTGAGATATGAAATAAGACTAAAGCTCTTAACCCGGATCGTGTATCCGACTAACAAATATTTATACTCGTACTATAGGTGCGAGATAAAGAAGGGAAAGACCCTTGGAAGGTGTGTGAAGCCTATCCTAAAGAGAAAAAGGTGAATACGCCCCCAAACTTTTATAAACTTGTTTTCAAATGAGTCAAACATGTTATGTGAAATTGTTTACAAGGAACTACGTGTTCCTAAAACCGTTATAAATTAGGGTATAAACCTAGCCCTCAGGCTGTGGTATACGTATGTCTGGATCCTTACATAGGTGGTACTACGCGATGAATGGGCACATCGCACCACCCTTGGTCGTAGGACGCTCTCCTGCAGGGAGTACGACCTTATGTGTATATTTACGGGTACTTAAATAAGTCGAACGATGCGGTGTTTATTGAGGTGACCTAGAGTAGAGGCTCGAATTTATACTGTGTTATTTGACCTTGTTATTCCTAAGCCACGATGGGCCGAGGCAGACGTAGTCTCAAGGGGTAACAAAGTAAAAGAAATTATTTTGCGTCAGCGTGTTCACCAGCATTCGTTGCTGACGTATTTTCTTACATTTTGCAGGTGAACAAGTTTAGCACTTGGAATGACGAAGTGCTTTGAATATCCGATGGCTTGGATTCATTTTGTAAACTTAATATATTAAATAATGGTTTGTAATTATAAACAAGTAATGTTTTGTTATCTCAAACGAATATTTTATAATCCCGTGTTTTGAATGTATATATAAATGTTACACCTTTGATCCTTAAAGTTTTATAAGTCTTCCGCAAATTTACACAACTCTGATTTATTTACAATTATGGTACCAACTGTTGGGTCATACTCCTAGGCCTTAGATGGGGGTGTGACAGTTCAATATTGCCTTGACAATAAACAAGCTGAAATGGGAAGGGAGCAGAGTGGTTGAATGGATAAAAGGGAAATTAGGCGACGAGTTGAATTGGTTGAATGGATAAAAGGGAAATTAGGCGACGGGTTGAAGCTGAGTTTTTGGTATGACAATTGGGTGGGGAATGCAAGTTTAAAGGAAGCTTGCCCGGATTTATTTAAGTTGGAAAGGGATAAAATACGTAGAGTCAAAGATAGGTTTTGAAGGCAGGATGGAAGTATTTGTTGGGGTTGGCAATGGAAAATAAATCCATGTACAGTTCAAGAGTTGAGAGAATGGGAGAAATGTATCCAATTAATGAATGCAACGCCTTGGGAAGCACGGTCGGATCGGTGGGAGTGGCTTGGAGATAAAGAAGGTGTGTTCTCTGTTAGCTCGGTTAAAAGGTTAATTGTTGAAAATAAAAAAAGTAGGAAATGATTATATCATGAAGTGGAGTAAGTGGGTTCTTGCTAAGTGTAATATGCATGTTTGGAGGGCGGAGATGGATTCTGACTCGAGGGGGCGTTGGAACAAAGGAACATCAGGGTTAAGGATAACGTGTGTGTTTTGTGTGATACGGGGGGAGAGTCGGCCGACCATATCATGACGGGTTGTGGGGTTGCGGCGGTGGTGTGGGAGCATATTAGCCGTTGGTGCAAAGTTCCCCCGATTTTTGGGTTTTCGGTTAGAGACCTTTTTGAGCTCCATAAGACTTTCAAGCTTGGAGTTGTTGAAAAAGAGGCGTTTCATGGGATAATCATAATTGCTTGTTGGAGAATTTGGAAAGCGAGAAATGAAAAAGTGTTTGAAAGAAACAAGGTTAAAGTGAAAGAGATAACTGGAGACATTAAAGCCTTTGGTTTTCTTTGGTTTAAGCATAAGCCAAAGCATAGCTCGATAGAATGCTTAAATTGGTGTAGATTCATTTTCATGTAATTTCTTTCTTTTGAGGTTGCTTCCAGGTTGTGGAGGCAGCTCGTGGGTGTGGTGTTCTTGGCTGATTTTGGTTGTTTATAAAAGTTTATAGTAACCAGATTTACTTTTGATGAAAATCAAAAACAGATAAAAAAAATATAAGGACCAAATTTATAATTTATCAAAAAAGGTTTTGTTTGCACTCCCAATTCAAAATAAAAAACCCTCCACTCTGAGCTTCGATTATTCTGATCGAATATTAATTAACAGAAGAATCAATGGAAGAAGGAGATGAATCTAAAGGTGAACCAGGAGGAGTAGTGTCAAAAGGCCTTCCGGCGTACGGCGGCAAATACATTCATTACAACGTACTCGGTAACCTATTTGAGGTCTCTTCCAAATACGCTCCTCCTATTCAACCTCTTGGCCGTGGTGCTTACGGCGTCGTCTGGTAATCGCTTTTATTTATTACCTCATCTGTTTCTTTTAATAACTTTATTATTAACGATTGATGTTCACATTACTAGATTATTAGTGTATGTATTAGTTAGGGCTTGTAATTATGTCAATTATATAATTAGATTAAAAGATATGATATCATTTGATTAGGTTTGTTTTGTTTTGTAATTATCAGCATTGTATAATTAGGTTTATACCAGCTTGATTATTTTATCAGCTGAAACTAATTAACAGCATTTAGGCCCTTTGGGACATATGGTTTAATCTGAGGTTGACCATTAGTCTAATGCTTAAAACTTATATCTTGTAAATTACTATAAAAACCTTCTTTGATAATTGTCATAAGTTGATGTTTACGGGTGCAAACGAGCACCGCTGCTCGCGAGCTACTTGGGTCGATAAAAAGCTTGAAATGAGCCAAGCCCGAATGAGGCTCATTTAGTTATCGAGTTCAAGCTCGAGCCTTGTATGAGAAGCTTGTTTAGGCTCGTCATGCCTTAACGAGCCTTGTGTATTTTCAGTTTTTCCTCTTTTGGACTTCTAGGCTAGAAGTTCTAGGTATTAAGTTAACACTTCACAACCGAGCTTGAGTCGAGATTTGGATCGTTTAAGGTACTAAACGAGCTCAAGCTGAGCTTCAGAGTTAGGCTCGTTAAAGGTTTTTATCAATATATACAAAATAATAAAAAAAATGTATTTAAATTAATAAATAAATAACAAACGATCCAAACCCGATCTTCAAAAACAGCTATCGAGCTGAGCTCGAGCCCAAGCCCACGTAAGTCAAAACGAGCCGAGCTCGGGCTCGGTTTGGCTCGTTTACGCCCCTATTGATGTTTATCTTATTTTGGTTCTGTTAATTGTGAAATGATGATTGTTGAGTATACTGACATGATGAAGGCTTTTCATTTAAATCACTGAACTTATTTTCTGTTCTCTATTGACAAGATGTAACCGCGTGTTACTGTTATTGTAGTTGTGCTAAAAACTCTGACACAAAAGAAGATGTTGCAATCAAGAAAATCGGGAATGCATTTGATAACAATATTGATGCCAAGAGGACTTTAAGGGAAATCAAACTCCTAACCCATATGGATCATGAGAATGTATTTACATCTTCACATTCATTACTTTTTCTTTATTTGATCCCATAATTTTATGTATTCATATTATCTAATACTCATATTTCATAGATCATCCAAATCAAGGATATCATTCGACCACCAAGTAAAAAGAAGTTCAAGGATGTTTACATTGTGTATGAGTTACTGGATACAGATCTTCATCAGATTATATGCTCATCTCAGGCATTAACAGATGACCACTCTCAAGTGAGCTTATGCATTTTTTTAATCTTTAGTAAACATTATATGATATGCAAGTGTTTTCTGATAATCGCATTGCACTTGGCACTTGGCAGTACTTTTTGTACCAGTTGCTTCGCGGACTAAAGTACATACACTCTGCAAATGTTTTGCACCGCGATCTAAAGCCAAGCAACTTGCTTCTGAATGCAAATTGTGATTTAAAGATTTGCGATTTTGGGCTTGCAAGGACAACATCTGAGTCAGATTTCATGACTGAATATGTGGTCACCCGGTGGTATAGAGCCCCTGAGTTGTTGCTTAATTGTACTGAGTATACTACAGCCATTGATATCTGGTCAGTTGGTTGCATTTTAATGGAGATTTCTTTGAGGGAACCTTTGTTTCCTGGTAAAGATTATGTCCAGCAATTGGTGCTTATAACTGAGGTACTGGTTTTATAACCATTTTATTCAAAGAGTTGATTATTATTATTATTGTAATAGTTGAACGTATGTTTTTAATGCATACAGCTTCTAGGTTCACCAGATGACTCGGATCTTGGATTTTTAAGAAGTGATAATGCTAGAAAGTACGTTAAACAACTACCTCGTGTACCAACTAAATCTTTTCAAGAAAAGTTTCCAGATGTGTCACCGTTAGTGTTGGATCTTGCAGAGAAGATGTTAGTTTTTGATCCGTCTAAACGCATTACTGGTAAATGTTTTTTTTTTAATTGGGATAGTGGTTAAAAGGATATTTTGGTTACTAATATTCTAATATGGTTTACACTTTGTTGACGTGTTTATTACAGTTGAAGATGCTCTTAATCACCCGTTCTTGCTAAGTCTACACGAGATAAATGAGGAGCCCATTTGTTCATCACCATTTGTGTTTGATTTTGAGCAAACAGCCTTAAGTGAGGAAGATGTAAAGGAGCTTATTTGGAAGGAAGCTTTGAAGTTTAATCCAGACAATGATGGTGATGGTGGGGTGGTGGAGTAATTTTGATTTGGAATGCTAGTAAGTTGTGCATTATGAGTTGTATATCCGTTTGGAGTGTGTATTTTCTTGGTTTGGAAAGTGTGTTACATATAATATATGACATCTATATAGAACAAGTTACATGATCCATATTCATATTTGTTAATAATCCAAGAACAAGTATTTGTTTAACTTATGTAACTATGTTGTTAAATTGTGTATAACATTTGAACATTAGAAAACATAAATGAACGTTAACGAATAACTGAAGGTTGCTTGTGTTTGATCATATGATTATGAGATTTTTTTACTTATCTTTATTTGTTTGACAAATAGGCTCATAAAAACAAAGTTATCAATTTTTCATCGAATTATCTGATTCTGTTTGTGTATAGCAACAGTGTATTTTTTTAATATTTTAATTTAATGATCTATATGATTTTTCTTCAGTTTTACTATCCTTGTGTTCAATATATGTTTTTATGCGTAATAAATTTATCATCTTTGTAAGTAAAAAAAATATATACACGTTTATAAATTATAATGCAAGTTTTGATAAACAAAATTAGTAGCATGCAAGTATGACGTTTAGACATGTGTAGTATCTAAAAATGCACATATTTCAATATTTGCAATCCTACAAAAACTGAAATCCAATTCCAAAAGATCACATATTAAATAAAAGAAAAATGATGCACACAATTCAACGATTTGTCAATCAACATCCAACGTGATCATCCTTGAACATTAACGAAAAAGAGCAACTATAGAAAAAGCGTTTTTCAGTCAACACCTAACATCATACTTGAACATTAAAGAAAAAGGATAATGACATGATATGACCTTTTAAGTTTTGAATGATCACTTCAGAATAAATTTGTTTTTAAGCTACACAAAGTAGTACCCCTTTTATATATAAATGCTAAACTATACATAAAATTCATATAATATGTTTTTTGATCAAGAAATGACTAGAGGCGATCTTCCATGTAAGGAAAATCCGAGCATGACATCACTTTACTAAGAAAACTTACTGTTTAATTGCAAAAACCATTTGAGGAAAACATTTACATGTTGACTTATCAACTTTCCGCAATTTCTTTAAATTCATATATAAATGGTATAGTTAAACTTTATAAGATGCTTAATCTTACTAAAGTAATTTTAAATAAGAAAAGATGTTTTGAGTGTAGTTTTATGAAGAAGCCGAAAAAGACTTAAGATGAAGAACAGGCGGTTCACAGCCGGACCATGGTGCGTCCAATGGCCACATTTTCGGATTTTCTCAAGAAACCCTTTCAGTTGCATAAACACTTTTAACAGGTTTAACTCATCTATTACAAACCAAACCAAGAAGTCCACAACAATCTCTAAACTCTTAAAACACAACATTTACATTAGATTGAAGATCATATGTCAGCAAACAAGGCTTTCGTGAAAAAAAAAATGTAATATCGATTCAAGCACTAATTATAGCAGTGAACAGTGATTTATACCATATTAGAGAGAAGAAAAGGATGAAATCAACTTTTAGTTGCACACCAAGATCGAGTATACATCATATCATTGTGTTTGTGTGATGTTATCTTTCTTACCATAAAATTTATGTTTGATCACCATTCATAATATCTTTTGTAAATACTGAAGAGAAGATACAAAGAGTCACATACATGAAGCCAAACCGAAATTAGAACTTAATGACTTGCTTAGGCTGGCTTCCAAGCTTTCCAAGTGACTTGTCTAATGCTGTGTGAAATTCACTGAATGGAGCAACCTCCATGCTGCAAAAAAACAAACAATCATGTATCAAAGTACAAATCACAACTAAAATATGTGTTTTTTTAATGTTAAGTGACTAACTCGTATTTCAATTTCCCTTCAAGAATCAAGCCCAAAAGATAATCCAACATTTCTCTGCACTCTTCATTTTTATCTGGACCCAACCAATTTTGTAAGTAGAATCCTGTTAAAATAAGCTCCTGCAAGAAAATGAATTATGAGGATAAACATTTTTTATATTTTAATTGTTTACAAATCGGATACGTACTTTAAATATGAAGGATGAAGTTGATACAGTTACAGGCTTCTTAGCCATACCACCATAAGTCACCATCGTTCCGCCCTGCCTGAAGCCATTATTAGTGATCTAATTATAGTAACACATTATAATGAGATATAGTAACGTATGTATAACACTTAATGTCTTAATCCCACCTTAAGAATTTTAGAACCAGTGAAGCAGCGTTACCACCAACGCAGTTAAATCCTAGAGCAGGTTCTGGTATATTATCCTACAACAAGAATTGTAAGTGTGACAAATAATATAACAAGATGTGTAGACTAATAACTTTCAAATTAGTTTGAAATAAAAACATACCAAAAGACTTTTCACATTTTTAACATCGAGTTGGCTCTCGGTATACACTTCATCAGCACCAAGTTTCTTGAGTTTCTCTTTTGCTTCATCTGAGCCGGGCCTACAAGTCAACAGAATCCATAATTAAGTTAAACTAACAAGTAACAACTGAATCTAACTTTAGGTACAAAAAGAAATATATTATTTATTGACCTGTCCCTTATAATATTAATGGTATGGACGCCACGAAGTTTAGCGAGCTGAATGACACATTGGCCAACCATACTAGTTGCTCCATTTTTCACGACTGAATCCCCTGTTCATTTATACTTTATAAACTTCAAAATTCAAGTTCTCAGGTGAAAGCATACTAGACATTTTAGCACCTGATTTAAGATCCACAAAGTCTTCTAACATGCATAGAGCAGTCAAAGGATTAATTGTCACCGTGGCGGCGTATTCCACTGGTGTGTCTTTATCAAGTTTGTGCCACAAAGTTTTGTCTTTAACAACATGTGTCTGCCATGTACCTAGGAAGATATTAAATAACAAATCAAATAATAACAATATGATAGATAATAATTAATAAACTAGGTTAACAAGAACTAAAGATTATGGAATTCACCAGGTGATGGCGGAGACACCATCACTAAATCGCCCGGTGAAAGCGCATGTACTGCTGAGCCTACAGAGTGTACGATTCCGGCACCCTCATATCCTGCAACAGCAGGCAGCGGCGGCCTCACAGGGTACACGCCTACAAAAACAAAAGCACATACATTACAACAATCATAATTATGAGTGTTAGACCGTTAGTTATATATAGGGGCATTATTGTCCATTAGTATAAACAGTTTGTTAGAGAATTTGTTAGGCTGCTCGTTGTGGTCTCAAGTGGGAGACGCCATCCGAGCACCTCACTCGTTAAAGGGGTGCCAAACCACAACGCTCGAATTATAACTCCAGCGCCAAACCATTTTTCGCCATCTAGCGCCATTCCAATGACAGCGCGCCCTCTTGGTAGGTGGGTCCACTTCAAACAATCAATCCTTTTTTCTTTTGTTTTTTTTTTAAAAAATACATATTTAAACCTAGTTAACCCACAACGCGTAAATTAGCAGGTGGCTAGTTATTGCCCCACTGCCTATGCCTACGTGTTTGAAGAGGTAGGTCCCAGCAGAGCCCAGTTGGACCCGCAAGACTCACCTTAAACAGGGACGTCTGCGCAGAGACCAACTGGATCCGCAGGACCAACCATGCTCAGAGAAGTGACGTCCTTACGCGCAGTATGCAAGCTGGTCCCGCAGGAAATGCCTCCCATGGTGAAGGACTCCGCCTGTTCCCGCAGCCTCGGATACAAGCCATGAGGGAAGGCCACCCGCGCAGCATGGCTACACGCACTAGGCACTTAACTCTCCCCAGTGTCACCTGAAGGAATGAGCAAAGGCGGGAGGGGGAAAACTCCCGCCTAAATGAGCCAGTCCGTATGATGGAGGATCTTTTGTGTGATACCTGACGAGGTACAGACAAAAGATCTGACCAAGAATGCGACAGCTCACTGACAGCAGCATGGCAGACAGCACGCCACAGCACTGTGACCAATAGCCGCCGCCTACCCACCAACTCCTGCCATACCACGTGCCTAGCCTGTAGTTGGCAGAAGAGGAAGAGTGCACGACACGCCTGCTCTGTGTCAGCCGCTACCTATCCACCACTCACAGGCAGGGCACGTGCATAGGTTACAGTTGGTAGCGTGTTGGGCCGGCTAAACCCCTTGGAAACCTACCTTCGGCTATAAATACCACAAATGGTATGATCATATCTTACTACATTATCATCATATTATACCTGATATCTGCTCTAGCAATCTCTTAATATACTTTTATATTTAAAGAGCAATCTAGTCTGATTCTCACACCGGAGGGTGGTCACAAGGAGGAACCCCCCCCCTTCTCAGTGACGAGCTCACGGTGTCTGTTTTGCAGGTTATCAGAAGAACCATCTTCCAAGGGTCTAACCCCTCGTGGGAAACATCTCTCCAACCCCCAGGTTACCAGTAATCTGTCTGGGGTCTGGTTAGTGTTTCTTCATTGGCGCCATCCGTGCATAAAGCTAGAACTACAATTTTCTCCAGTTTTTTCAAAACTTTATACAAAAGATGGTTAGAGAAATTCCGGTAACCACAACCCCAGCTATTGGGGGGAATACCGGCAACACAGTTTTTACAAACACTACTCCGGCTACCGAAGCCGGAGCAAGTGAAGTAAATTTTACGAACACTACCCCACTTACTAAAGCAGGGGCAAGTGCAGTAAATGACCGCCTACTGGGATCCACCGATACCCAGTTTGAAAAACGAAGACTCCCCCGCCAGACTCTCGACGAAGTCAAGGCATGGGCGGAGGCACGACAAAAGGAATTCCAGGCTGAGTTGAACGAACGCTTGCGTTCCGTGCAACAGGCCGACGAATTCGAATACTGGGAGGATGACTCGGAGGAATCCGACTCCGACGCGAACCCTCGTCATAAGGCAAAAGGGAAGCGTAAAGAAACGGAAACCCAACCGAAAAGGCATTTTGGACAAGCCTTCAAACCAAAAAGCATAGATGGAAGTCCACGAGACTTCTCTAAAACGTTCAGACCAAACGTTACAAATGCAGGAACGTCCAAATTTGCACGGGACATTGCTGAAGCAATTGCCCCGAAGAGTGCTAAACAAATGCCTAACATAGGCACATATGACGGCCTATCTGATCCAGACGACCATTTGAACAGGTTCATAGCGGGGGCAACCGTTAGCAATTGGACGGAACCCACGTGGTGTTACATGTTCCAAATGACGCTGGTGGGGGCTGCTAGGGCTTGGTTTGATCGTTTACCGGTTAACCACATTTACGACTGGGCAGACTTCCAGCAGAAGTTTAGCCAACACTTCAGCCAGCAGCGAAAGTATACCGAGGAGCAATGGACAATCCTCAAATGCACACGGGAAGAAGATGAATCTCTGCCAAACTTCATCACTCGCTTCAACTCAAAGAAGTTAAGTTTGGGCAATATCAGCGAGGATCTTGTTCGCGCAGCCTTCATCCAGGGCGCGCAGGACCCAGAGCTTATCCGGACCCTAACGGGTAAAGATGGAATGCCATCCACATGGGATGGCATCATGACAGCAGCCAAACGCTATGCGGAAACGGAGAAGCAA
This sequence comes from Bidens hawaiensis, assembly GCF_021521415.1. NCBI lineage: Eukaryota > Viridiplantae > Streptophyta > Magnoliopsida > Asterales > Asteraceae > Bidens > Bidens hawaiensis. The sequence continues at coordinate 213,043 of NW_027491477.1, forward strand.
CTGGGTAGAGACCTTCCGCAGAGCACAAACCTTTACACCCAGAGGACGAGAGAGGACAACGTCCTCACCGCCCGATTGAACAAAAAACGGAAGCAAGGCATTTGGCAGTCAAGGGTAAACTTTGACACCTCATCCGGCTTACAGCACCGATTGGGTGAAAGGGATAATGTAAAGCCGCACCGGAACCCCAGATGGACGCCACTTACCAAAAGCGTCACTGACATATTTGCTACTGAAGAGCTCCCATGGCCAAAGCCTCCAGAAATCCGACATCGTCACGATGCTGATCGGAGCAAGTACTGTGACTATCACAGAACAAAAGGCCACAACACTGAAGAATGCATAGACGTAAAAGACATGGTCGAAACATTCGTCAGAGATGGGACGCTCGCGCACCTCGTGGCGAAATAAAAGCTAAGCAGGCAGGCAGGTGCGTGTGGAACCACGGCTGGGGTAAACACGAATAAAAAATCAGCTTCAATAGAGACTACATGCTGCGTAAAGAACGAGATCCCGAAACAGGTGCGTGTCGGCTCGATGGCGCTCCCATCCCAACAACATGGAAGGGAGCTCATTTACACAGTTTGCATGTAAATCAATTCCAATTTGTAAAGAAAAGGCCAAGAGCCACTTCTAATGGAAATGATTCTCTCTAGAACATCGAAGCTGATGATTTTACATTTATACTTTTCTGGACACTAATATGCCGGTTTTCACCGCATAATTACGTGAAGTCATTGCATGGGAAGGCGGTCCTACCCGCACGAACCCAATAACGTGACAAACCTTCACGCAGGTCAGTTGAAGGGGAAAAAGTTCAGCACCCAAAAATGAAAGTGCCGGTCTATCCGCATGAATCATTAAGGAAACTGAATAATAACCTGTCAACAACCGCGCGTCGAACGGTTAAAACTATCCAACACTGGACGACATTCACATTACGTGAAGTCGTTGCGTGGGAAGGCGGTCTTACCCGCACGAACCCAATAACGTGGCAAACCTTCACGCAGGTCAGTTGAAGGAGTTCATCCCATTAAATGAAAGTGCCGGTCTATCCCGCATGAATCATTCGAGGGAACTGCACCAACAACCGCGCGTCGAACGGTTCAAAACAAAATTCTTAAAAAGATGAGAAAAACCTACACGCAGGTCAGATAAGGGTAAAGTCTTGCCATCCTACTAAGTGCAAGTGACGGTTCTACCCGCACAATCACGAAAGGGGAAGCAAAACTTCACACCTATTATCAACCACGTTCAAAGGTTAACTTATCCTCAAAAGGTAAGAGAAACCTACACGCAGGTCAGATAAGGGTAAAGTTTTGCCATCCTACTAAGTGCAAGTGACGGTTTTACCCGCACAATCACGAAAGGGGAAGCAAAACTTCACACCTATTATCAACCACGTTCAAAGGTTAACTTATCCTCAAAAGGTAAGAGAAACCTACACGCAGGTCAGATAAGGGTAAAGTCTTGTCATCCTACTAAGTACAAGTGACGGTTCTACCCGCACAATCACGAAAGAGGAAGCAAAACTTCACACCTATTATCAACCACGTTCAAAGGTTATTATTCTGAACACTTGGAAAATTGCTAATTTAAACTAAGTATGCAAGTCATAAGTTTATAAAGCAAGGAACCCAAATAAGGAAATAACAATCTTATACGCAAAAAGATTAATATTTCAATGATATATTACAACAGTGGCCGGGTAACTACCCGCCTAAAAGAAATCTATACAAAGCTAAGTCTATCCTAGCGGTGGGAAGAGATCTTCAGGATCAGGCTTCAGGGCCACCTCCGCTTGGACCAGCACCGTCAGAGTGCGGCTGCCCAAGGAAAGCCTTAAGGATGTTGAGCCCATCATCAGCAGCAGCAGCTTCATTCACCTTCTCCACCACTGGATGCGGGAAGGCAGCATACTGGTTCACAGCTTGGTCATAAGCAGCTTCAGTATTAACATTGAATAAAGGGAAGTTGGAGGGCGGAAAGCCTCTCTCAGCAAACCCTAGACCAAGCAGGAAGCCAGTCTTCTCCCCATCCTCATGAGAAGCGTTGAGGGCTGCGCTCATCGCATCGTCATAAGAGGTCTCTGAAAGGACCCGACGCACAACCTACAAAAGAAAATTACAAGTTAGAACATTTTCTAATTAACAAGCAGAAAGAGTAAAAAAAAAAAAAAAAAAAAAAAAAAAAAAAAAAAAAAAAAGGGATACCTGAGGCAACGCTTCTCGAAGCAGCCATTGGAGGGTAGCTTGACTTTCTTTGTAAGCACGTTCGGCTCCGCTTTTATCAAGGTTGGCAAGTTGAACTTCCTTGGCGGCAGCTTCTTCGACGCTTTTGAGTTTCCTTTCAGTACGGTCAAGCACCCCCCTCTGGTCAAGGATCTCCTGCAGCTTCTTGGCATCTTCCATTGCCAAGGCGTCATGAGCATGCTGAAGAGCCTTTAATTTGCATTTAAGCTGCTCATTCTCTTCGCGAAGTGGCTCAGCAACAGCTTCAGCCTTGGCAGCCCTCTCAGTTGAGTTTCGCGCAGTCTCCTTGGCCAGCCGAAGCTGTTCATTCACAGCTTGGGCAGCCTTGGAACGGGCCTCGAGTCGCGCCTGGACTTCAACCTCGAGGGCCTTGAATGCCTTCTCCTTCTCGGCTGCGGCAGCGGCCAACTGCCGGTTCTCCTCCCGAAGAGCCCGCGCTTCAGATATATCTTTGGCGCGAGCTGGTTTTAACTTGTCGTTTTCACGACAAAGCAGCTCGACGCGGGGCTGCGTTCGGGCCTGGAGAACCCGAAGCTCATTGGTTAGCCTACCCTCTTGGTAGCTAGCCATGGCTTCCCCCAACGCACCATGAGGAGCAGCGTGGCGAGCCCAGTCCACGCACTCCACAGGGGTGCGAAGGGTTGTTCCTCGGCGTATGTTCCATCTTGGAACATACACTTCATTGGAATCCGACACTGCAAAAGAAACAAAAGCAGTTAGGAAAAGATGATAAAAATATGTAAGGGAAAAAGAACCCTACGTACCTGTAGGGTCAATAACAGGCCGATAGCCGCCAAACCCATCACCTGAACCTAAAGGAAATCCATCCAACAGGTCAGGCAGACGGGAAGGTGGCATAGATCGGCGGGAAGCCTGGCGCATACCTGATGGTCCGGCCGTCGGTGCCGGTGGCGCAGGTATAGTGGCAGCCGCTGTGGCAGCAATGGTTGGCGCCACCTCCTCAGCAACAGTAACCGCCGGCTCCGTGAAAGATGCTGTAAAAATTGCACTCACGGCCGGCGGAGACACCTCAGCTGGAACAGCCTCAGGAAGGCTGGAACCAGCGGAAGCAGGCGTAGACGCCTGGGTCGACGCCTCGGGAAGGCTGACCGAGCCTACCGTCATTGGCGGGGGAATACTTGCTCCAACTCCACCCTGGAATGCGTCAACATCCACACCTGCACAAGCAAAAGTGTTAGAAATTTATTTGAAACAACAAATCTAGACAAGAATTATGGGGGTACTCACGGGGTTTCTTGAGCTTGAACGCACGGACGAGCGGGGGCGAACCCGATGGTGCCGGCCTCTTGACACCGGCAACCGTCGTCGTCACTGCCTCCCCGGAGGTAACAGCTACAGCCTCCGGAACGGTGGTCTCCTCACCACCGGGCTTCCCCGCCACCTCTGCATTATCTGACTCCGAGTCAGATAGGACTACCGGGTCGGCCGTAGAGGCCACCCTCTCCTTGCCTTTCCCGACGGCAGCCTTTTTCTTCCGCACCAGTGGAGGACCTTCTGCGGATTCCTCAGAAGAAGAAATGTCAACTCCAGCAGCAGGCACAGCATTGAGAGGTTCAGGGTAGAAGATAGGCTTACCTGGCCGTCGGTGGTTCAGGATCTCTTGGCCTGGCGGGTAAACCTCCACGAACCGACCCGCGGTCTGCTCTAAGATGGGCAACTCGTTCTCGTCCAGAGCACGAGTACCCATCCGCGCGGGACCATCTTCCTCCCGCGGGTTCAGGAGCGACTGAAGATCGTTCCCCTCTGAAATCAACAAGAAAGTTAGTAAAAATCGAAGTCAGCAAAATGAAACAAGACGTACCATAAGGGACAGAGTTCGAACCATATTCAAGGACGATCGGAACCTTATCCGCATTCGCCGCCTTCCACACCCGGCTCATCCCCAACATCACCATCGCCGACTCCGGAAAACGGAAAACCGGGGACTGGACCCGGGAAATCTTCGAGAACCATTCCGCCTCCTCGTAGTTGAGGGCGGGAAGGTTCGGAAGCGCCTGGCCATTCTTGAACTTCATGGCGATGGGGATGGCGCGAGCGGATATGAAGAAGAACTCTCTTCTCCATGAGCGAAGACTCCGCTCGGTGGTACAAATCTTTAAACCCTTGATACGGGTTGTAAGAGTGTACCACCCTTGGATGCACCTCCATGTATAGAAGGTCATCAGGCGGTCAACGAGGGGCTCAAGGCCCAGTATCCGGCACACCCACTCAAAGTGCCGGACCTTGGCAATGGCCATGGGGTGCACCTCTGTCAGGTGCACACCGTGCCTCTCTAGTACACGGTACACAAACTTTGTCAACGGAAACCTAAGGTTTCCGTAGACAAAGAATGCAGCATAAACCCCGATCTTGCCACTAGGGGCATCGTACACAGTATGGTGGGGTCCAGGAAACTCAGGCTCGAGAGACTCGAGCATGAACTTCCTGACGATATACTGGTACAGATCGACAGGAAGAGAGCACTGGCATTCGCCAGCAGTCCTCTGGTCATCAGCATCATGAGAAGACATGGTGGAAGAAAGACGAAAAAGAGATTTCAGGGTAATGCTTTACTGAACAGAAAAATTCGCCGGAAATTACTTGAGAAGAAGAGATGAAAGTGGAAAGTGTGGATTGCAAATAACCCTCCCCCCCTTTATATAGTAATCGCAATTAATGCGGTGAATTTAATGCGGAGGAGAGAGAAATCAAATGTGCAATGAAACTATGACACGTGGCAAAAAGCAGACTGGCAACAGCTGTTGACAGGACGTGTGCCAGTAATTTCGCGGCCACGCGCCCGAAAAATCGCGCCCACGCGCCTGAAAAAGCGTCTGGAATGACCATATAATGTCACGTCACCATAACTTCCTGCACGTCCTGACACAGTCAGAAGAAACCGTCGCGCGACGTTTCAGAGGTTTGGACTGTTCCTATCTTTCCACCAACCTTTCGAATTTCAAAATTCAAAATTTAAAAAAAAAAGAAGCGGGAAAATACCCCCTTTCCTTGGCGAACAAGTAACCATAAGACGGATGCGGGTACAGTGTTAAGGCAAAACCCTTCACATACCTAGCACCCGCAGGGAATTGAAGCCAAGAAAACCTTGGCGAACAAGTAACCATAAGACGGATGCGGGTACAGTGTTAAGGCAAAACCCTTCACATACCTAGCACCCGCAGGGAATTGAAGCCAAGAAAACCTTGGCGAACAAGTAACCATAAGACGGATGCGGGTACAGTGTTAAGGCAAAACCCTTCACATACCTAGCACCCGCAGGGAATTGAAGCCAAGTACCTCGGCAACCAAGTAACTATAAGACAGGTGCGGGTACAGTGTAAAGGCAAAACCCTTCACATACCTAGCACCCGCAGGGAATTGACGCCAGGAATACCTTGGAAGTAAAGTAACCGTAAGACGAGCGCAGGTACAGTGTTAAGGCAAAACCCTTCACATACCTAGCGCTCCGCTGGGAATTGAAACCAAGAAGGATCTTCTGGGCAATGCTTGCGGAAAAGGAAATAACATCCCCGCATAGCGGGAACGTCGAGAACTACGTTGTTTGAAGCTCCAGGATGGAATTGGTGGTTTTAACATAATTGATCACTATGTTCAAAACTACCAAAACCTCATGGAGAATCCACACAACTGGGACTCAATGCTCCTGACCTGCGAGGAGGTTACAGACCTACCCGCATCATACCCAAAGACCAAGCAGGAAACTCGGGCATTTCTGCAAGTGACAAGGACTTCCCATGGAAAACCTTACAAAACCCTTTTCAAAACCCTTTTAAGTCCAAAAGTTCACCTCACTTTATTAAACACGCATGAGAAGAACATTGGACTGGGGGGACTTGAAGAGGTAGGTCCCAGCAGAGCCCAGTTGGACCCGCAAGACTCACCTTAAACAGGGACGTCTGCGCAGAGACCAACTGGATCCGCAGGACCAACCATGCTCAGAGAAGTGACGTCCTTACGCGCAGTATGCAAGCTGGTCCCGCAGGAAATGCCTCCCATGGTGAAGGACTCCGCCTGTTCCCGCAGCCTCGGATACAAGCCATGAGGGAAGGCCACCCGCGCAGCATGGCTACACGCACTAGGCACTTAACTCTCCCCAGTGTCACCTGAAGGAATGAGCAAAGGCGGGAGGGGGAAAACTCCCGCCTAAATGAGCCAGTCCGTATGATGGAGGATCTTTTGTGTGATACCTGACGAGGTACAGACAAAAGATCTGACCAAGAATGCGACAGCTCACTGACAGCAGCATGGCAGACAGCACGCCACAGCACTGTGACCAATAGCCGCCGCCTACCCACCAACTCCTGCCATACCACGTGCCTAGCCTGTAGTTGGCAGAAGAGGAAGAGTGCACGACACGCCTGCTCTGTGTCAGCCGCTACCTATCCACCACTCACAGGCAGGGCACGTGCATAGGTTACAGTTGGTAGCGTGTTGGGCCGGCTAAACCCCTTGGAAACCTACCTTCGGCTATAAATACCACAAATGGTATGATCATATCTTACTACATTATCATCATATTATACCTGATATCTGCTCTAGCAATCTCTTAATATACTTTTATATTTAAAGAGCAATCTAGTCTGATTCTCACACCGGAGGATGGTCACAAGGAGGAACCCCCCCCCCCCTTCTCAGTGACGAGCTCACGGTGTCTGTTTTGCAGGTTATCAGAAGAACCATCTTCCAAGGGTCTAACCCCTCGTGGGAAACATCTCTCCAACCCCCAGGTTACCAGTAATCTGTCTGGGGTCTGGTTAGTGTTTCTTCAGTGTTAGTAATGTGGTGCGTTGCTAGTTATCTCACGCGACACAGCCTTAGAGATATTGTTTTGTATAGATTCATTTGATCAATGAGATTTATAGTATATGTATTATCAATTTATCATATGATAATGAGTAATTAAGTAAATTTACACACACAATTCCAAAGGATGAGATCAATAGATGTGATTTAAAACAAACCTTGAATTCGGTTAATATCGGACGGATTGATCGGAGAAGCAAGCATTTTAACACAAACGTTGTTTGCTTTAATTTCAACTGGCGGAAGCTCGATTATTCTGCAAACAAGTTTAACAAAACTCAGTAACTGTTAATTGTAATTTTAATAGCAAGTAGATTAAGATTTAAGAAAACAGAGAGCGAGTATGACTTGGTGACGGTATCTGGAGAGCCGTGGTTCTCGTAGAAGACCGCCGTGGACGGCGGTGACATGAGGGCGGAGAAAGCCCTGACCTTGCCGGAGAGAATGAATGGGTTTTAGAGTGAGAAGCCTCGCACACGCCATTGCTGTCGAGCTCAGCTTGTCACTATTCTGTATTCAGGTTTCCGATCGATACGCTTTGCCGTTGACTTTTTGTTTTGGTTTATGACTGACTATGCCATTGGCCGTTGACATCTTATTTTATTTTATTATTGAGTACTCGGTTAACTACTTTTTTTTATAGGTATGCCAACTTACCATCACCTCATTTGCTCATAATGGCATGCCTCTAATAACACCAGAGTAACCACCCTTATGATTTTTACCCCTGTTTTCGCCACCTACGATCATGTCATGAACTTCTACAATGATTGTGTCGAGTTTGTCTGTCTTAGCATTGAGGCCATCCAACGCACGCCACAAGCTATCAACTCGAGGATCTCCAATGCAACAACATTGAGGTTAATTCACTCCAACATCATGTGCCATCAAAAATTAAATATTTCTAGCAAATGTTTAGATAAGACCAATGTGGGAAAAATATTATTATGATATATAAATAGTTGTCTTAATTATTTCATACTGGTCTTTATTTATAGGTTATACTACTAGCTTAGAGGGGGCGGGCACATCGTGAGGAGCTCCCATCACGCGTGATGGCTCACCGCACACCGCCACCGGTCATTGCTCACGCGTGGAAGGGGTTGGTTGCTGATAACCATCACACAAGTGAGGGGGTGGAAATTGAGGAAAATGGAACGTTAGAGGGGAGGAGCCGTTGGAGGGGAGAGTGTTTGGCCGAAAAAAATGGTTGGTTGGTTAGTGTTTGGTCGGAAAAAAGGTCTGTTCCAGTGATTTTTTCTTACCGGAGCTCCGGTGATGAACGAATCTGGTGCATGATGAACAGATCTGGTGGTTGGTGGTGTCGTCGGGTACGGATCTGGTGGTTGGTTGGTTGGTGTTTGGCCGGAAAAAGGTCTGGTGATATGGGGTGAAGGTGGATTTAGGGTTTTGAGGGTGCTTAGGAAGTGGGTTTTGGTTGGATTCATTTGAGTGAAACCGGTGAAGGTGGGATGAAGGTGGCCGGAAAAAGGTCCGGTGAAGGTGGGATGAAGGTGGTCGGAAAAAGGTCCATCACACCACACCACCACCCCTACCAAATTCCATCAAAATGTGATGGATTTGGGGTTGATGATGTGGCCCAATTTGATTGAGTGGGGTGTGTGAGGAGATTTGCACCACCCCTCCCCCCTTACACATTACACTCTCTTAAAAGTAAACGGTTGTAATAATTAAAGACATAATTACATAAATGACAAAGAACATAACCAAAGTTTTAATTTCGATCAGTGTTATACAATTTAGCTAGACCAAGTAATTTAAACTATTCAAATTTAAACCAAATTATTAAAAATATACTCTACGTTATTTATTTATTTATTTATTGAGTTATTGGCCCCCTTTACCACACTTCTTTCACATTTCCATCGGTTTAGATATGAGTCGACAATTTGTCTAATATGTCGCGCATCAACGTATCATATGTCAGTTTTTGATTTGTCTCAAGTTTTTTTCATAAGATTTATTAAATGTTAGACTTGATGCTAGTGGTGTCTAAAGAGATTACACATCTATTTTCCACTCTTGATGTATAGTTTTGAAAATTTGATTTTGAATGTCTATTTTAGAGTTAACTAATCAACTTATTTATTTATTTTATTTAGATACGATTTTATATAACGTTCTTATAATGCATTTCATTTTCATTTGTTTTTTTAAGTTATTTATATATTTAATTTTATTATTATATTTCAAACAAATGAATTAATCATTTTTGGTGTGTAATCATGTATAACGTGAAGCTAACTCACTTGACAGAAACACTTGTCTTTTAAAAGGGAGGTCCCATGTTTAAACCTAGGTAAATGTGTAGTTTAGATTCATTGATGTAATAGAGTATGAATAATATTTGTTGTTAAAAAAAAGGTGTGTAATTAGGTTGAGGTGAGCTAAGCCGGGCTTGATCTTGCCTATGCTCAAACTCGGCTTATCTAACTTGAGTGATAGCGAGCTCGGCTCATATGTAGATAGATTTGCATTTAGACTTTTAAAATATATTAGATACCATATGTTATTTAAGAAAAACTTATAATGAGAAAGGGATTAGTCGAATAGTAATATTAACATTTCAACAAACACCTTGTCTACACGATTCTCGTTCATCTGAACCCTCAAAACAAATCGGACGGCTGGAATTAAAACTTACACCAACACCAGCTTAACTCACTAGCTTGCTTCATCCGGTCACGTGCTATCACGTGCAACGAAGTTTGGCGCCTAAAATCAACACACACACAACTCTGATCGTAAAACCCTTACTCTCGATCAAATGCGGCAGTTTCAAATGAACAAACACTCATGGCGGAAGAGGTCGATGTCTGCGGCGGACCTCACCGGCGGCGATCTTCCTATATTCAATCCGGCTTCCGCTGCTGGCCGGAGAGAGTCGAGCTCGAGTTCAGAAGTGACGTACAAACTGATTCATCTCATTCCGCTTGTTGTCATGGCTTGCTTCTTCATCTTATGGTGCTTCAGTTCTCCCGGTATCTATTACGTTAACAATTCGGTTAACTTTTCATCTTCCTAATTGTGTTAGTAGTTAAATTCGTTTACGTGTCTCTACATTTGTGCGTTTTCTGTTTTAGTTTCAATTCGAGATAGTTATGCCTTAATAAGTGGTGATTAATCATTTGATTGCTGTTAATTGTTACTGTAATATTGAGAATAGTTTGATTACGAAGCGATTATTTAAACCCTAGGTTACTCTGGCAATACGTATGACTGTATGACATTATCTTGCAGAATTAGGTTTAATCTGTTGGTAATTCCTGACTGTATTCATAAGTCGGTGAATATGGAAGGACTTAAGTTGATAAGTAGGTCAAGTTGCTTTAGTTTGCTGATTATAATATGATTTATAATTTAGTATGGTGATGTATGGTCACCAAGTTAGGGTTAGATTATATTTTAGGGCTTGGTTAGAGGATTTATATGTGTGATCAATAAAGAATTATTGTAAGCGTTTTTGAGTAATAAAGTGTTTGATCGATCTCGTGTCTTGGTAATCTGCTGAATTGAGTCACAATTTGTGCGAAATTTATCTTGGAATTTTTAAAGTGTGGTCTGTTTGGTCGATTTTATATATGGTGATAATAAAATTAATTTGAATATTTCTGCTATAGGGTTTGTGACATATAGGAATTGTTGAAATTCGAAGTTCATATCTGATAACTATTGTTTGTTATCTTAGTGCACATGGAAACTAAGGATGGGAGAACTATATTTGTTCCAAGAGCCAAGAACAAGAAGTCGCCACATACCAGTGAATCTACAGATCTTGATCTAACTGTATTGGCATTAGAAAGTCCACCAGATGGTTTCTTGTCAGTTTCTGATGGGCCGCATGCTTCGGTAGCTCTTGTTAATCAGCCTAATGTGTCTCGTGATCACAATGCCTCATTATCAGTTGTTCATGACCTAAAAGCCCCATTCTCAATTTCTCACGAGCCAAGTGCCACATTCTCTGATTTGCATGAGCTCAATGAGTTGTCTGTTGATTTACACGAGTCAAATGCATCATTCACGGTTTCTGATGAACCAAGACTCGACAAAGGTTTACAGCAGGCTAGTGAAGAAGGCTGATGAGGTAATGATCTTCCTCTGTTTTTTCCCATATGTGTTGTATGGGAACCGTTAACTGCTAACTCTTTTGATACGATTCATTTCTTGCTATAATTAGACTAAAGTTGGAGTATACGGAGAAGAAGATATAGTACTATAATAGACAAGTTCATTGTTATACTTTGAAACTAAATGATATAATCAATGGTATATTGACTGCATAATCAAAGGTACAATACACGGGTTGATATAGAATTTACACATAAGATGTATACCAAAGGAAATCTAGAAAATTCCTAACATTTTGTTACAATGATTACACTGTTTGTTTTTGTTTATGAATCTATGGGAAACTAGGTACCTTTGTAGTAGTCTACAACTCAATAACCTCATCTGTTCTACAATTACCAACCCACAAGTATAAAATTCCTGTTTTATTAGCTGGCAAGACCCTACAACAGTCCCTTCTTGGTGCCTGCATTAAGAAAACCAGTTAAAATATGAATGCAGTATCATAAAACATTAAAATCTTTAAGTATTCTACTACTCTTTTACATTTACTGAATGAATTTGAAAGGAAAAAGGGTTACCTTTGTCCACCGACTACTGTCTTCCTTCTTTAAGGCCACAATAGTATCAATATCTTCAGGAGAATCCATTTTCCATTTGCAATAAGGGTAACGTTCTTTGTGAAGACAATAAATCCCAATAATCTCCTGTTTAGCTTTAGCATACCTGGTTGAACTCATGTAATACACAGAAGGCTTTTGGCACGGGTTCCTTGTAACAGGTCTAGTATTAAACGCGTATGCAGTATAATCAAGCCTTTTGTGCCAGTTTAGGAATGTGCGAGCGGGTGCCTCGAGCTCTCTTGGAGACAAAAATCCCCTTATGATTTGTATTGCATAACCCCATGACACTAAAATGGTCCATTCTCTTTTCTTGTCATAGCAAATGGACTGTTGTATGATGCTAGCTGAATCATATTTAGCCGATTCTAGCAAGTGTTGGATGCTTTGTACTCTACGCATCCCCGGGAATAACGGGTCTACTACATCAAGATGATGTAGTGAGACTAATGGAGTTACTGGATGGGCTACTAACAGGCCCAATAGATTCCCATGCACATCATACTGCACATTCGGTAAAACATCATTATTAAATGTTGGAGCTAAGGGTTGGAAGGTAAACATTAGAGATGACAAAATGGGTGGTTGGTTAGTGGCTCAAAATGGGTTGAGTCGGGTTGTACAAACACTTACCATTCAAATTCTGTAAACTAGAGGTGCTAAACACTAAGCAGGCCATGTTTGTAGTTTGGCGGGTCGAACTCGACACACACCCAAAAGTTAGACACGAACCTGAAAATCATGTCCGACATGTGAACTTGAACATGACACGAACCCATTCAACCTGATTTTTTATTTTTATTTTGTTTTTTTTAAGTTACAGATTATAAGCAGTTAGGAACAAAATACAAACATTTATATAAAAAATATGTTTAAGTTATTGAAGTTTTGTCAATTTCTTTTTTTACTTTTAAAATTTTGACATAATATACCTACATTTAAGCTTACGACTTAACAACATATTTTTAAAAAAATAGAAAAATGATCGGGTTAAATGGATCAACCTGAACCCAGCCCATTTAGCAAAAATGTGTTCATGGGTCAACCCAAAACTGACTTAAGCTTGGTTAGTCAAACATGTTCATAGGATCGAGTGCTCGACCCAAAACTGACCATTACTCGTTTACATTAAAACCAAACTGGTCAACTTTGTGTTAGGTTCGTCTCATGTCAAAAACTCATGGCAGTTGAATGTGTTTAAAACTAACCTGATGAAACCCTGGTTCTTTGGTGAGGGGGACGTTAAGTTCAGACATACAAGCATGAATTCTATCATCACTCCCGTAATAACCAGCATATCTTTGAAGACACCTATCCTGCATCTTTTCCAACTCCACCGCCAACGGATAACTAATGGCAAACCCGCCACCACCAAACGCCATCCCATACGAAAACAACATGTTCTGAACATGACTTTCTGAGGATGTCCCAATATAATAAAACTGATTATGATCATATTTAGACAAAATCTTAACTAAATTCTCCACAATAAACACCGTGTCATCATCTCCCATCACAAACCACCGTACGTCCTTCATTCCCAACCGCAGCGTTTCCGATACAATTCTCGATATCCGTATGGCCGATTGGTCCCCATCAGGATTTGTGTATGGAAAGTCTGAAATCTCTTCAGATATGTGCATGTCGGGCAGGTTTTCGTTTTCGGTGGTTTTTATTTGCTTGTCTAGCCAAACAGCCCCTCGGGTCTGTCCACGCCGCCACCATAGCTTTAGATATTCCTTCCTGGTTCGCCATAGGTTGGCGGAGGCGGCAATGCCGAATGCAATGTGTTTGAGCTCGGTGTCAAACCGAAACGCCTGTGTTTGGGAGGTGTTGGTTTGGAGGTTTTGAGTGGTGGCTAGGCATTTGGTGGTGGTGAAGGTAGGGGCAGGTTCGAAGAGGAGGGTGGAACAATAGATGACATAAAGGAAGAGTAACGAAAGGAAGAACCAGGGGATGGTAGAGCTGATGGTGGGGAGACGAGAATGGTGGCGGTGTTGGGTGGTGGCTGAGGAGGAGGGTGCCATTAGGGTGGTGGTTTTGTGTGGGCGGCAATGGCTTACCCATTGTTATATCAAATGTGCAACGGTATGGTGATGTTTGGAGAAAAAAGGTTGGATGAAGAGAATGATTTATGAGGCGAGTGATGTTCGGAATATTGTGAGGGAGACAATTCCTTATGAATTTTCTTATTACTAATAAAAGAATTTAGCCTCCTTTCACAAAAATCCATATAATATATTTCATTCCACACCTAATAAGTTTGCACCACCCAAGATCCACCCGTCTGACTCCATGTGAACGCAGCCTGTGGTTTCATTCATCTGAGAACTTCTTGTTACGTCAATTTGTTAATCTCATCCTCCAATTGAAAAGGCTAGAATCAATCAACTTTTGTGTAAATGTAATTTAAGACGTCTAAGAGTTGCTAGCTTTTTGATTGGTAATTTAAACTACGATCGCCTGCTTATATGCTTAATTGTTATTGTTCATCTTACAGCAGAATCTGTTTTTAGTTAGGTTCTACTTTTATGATCAGCAAATTTGGGGTCTTCTTGATGTTGGAGTTTAGACTTGGCAGATGTAGTGCGCTTAACGCTTGTTTGATACGCGACTGTGCATTTAGGAGGTGAGTTTTCAGTTATAGGATGATCCAACAGGTAGATTTTTCTTTTAATCTTCTCATATCATCAAAATTGTCGTTACAAAACTAAGCCTCCATACATATACCCTACATAAAGCTGAACTTGCAAAGCATAAGTAAATACTGATCACAAAGAAATAAGCTTTCAAACTACAAAAATTCTAAAATAGTGTGGCTTCTTTTCCCTTGTGGCAACACGAGATGAGAACTGAGGCACGCCACGACTTGGACTCTCTGGCATCATATAAAATTTCACCAAAAACTGGTGGAGTCACGCACATATACTGCAGCATATGCATGTGCACTAATTATTGGAAGCAAATAAAAGAATATGTGGCCATCCATTGGAGTAGAGTGTATCCTTTGTGGTAAACGGAATCACCCAAAACCGTTTCATATTGAGACTTCGACAAACACTGGTATGCATGATGATTATGCCATTACGCCAGAACGAAAACCACTTGCATATTTTCACCTCCTTTTAGAAATTCTCCTTGTGGAAATCAAAATGAGTCCCAATTGGTTGGCTAAATTCTTTGCAGAGTTTTTTTAACTGTCTTGTGAGTGCTCGGGCTCCACAATAGAAAACACCTGCAATTAATTGGAAACCAAGGTTTCAAGATATTAATCCATCACAAACAAAGGTGTTAAGATGAGTGATGTTTAAACTTTACCTATTTTGCCACCTTCATGTATAGTTGCCAAGTTGCAGAATACTTTTCTCCAATTAGGTCTTGCAAAATGCGTTTTAATCTGCAATAATTAGTTTGTTATTAGAAAATGGATTCTTGAATTAGGTTTTGACTGATCATATATTTGAAGAAAGTTTATACCCGACTCTGTGAGACAACATCAACTCCATCTTTGGCATGTTGCAGTGACTGCACCATGGATATAAGTGCAGATCTCATATCACCTTGCTCGAATACACTCGTGAGGTAGTTATGCATTTCTATTAGTGCTGATATTCACATGTGAAATCCTCATGAGAACGTAAAGGTTTAAGAAAGTTGGTTTTAGTTAAGTAAATAGTACAATAAAACTTTTAGTTACGGTTAATGACTCACATCGTGATCATTTTCTGCGATATCATCTAGTACACCTTTGAACCACTCGAATGAACCCTGCTCCCTTGTTACCCAATAAAAGTAAGCTCTTTTATCAAAGCTTTCGCCTGGTTTCTGCAATAGAAATGAGGAAAAGTAAGTCAACATGGTCAAAGTTGTCGACACATCAGCTGCCACATCATCATTTTGATTGATAACTGGTTAGATTACCTTAAATATCTAAAAAGTTTATTACTTACTGAATGTTTTAGGTTGTATAAGATGTCATTTAATACGCTGATAAACGGGGTGGCTCCAATACCCAAACCGATCAGTAATGTGACATTGTACTTCTGGTAATTTTGTGCTGGCGCGCCGTATGGTCCTTTGATGTAGATTTTAGGATAGCTGCCAAAACGAATAATAATATAATATCATGAAATTTAATTAGAAATTATGTAAAAAGTGGGTGATATGGGCTTATATTATGTGGCACTCACATTGCTTGTGATTCCATAACGGTCAAGTTCGTTTTAGTTTCCATTCTGGCTAGACTTCCTTCTGTTGGGTGCTTCTGCTGAGGCTCACAGGCCTGCATTTCTGCGTTTCAGAATTTAGATTAAGATGGAAAGGTTGGTATGGAGTTGAGATGGCAATCTCAACCCTTTTACTTATGAAAGTGTCGATCTAGGTTGTGTTTTACATGGGACGGGTCAAAATAGAAGATTTAGGTAAAATGGATACATTTCAATTTGTATTGTAATAATATTGTTTTTGGTGCCTTTCAAATATACATACATACATACAGGGGAGAGTTCTAGGACGAACACATTTGTTTACGAGAAGAGAAAGAACAAGCTAAATCATTCGTTTTTTCAACCTTGAAGTTTTTTAAAATATAAGAAAATGGTTGAAATGCAATGTTTATTCATCTCTTCTGTTATTAAAAACAAAATAGAACAAATTTCATTTATTTATAGAACCTAGTCAACCTACACATGTGTAGGTTATATTACCTACACATGTGTAGGTAAACGTTTAAATTTTTTTAGAAAAAACATATAAACAAATTGATTTTATGGTTTTTTGTGTACATAACACATTTGTATGTTAAAAGTAAAACTTTCTAAAAATATAAACCACTGGTAAATATATTGAAAGTTTTTGGATTTGTTCTTTTTTGTTCTCACAATAATTAGTGTTTTGTAATGAATCTTTCCCTGTATAAATTTCTATATGGTATTGTTTCTGGAGTGATTATCAACCCTTTCATCATGTATCACATGTTCTAAAATGGAAAAGAAGTGTTAGTGGATCAATCCAACCCGGTCTGGCTTATTTCAACCTTAGCCCGATTGAAACCCGTTCGCTAGAAAACAGTGTTCGACCTTTGCAAATTCTTCCCGTAAGGCTTTTGTCCAGTCTCCCAAGCTACGAATATGTACACTTAGATAATCATCTCCGGGTGCAGAAGTGATGGTAAAAGGATGCCTATTATAGTAAACCAATATCTATATACAGTTAATAATCGAATTAATATATATTCATCATTAAATATTTAAATAACACGCATGCCATTCAAATCGAGATATTTTTGGACACTGCACAAAGAGGTACATGCCACTCTTGTACTTGAATCCTGTAGGTTTGGTCATGTAGAGACCTAACACATTTCCAGAATATATTATAGCCTGGATTTGCATAACACAAACTGATAATCAAGGATTTGTCTTAACAATGAAAAGGGATAATAACAACTAAGGAGCTCATCGTAGGGTCACCTTAATGGTGTCAACATGCAATGTATGGTCCGTTGTAAGGAGCCTCTCACTCGCATAACACAACATTGGAAGCAACAGATACATCCATGTCTGAAAACATGTCGTTTTGACAAAAGTTGGTCAACTTATGTTTCACGCTCTACACCAAATATAAATACAAAAATTCCATAAAATACGCAATTTTCGCACTTTTTGTGAAGATTGCGTATTTGTCATTGTGTGGGAATATAAGTCAAGGTTGTCAAGTGACGTACGGTTTTCCTGTACCATCCTACGGTGAGGATTAAGAAGTAGCCATGAATGATGAACAAGAAGTAGACAATGATTAGCAGATGATGAGTGTACCAAAAGGAAGTAAAACCCGCCAAGTTGTTAAACGGTGGAGGCAGCTTAACAACGTTTCTCCTAAAAGAACTCATCGTAAAGGTGAAGCAGATCGCCATCAGAATAATCATAATAATCCCAGTATAACCTGGGATGCTTAGTACTAAATCCATGTAACTCGGTTGTCTTTTAAATAAACCCCCAAAGACGGCCATAAATTGGTTCAAAGGACAATGTGACAGCCTTACAAAATTGCAAGCCAAGTGTGCAATAGTGTGAACCACTGTCCCCATCACTATCGCGCTTGCGATGATTTTATGGAAATTAATATTTCATCGACCGGTGATACTTTTGCAACATAAGTTTCTCTAATGGCTGTAAGTGTTCTTCTGCATACCGGAAGGAGAATGAGGGCCATATTAAACTTTAGAGTCTCGCCTGCTCCCTTCGCGGTGCAACTACAATACCCCAACACTTGGAACGAAGGCATCATTGTGTATTGGTGGAATTTCCATAAAAACAGCGCGACATTCATTTCCCAAAATAGAAATAATACCCAATATACTTTCCAGTTCTCGAGTCCAGATTCAAAAAATCTTGTCATGTATTTTCTCCACAGGTTTCTGAAAATTTCTGGGATCATTGTTTTGGCTAGATCAGTTGTGTCATCAGAGTTCACAGTGGCTTCTTTTGGTGTTGCAATGCTTTTAAGCAATGTCTCGAGTTGCCACATCTGTCGGTTAGTTATTTGTTAAAGAAATGTGTGATGTGTCGACTGTCGAGTATTTGTTTGTTATTTACCTCTATGTAACCATAGTGATCAGGGTCAAGTCTTTCCATGATTAGAGCTGCATATGTACCGGCTTGTTTCTTGAAAGTTGAAAGCTTGTTCGCTGATGCACTCATTATCAGGACCTTAAATACATGGAAATCTGAAACAGTCAACGGAAAAGAAACTAGAAAACGAGACAATTGGTTTTCGGGCTTTTTTAGTTAATCATTCTAGTGAAATTAGGCAAAACAGCGCTTCCAAACAGGTCGAAGAGGGCCTGCAAAAGTGCTTAAATGCTCGCTCAATTAAACAGGTTGGGATCTGGCTGAAATGATAGTAGTCAATGATTTAATAGTTGTTGTAAGAGCACTTTTAACTTGGATGTTTTTGACCTTTTGTTAGGGGTGTTGTTATAGATACACCACCCCAACATGTTATACGTGAAGCATAACTTTCAACATCACAATAATGTCGCATTTTCAGAGAAGTTATACACACGCATAACTTTTGGAGACCAACTTAAACGATTCGTATTATAAAACTTTATGTTAGTTTTACGACGGTCTGTATAACATTAAGCTTGTTTTAACCATTTTAACCATAGGGTGCGGTGTACCTCTTTTACTTCTTCCTCTGATAGCAACCCGTCTCCATTTTTGTCACACCTAAATAGAATTTTCATTATAAGTTGCAACCTGCGAGTTCTAGTTTGTCGGTATGCAAAAATATAAAATGAATGTTGATTTTACATATCGAAGAAAATATGAATTCGAGTATCTAGATCCTCATTCGTTAAATCTTCCCAGTATACTTTCATTTGCTCTAATGTGATCCCTCTAGATCTGTCGATCCCCTTCCGCCTCGCAAGCGCATCAAACAATTCGCCCGAGAACTCGCCACCGTCGCCCCTTCCTGAAAAAACAAACCAAAACATTATAAAAAAACAATTAGTTTTGTAAGTTAGGGGTGTAAACAAGTCAAGCCGAGCTTGGCTAAGCTTGAACTTGACTCATTTACACCCTTGGTTTGTTAACAAATCATTCAACGTCCGAAAAACTAACCAATACATATTAAAAATTTTTCTCTAGGCAGTTTTCCATCTATAGAAAATTGTTGGAAACGTTTCTCGATAGCCATCCACGCATCGGCTTCTTTCCCGGTCATGACTCTATCAACAAACCGCAAGCCATCAAGGCCTCTAGTGGCACTTGAAGTAACTTGTCTTTCAAACCTTGGCCCGCCATTAGGCAGGAGTCTTCGTCGGCTAGAACCCGACTTGCTAGCGTTCCTGCTTAGCCTGCCCGAGGCTGACAAGTTCACTTCCTGCTTCAGAAATGTATGGTTTGATCGGTCAATGGACAAAACTGCGCTTCCATCACGTTCCATCTTTGTTATATCTTTAGTTAGGATGCAAAGGAAAATGATTGTTTCATTTTAGTTTGTTGTGGAAATAGGTTTTTTAACAACTCTTTTGGTTAAAATGAGTGAGACAAGTTTATGGACATGAGTGGGAAATAGTCACTAGTAATGAGGGGAAAATAGTGCTTATAATTAGTGTTTGAGAAAAATATGGATCAAAGCCTGTACTTAGATTCTCAAATATGGAAACAAGACGATGCTGGAGTACAAAGACTTCTTGTCTTTACATTTTCTGAAATAGTGACGGATCATCCATGTGTTTTATTGACCGTAAAGACATTCAAATGTTCAAATGTTTGAAAAATAACGACCTACTTCTGTCACATTATATATATAGATAAAAAAGCAGTGGTTGGTGCCACAAAAGCTTTTTAAAGCTATTATTTTGACATTTTATACAATTACTTTCAAGTATTACACAACCAGCTTACTTGGTTTAGTGGCTATAGTTACCCTTCTAGACTGCTTGCATTATGTTATGCTCGAGTTTGAGACTCCAAGGCAACAACATACTTTTTTTTAATCAGTTAGGATAAAACGTGTGTTGTATTAGGTTCTTTTATTAGTTTTTTGAAGTATGTTTTATTTATTTATTGTTTTTTAATATGATGAAATTATGTCGACTCGTAATAAACCTAACCGGCACCGACTAAATTCGTGTCGACTCGCCATCATAACGTCCATTTTTTTTTTGTTTTAAGTATGTTAACTTGACGGAACTTTTTTTTGGGTTTAGTTCTGAACCATAACAATCGTATCCAATACTAACAAAATTCGTGTTGGCTCGCTGCTACGACAACTGAGTTTTACCGACTGAATAAACGTTGTTTTAAATATGTTAATTTTGTTTGTCTCATATGCTATACGATTGTTTTGGGTGTTTTCTAATTTGTGTTTTGGGCTTAGTGTTTGTAACAGTACGAACAATACTGATACTAAACGAATTCGTGCCCGCCACCGCAACGCCGGTGGATTTGCTACCCAGTTTCCATTAAATTAACAACTTATTTTGTATTCTTTCTATTTTGCAATCAATTAATAGAAATAATAATGCGGGATTGCGGGCCACTAAATGTGAAAACTAATATGTTAGTGAAAAACAGTATGCTAATTAGTGCATAACTTGAAAATAATAAAACAAAAATCCAACATTAGTGTTTTCTTTTGGTAATCATGAGAAGCTTTGCCAAAAAATTCACGGGACACATTAATACATTGCTAACCAACAAGATCATATAAATCACTGCTTATGCTATGTAAGTGGCCTTTGTAGGTTATGATAGGAAGCCAGTGAAACAAGATTCTAACAGGATACCGCTCCAAGAGAGAATCAAATACTTACCACTACACCACCTCTAAAAGGTACATGTTGTAGTTGACAACTGAGAGCCTGAGAAGTGACTGGTGAGAATGTGGTGTCTACTTGTCACAATTCATTCACTACTGACATAGGATGAAAATAACTTAGTGGTGTCGACCGAAGTTAAAACGAAATGCCCAGATGGTCGATGGGCTTAATTTAAAACATTAAAATTTGGATATTGGCTACGCGTGTCGAGTGAGCCAATGAGGGAGAGATAGTGGCAATTATGCATGCATTTGTTTTCTCTTCCAAAGAATCTCGCTTAACAACCTTGTTAGTTTACTAACCCTGTCATTAAAAACATATTTTTGTTGTCAAAATAAATAATGTCTCTGTCAACTGCTAGTATATTACATCCATCGTTATCAAAGGTCCTACGCCGTAGGCGTATAGGACTCTCATTGGGCCTAGCCGCAAAGAACGTGATGAACTAAGAAAAAAAGTGCACTTGAATTAAAATTTTAAAATATGTTATGTATTAGAAAGATAATACTAATTTTCATATAAAATAAACAAAAACTATTATATAACATTTATTATCATCTAGTTAGTACCGAAAGTTCTAAAGAGTCAACAATCAAATGTAATTCCAAAATTTAAAACAAAAGATTCAAATGTAATACATTCCAGAAAACACTCAACATAATCGTACCCATATTATGATAGACATAAGAACATACATTTATAGACAAACATTATAACACGATAACATACTATACTTTTTGGTGGTTGCGGAACTTGATATGTCGACATTCACAAATCAAGATCTAGTTGCAATCGTTTTTAGAGAAGAGCTCGTGAACAATGGTCTTAATATCCATTCGATATTGTGGAGACTCGGAAGAGCACTGCACTCCTGTTTCCACTAACGAAATCAAACACTTTTCATCCACATCCTCATTTCAGAAGCATTGGATCCATAATCTGAAGCACAAAACCATTGGATCAATAGGCTTCTTACATGTCATCATCTCCAACAAAAGGATTCCATAGCTATATATATCCCTGCTGGTTGAGATTGCACTTCCAAGTCCATATTCTGCAACTTATGGAGAGTTAATCATGTAACATAACATAATGTAGACTAAAAGAAAACATTAAAAATGACTGTTGATCATTAGCTTACCTGGATGTGCATACCCAATGGTTCCTTATAATTCACTTGAGCAATTGTTGTTTGCATTAGAAACTCCTTCAAGGGAAAGAATTTTTACGAGCCCAAAATCTCCAACATGAGCGACCATATCAGTATCCATTAAAATGTTGCTTAGCTTCAAATCACAATGAACAACAACATTTCCACAGTGACAATGTAGATAATCAAGTGCACACGCCACATCCTTGATAATGCTGATTCTTTGACAAAAAATCTAGCATTTGGTATACTGAATGCAACCAACTCTCCAAGCTCCCATTTGGCATGAATTCATAAATTAAAGCTTTGAAATCATTGCCTTGGTAATCGATACTTGAACAAGAAGTTATTACCTTTACCAGGTTGCGATGGCTAATATTTTTCAATGCATCACACTTGGTAATAAAACTCCTAAAACCTTTTTGCTGATTAAGGCTCAATGCTTTGATTGCCATAGTGAAGCCACTTTTATCAAGAACTCCTTTGTAGACTCAAGCAAAGTTAGCTGTACCAATCAGATTTTTTGTAGAGAACCCTTGGGTAGCTTTAAAAATTCTTTTATATGAATATTCTCAAACGATTCAGTCAATATTGCATCTATTGGTTTATCTTTATTTCTTTTTATACAGCAGTAAAACAAGAGAAATGACGCCAAAGCTAAAGCTACAACAGCAGATGATAGTAAGATCGCCATAACAACACCAACACGAATTTTTTTTTGGAGTCGTTAAGTGTGCATCTGCAGGGTAGGTGAAACTCTTGTATGCCATCACAAAGTCTTTGGTTCCGGTGATTGATATCATACTTGTGTTGACAAAAACACCTTTTACAAGGACCCTTCCTTTAAAGTTATTATATGAAAGATCTAGATACTTTAAATCCATTTCTTGCATACATGTCAGAATAGGCCCTGAAAAGTTATTACAAGACAAGTTAAAATATTCAAGGCCTCTCAAAGAACTCAATGCTATAGGCATCGATCCATGGAAGAAATTTCTGGAAAGATTTAATGCTTGTAGGCTGATGCAACTTGTTAAACTACTTGGAAGTTCACCTGATATGATTACGTGACAAATCAATATATCCTAGCATCTTCAGCTTGCCGATTTCTTGTGGAAGCACCCCAGACAATTTGTTTTGACTAAGAAGATCTAGTTAGAGGGAAAGCGAAGACAGATGGAATATTTATTTGGGTACACTTCCTCTGAAGTTATTTACATAACGGTTTAGAGTTAACAACTTTTTGTAGCTACTTAAAGCGATGGTATAGCGCCTTCCAGTTTGTTGGCATCCAAAGTTAGTTCGATTAGAAATGACAAATTTCATATAGATGGTGGAATAATCCAAACTAAAGCATTATAGGTAATAGAGAAAATTAATGTTTGCATCCCTGTAATTTCAGGATCGATGCATAATGAGTCTCCAAAAGAAATTTTAAACTGATTGAGTTCCTGTGGTTTCAAAAATGAACTATTTGAGTCCCTGTTGTTACTTAACTATGTTACCTTCAAGGGTAGATTTGTCATTTCACTTCTATATATATACATTGTCACTCTGAGTCATTGAATTTTCATAATTGATCACCTTAAGTCCCTTTCACCTTTTAACAAAAATAAATAAACTTGACCATTTTTTTTAACAAAGATAAACAAACCAAACCACCTTTTCAACAAAAAATTAACGGACCGAACTACTTTTTAATAAAAAAATCTGACCAAACTAATTTTTTAAGCAAACTAAAAACGAACCGAATCACTGTTTTTAACAAGTAGTTCATTTCGTTTAACAAAAATAAACGAATCAAACTTCTTTTTTAACAAAAATAAGTGACCCGACCTTGTTTTTTTTAAAAAAAAAATAAACGAATCAAACTTCTTTTTTAATAAAAATAAGCGACTCGAACTTGTTTTTTAACAAAAATAAACAAATCATACCATCTTTCTACCAAAAATAAACGAATCAAACTTATTTCTTTAACAAAAATAAACAAACCACACTTATCTTTTAACAAAAATAAACGAATCGAACTACTATTTTTTCTACTAAACTAAACGAACCGAGCCACTTTTTTTAACAAGCAGTTTGGTTCATTTCATTTAACAAAAATAAACGAATCCAACTACATTTGAAAAAAAAAGCGAATCAAACTTATTTTTGAAAAAATAAACTAACAAAACTACTTTCTTGACAAAAATAAACTAACTGAACTATTTTTTTTAACTAAAAAGAAGTTAGGGTGGAGTGCGATTTGATTGCTTATTTTAGAAGTAGTTACGTTTATTTAGTTTATTAAAAAAATAGTTCGTTTATTTTCACTAAAAAGTTAGTTCGATCGTTTATTTTTGTTAAAAAAGTAGCATGGTTTATTTATTTTTATTAAAAAGTAGTTCGGTTTGTTTATATTTATTAAAAAAAAATACTCGGCTCATATTTTTGTTAAAAAAAGTCTGGTTCATCTATTTTTGTTAAACAGAATAGTTCAGTTCGTTTATTTTTGTTAAGAAAAAGTTTGGTTTTTAATTTTTATTAAAAAAAAGTTCGGTTTATTTATTTTTGGTTGATTATGGTTTTGTTAGTTGATTATAGCTTGATTGGTTATAGTTTGAAGGTAATTTTTAAAGAGAGACTAAAACTGAGCAATCACTTAACCACAAGGACTCATATAGATTATAAAAAAGGGTAAACTAGTAATTCCACATTTGGCAGAGACAAATGGTTCATTTTTGAACCCACATGGACTCAACCAGTTCAAATTTTCTTTTGGGGACTCATTATGCATCCGTCCTGAAACCACCACAGGGATAATAGTAATTTTCTCTACGTAATATATAGTCTTTCTGGGTTTCCTAGCTTTCCAATGCTTTCAGGAATCATGTCTGTGAAGTTGTGTAGTTCTAGATAATTTCACTCGAGCAAAACAAATTTCTTATAGATGAAGGGAGACGGATTGATAAATAATTCTCAGCAAGGGCTATGTAATTCAGTTTGGATGAGAAGTTCCCAAGCGAATTTGATAACACTCTAACTAAATTGTTTTCATAAAGTGACAAAACCTCTAAATTGCTACAATTGGAAAAGAATCAAAAAGGTTCTTGCAATCAAAAGGGTTGCTTTCAAAATTGGAACCCAAACCCAAAAACTTAGGTTTATGTAATTTTCCAAGATCAATCTTTATTCTTCCATTAAGATTATTCATAGAAGCATCAAAGTGTTCCAATGTTGTACAATTTGATATCGAGGGTGGAATGAATCCACTGAAGTGATTAATATCTATATTTAGTACCTAGAGATGAGATTGACCTCACACATAAGTTTTTTGGTAGATTGCCATGAAGCTGGTTTTGTAGAATAAATATAAGTTCTAACTTTGAAAGGTTAAAGAAAAACCATGGAACCTCTCCGATGATGCCAATTTCTAAAAGGCCTAATTCTCTCAATTTTTTCAATTGACTGATGGATTCAGAAATGCTCCCTTGTAACATATTTTTATTGAGACTGTGGCTTTCAAGATATGTTATGGAATGTGGTATCCCACTAGTGAAGTTATTTTTGTGTAAGTCTTCAACATATGCATGGAACTAAAAATATTTGGAATTTTCTCATATAACTTATTTGAAAATAAGTTAATTAATTGTAGTTTTGAGTAACTTGATAAGTTGGTCGGGATGTCTCCAGTGAAAGAATTACCCCAAAGGGAAAGAGTTAATAGTCGAGATAAACGACTTATTTCATGTGGGATACTTCCATAAAGTTGGTTGTCATCTAAGATGATGAACTTGAGGAAACTGAGGTTAAAGGTGATATTAAAGAACCTTTCTAAAGCTTTGCATGTTAGATTCAAGCATGTGACTCTTTGGAGTAGTCGACCACACATCACTCCTTGCCGCATGCAAAAAGGAAGAGAATCATTCAGCGGTTTGAGAACACCATGAGGGTCGTCTGTAATCCCGGATTTGATTTTCAGTAATGCAACAGGATCGGTAGAAAGATTCAAACCAGATCCAACATTTATTTGTAAAAGGATAACAAGAAACAAGATTGCTTTTAAGAAAAATGAGGGGCACATAGTTGCCATTGCTGAAAATTTAGAGAGCTTTAGTCGAATATTTTGAAAGAAAGAAACTACATGCAAAAAGCTAACTATTTGTTTTTGTATCACCTAGAGATTGGAAAACATATCATATTACCCGATTATTGCAAAAGGTATTTTTACTGGGTTTTGGCTCTAAAGTCAAAATCTACCTGGAAGACGTAATTAAATACTTAATATGTGTAAGACTTTGTTGGGGTATTTTTTTTCCATGAGAAAGCCCAACAAATTTTTTATCGTACATGGGTTATTACTATTATTATTATTATTAGTTTTTTAATAAAGAAAAGAAAGAAAATATATATGGTTCTTTAAAACCCTCCGTATGAGTTTTACACCAAAATGGTGTTATGGGTTTAGGCCCATGTCCACAAATATTGTTTTCGTGGATCTCAAGTTTATCACAAGAATAAAAAGGGAATTCTTTGATTGTGATATTTTTCCAGCCGACATACATACATATGTGAACAATACCAAAAAGAATTGTGAGTTTCTTGAATACCTCTTCTGTCGATACAAGTAGGCACGAAGAGAAGGTTATTATTGCTCCAAGGTTTTGGTGTGTTGGTGAAGACAAGAGACGTTTCGGAGATCGAGTTATTCTCTCGTTGGTGATACCTCTTATTCATTACTCTTTTGTAGTTTGGTTCCATATACTTGATGTTGGTTTGTATCAAGTATATGATGATTTGTGTATGCATCTAGTTTTACCTAGAGAAGAACTTTTGTATTGCTCATTATTGGTGATAGTGGATTTGAAGCGGCTCTAGTAGTCCCGTGGTTTTTTACTCTCGCCTTGAGAGGTATTCCACGCTAAAAATTATTATGTCATATTTACTTTTAGTATACCCTATTTGTTTGCATCCTCGTTGGTTCATTCGGGTCGGGAAAAAGTTTAGCCAAATGAAGATTAATTCCGCAATTTTTGTTTACCGTTCGTGACTAGGTGGTTGTGTCTTCCAACAGACTCCCGCTATATCTAGCCGTCAACTTCTACACGTCTATGATTTTTCTATTAGTTAATTATCCACATTATTTGATGTATAGTCGATCTAAAAGAACTCTATAAATCGTCACAAAGGCATAGATTAGAGCATTTAGAGGACTTGTTACTCAAAAAAATGGGACATTACGGTCTACAGTTGAAAATAAACATAAATAGTAATATCTATAATATATATAAACGAAAGCAGAGGTCCGAGTAATAGAGCAAAGCACCGCAGTAAGTCCAAAGGGAAGTTTGAAGAATATGAGTGTGACAAGTAGCACCACTGTCAACAACCCAACTCGAATCATCACGTGCAATGTTCACCCTATCATAATCACAAAGGGATTTTTATTCGTCTTATACTCCTGGTGATTTTGGGAATGTCAAGATGGGTAATAATGGGCTATCAAAGATCGTTGGTGTTGGGGATGTTTGTTTGAAGTTTGATACTGGGATGGATTTGGTTTTACACAATGTGAAACATGTTCCGGATATTAGACTTAATTTGATCTCCGCTGGCACATTAGATGATGATGGTTTCCACAATACCTTTGGTGGTGGAATTTGGAAAATCACTTGTGGTTCGTTGATCGTGGCAAGAGGTGAAAGAACTTCAAAGTTGTACATGGCACATCCAAAGATTTTCAGAGACTCGGTTAATTCATTGACGAATTCTGATGCGACTGATATGTGGCATAAGAGACTTATTCACATGAGTGAAAAGAGGATGTCTATTTTATTGAAGAAAGATGTCTTGTCCGGTGTGAAAGATGTTCATTTGAAGAAGTGTTCTCATTGTATGAATGGTAAGCAAAAGAGAGT
The DNA here is from genome assembly GCF_021521415.1 of Bidens hawaiensis. Taxonomy (NCBI): domain Eukaryota; kingdom Viridiplantae; phylum Streptophyta; class Magnoliopsida; order Asterales; family Asteraceae; genus Bidens; species Bidens hawaiensis. The sequence continues at coordinate 241,212 of NW_027491477.1, forward strand.
TTTTTTTCATAGTCATCCGCCTCATAGAAAAGAAAGTATACTTGACTTGGTGCATTCAGACGTATGTGGTCCTATGAAGACTCGAACACTTGGGGGCTGCTTATATTTTGTCACATAAAGACGATCATTCAAGGAAGGTATAGGCTTATACTTTAAAGTCTAAAGATCAAGTATTTGATGTGTTTAAGCAGTTTCATGCTTTTGTTGAGAGACAGTCTGGGAAGAAGCTCAAGTGTGTTCGTACAGATTATGGAGGTGAATACATTGGTCCTTTTAATGCTTATTGTAGAGAGAAGGGTATTCGACACCAAAGGCCACCTCCTAAGACACCACAGTTGAATGGTTTAGCAGAACGGATGAACCGAACCTTGGTTGAAAGGTTTAAGTGTTTGCTCTCACATGGAGGGTTGCCTAATTCCTTTTGGGGAGAAGCTTTACATACAGCGGTACATGTTATTAATCTTACTCCTTGTATTCCTTTGCATAATGATGTTCCAAACAGGGTTTGAAGTGGCAAAGATGTTTCGTATAGTTATTTGCGGGTCTTTGGATGCAAAGCATTTGTGCATATTCTCGAAGATGAAAGATCAAAGCTTGATGTGAAGTCCAGACAGTGTATTTTCCTTGGTTATGGGCAAGATGAGTTTGGATACAGGCTATATGATCCGGTTTCAAAGAAGCTTGTTAGAAATATTGATGTTGTGTTTGTGGAAGAAGAGAGTTTGAAAGATATTGAGAAGACACAGGTAGTTCCTCAGTATATTGATGATCTCTTTGATTTGGATCCTATTCCTACTCAGCAATCTGAGCCACATCACGAAGATGGTATTCAAAATGACGAACAACATGGTATCGATAATGTTGATAATCAAGAGCAGGTAGAGTTGGACGAGGATAATCATCCCGAGTTACCTGTAGATATTCCTGCATTTGTCCCACTCAGGCGGTCTTCGAGAGACCGTCAACCTTCGACTCGTTATTCGGCTGGTGAGTATATCTTACTCACTGATGGGGGAGAGCCCGAGTATTATAAAGAGGCCATGGAACATAAGCATAAAAGAGAGTGGGTTGAAGCCATGTAAGATGAGATGAATTCCTTGTATGAGAACAATACCTTTGAGTTAGTGAAGTTGCCTAAGGGCAAAAGAGCATTGAAGAACATGTGGGTCTACAAGTTGAAGACTGAAGAACATACCTCACGGCCTAGGTACAAGGCAAGATTGGTGGTCAAAGGGTTCAGTCAAAGAGAGGGTATTGATTTTGATGAGATTTTTTCTCCAGTTGTGAAGATGAGTTCCATCAGGGTGATCCTTGGTTTAGCTGCTAGTCTTGATCTTGAGGTTGAGCAAATGGATGTCAAGACAGCATTCCTTCATGGTGATCTCGATAAGGAGATCTATATGGAGCAACCTGAAGGTTTTCAGGTTAAAGGTAAAGAAGATTATGTTTGTAAACTTCATAAAAGTCTTTATGGCTTGAAGCAAGCACCGAGACAGTGGTACAAGAAATTTGAGTCAGTTATGGGGAAGCAAGGCTACCGAAAGACTGCGTCTGATCACTGTGTTTTCTTTAAGAGGTTTGGTGATGATGATTTCATCATTTTATTGCTTTATATTGATGATATGTTGATTGTTGGCAATAATGCAGAAAGAATTGTCCAGCTGAAGAAAGAGTTAAGCAAGTTGTTTTCTATGAAGGACTTGGGGCCAGCTAAGAATATTCTTGGCATTCGGATTACTAGAGATAGAGCTTCAAAGAAGTTGCACATGTCACAAGAGCAATACATTGAAAATGTGCTTAGCAGATTCAAGATGTCTAAAGTTAATGTGGTTAGTACACCCCTTACTCCCAACTTTAAGTTAACTGAAAAGGATTGTCCTACTTCTGAGAAAGAGATTAAAGAGATGGATGGTGTTTTATATGCATCAGCGGTTGGAAGCTTGATGTATGCAATGGTATGTACACGGCCTGATATTACCCATGCAGTTGGTGTTGTTAGTCGGTTCTTGTCAAATCCGGGTAGGAAGCATTGGGAAGCAGTTAAGTGGATACTTAGATATTTAAGAGGTACTTTCAAATTGGGTATAACATTTGGAAATGGGGAGCCGATGCTTGTGGGTTACACGGATTCTGATATGGCAGGAAATAAGGACAACATGAAATCCACTTCTGGATATTTGATGTTATTTGCAGGGGGAGCCGTGTCATGGCAGTCAAGACTGCAAAAGTGTGTTGCTTTGTCTACTACTGAGGCAGAGTATATGGCAACAACAGAAGCTTGCAAAGAATTATTGTGGTTGAAAAGATTTATGCAAGAGCTTGACTTTATGCAACAACGCTACGTGGTTCTTTGTGATAATCAAAGTGCTATTCACCTTGCTAAGAATGTTATGTTTCATAAGAGAACAAAACATATTGATGTGAGGTATCATTGGATTAGAGATGCTATTGAAGATAAGTTGCTTGAACTTGATAAAGTTCATACCAATGATAATTGTTCCGATATGTTGACCAAAGTTTTGGCAAGAGAGAAATTGAAGATTTGTTGCTCACTCGTCGGGGTGGTGAGTTCTTTCACATAGACAAAAGGGGGAGATGTTGGGGTATTTTTTGTCCATGAGAAAGCCCAACAAATATTTTATCATACATGGGTTATTACTACTACTATTATTATTATTAGTTTTTTAATAAAGAAAAGAAAGAAAATATATATGGTTCTTTAAAACCCTCCGTCTGAGTTTTACACCAAAATGATGTTATGGGTTTAGGCCCATGTCCACAAATATTGTTTTCGTGGATCTCAAGTTTATCACAAGAATAAAAAGGGAATTCTTTGATTGTGATATTTTTCCAGCCGACATACATACATATGTGAACAATACCAAAAAGAATTGTGAGTTTCTTGAATACCTCTTCTGTCGATACAACAAGTATTTACGAAGAGAAGGTTATTATTGCTCCAAGGTTTTGGTGTGTTGGTGAAGACAAGAGACGTTTCAGAGATCGAATTATTCTCTCGTTGGTGATACCTCTTATTCATTACTCTTTTGTAGTTTGGTTTCATATACTTGATGTTGGTTTGTACCAAGTATATGATGATTTGTGTATGCCTCTAGTTTTACCTAGAGAAGAACTTTTGTATTGCTCATTATTGGTGATAGTGGATTTGAAGCGGCTCTAGTAGTCCCGTGGTTTTTTACTCTTGCCTTGAGAGGTTTTCCACGCTAAAAATTATTGTGTCATATTTACTTTAGTATACCCTATTTGTTTGCATCCTCGTTGGTTCATTCGGGTCGGGAAAAAGTTTAGCCAAATGAAGATTAATTCCGCAATTTTTGTTTACCGTTCGTGACTAGGTGGTTGTTTCTTCCAACAGACTCCCGCTATATCTAGCCGTCAACTTCTACACGTCTATGATTTTTCTATTAGTTAATTATCCACATTATTTGATGTATAGTCGATCTAAAAGAACTCTATAAATCGTCACAAAGGCATAGATTAGAGCATTTAGAGGACTTGTTACTCAAAAAAATGGGACATTACGGTCTACAGTTGAAAATAAACATAAATAGTAATATCTATAATATATATAAACGAAAGCATAAAAGTCCTATGTGTCGCGATGTGGTTGTTCCCTCCTTTTTTGGAGTCATCAGATTTGCTTGATTTTTAAATGGAGGCTTCTTATGCATTTGACATGAATTCACAGGTACGTGTCTTACAAAACCCAGATATTTCTTAAACGAGTTATAACATCTCATTAAATTAAAAATTATTCTCAACAAATTATTGATATGAAAATCCTATAAAATAGGATATACTAAAAATTATTATATGATTTTTTTTTAAAATTAAGATATTATTTATAATTAAGAAAAAAATTTATAGTAAAAAAATAAGCGGGTCTTGGGTCTCACCAAATCAAGATAACTTTTCAACTGAGTTATAACATCTTAGTTATTTATGAAGCCCTTTATCATCAAGCTCTAAATATATTATAAATTCCTTACAATAAATAAAATTAAACTCCAAAAAAGTATAAAATATTAAAAACGAATAATATAACACAGCCCCCGTAATACGAGGTATAAAAACTAGTATATGATATATCAAAGGTTAAGGGCATCTAATAATTATATTTAGGGCCCTTAGATTCATTGTACTGATTTTTTTTAATTCATTATACTTATTTATTTTTGGTACTTATTTATTTTTGGTTAATTCACTATACTATTTTATTTTTGGTATTAAAGTTAATAAATAAGTTTAGTATAGATAATTAGTAACATTCGAGAAATAACGTGGATTTTATCCATCAAAGTCAATTTGTTAGTCTCATAAGTCATAGATTTTTAGTCTTGCACTAGTTTGTTCACAATCACATTATTCACACGTATTGTATCACTATGATATATAGAGAGGGCCAGATGCATATTAATAACGCTTAAAAGGGGTTGTTCTTATAAATTCGATAAGTGCATCTTTATTAAATCACACTCGGTGTTGCAAAAATCCCGACTAGTCACCGACTAATCCCCGATTAATCGCTAGTTCCCACTTCACTGATTAATTTCGGGCTAGTCGGCCAATTAATCGGTCAATGGTAAAATCCGGCCAAAATCAGCGATTTCCGGTCAAATCAGGCCAAAATTGGCGGCTTCCGGCAAGATTCCGACCAAAAACAACGGTTTCCGGTGAGATTCTGACCAAATCGGCCGTTTTCCGCGAGAGATTTCAGCAAAACCCCCGGTTTCAAGTGAGATTCCAACCAAAATATGTTTGTGTATGTATAAAACTGAAAACTACATATAAAAATGTGTGCATGTATATATAAAACTAAAAATTATACATTAAAGTTCGATCCGATTAATCTCGATTAATCTCGACTAATCCTGATTAATCGCTTGTCACCACCCCACCGCCCAACTAGCGACTAGCGATTTTTACAACACTGTATGCCACCGGCCACCCTATTGTTGAATCACAAGCCCATTATCAGGCTCCTTTGATGAAGCCCAAGCACATATATGTGAATTGAAGAAATGTGAAAGTTATTGACCGGTTCTATGTATATCTGAAATAGATTTGTACACTTTTTTTTATTGAAATAATTCACATGTTTATTTTTTATTTGTAATGTTACTTTTATTACTAGGGTAATTATTTTGAGCAATTTTAACCTGTGCATTGTAACCGGCCTGTTTTACCGATATGCTTTAACCTCCCATTTTAATCAACCCTATCTGGGATCCGCCACTACACAGTCAAATCACTTAAGGTCTTAAAGATGGTTCCAAACATCGTTAAAAAAGGAAAATCAAAACATGAATTACATCTTAAAACGAAAATCTAATATAATGGAAGAAAAACAATCGTGATTTATACATGAATCAAACAAATAGGTTATCATACATATACATAACAAAATAAAAAATCAGATAGAAAAAACAAAAGCATATTAGATAGATGACTAGTGTTTTTGGGTTGCTTTGTGATACTTGTCTTTGATCCATCGAATACCAACGGAAGTGCCCTGCTTCACCTTTCTAGCTCCGGTGATAGCCACCTCTTTTGTCTTCCCAAATCCTTCTCCGACTTTCTTCCCATACTTTCCTTCTTTTGTTTTTTTTCCATAACTGGAAACCGGCATGGGATCTGGATTGTGATCCCACTGATCGGCCCATGAACTCCCATACGAACCGGTTCCTGACATCCTATTTGATATGATTTGATTACACTAGAAATTATAATAACTCAAACGAACGAATTGAAAGATGATAATCAGTTTTTGGTCAGATAAACCATGCGGATGCATCTATTTATAATACCCAATGCACATTCCTTTTTATTTCCTTTGCGTGTGTGTTTTTATTTTAAGGGGGTGATTACGTCATTGCCAAATTAGTCTTGGCTATATATATCTAGAAGTTCAACATTCAACAATGGTGTGCATGTGCCAACTTTTATTTATTCGCATGTTTTTGTTGAATTACAAATAGTTTATGCTTTTCTAAATTAATTAAATAATTAATTAATTAACTTTACAACTACGTTGTTTCAAGATTCCATTGTTTTTTTATGTTTTTTTTATCCAAACAAAGTAAAGATAAAGATGATTAGTTACACCTAATACAATTATACAATTATACAAATATCTTACGTACGTAGATGTTAACAATACATATTAGAGCTAGGAATAACAAAACCTTAATTAATATCGTTATATCCCCGACATTTTTGTGGTTATTTTTGACGCTCATACACTTGGTAATACGTCGCTAATGATTTTAAGGTAATATTTGCGCCTCAAGGAATTTTTATGGTTGGTCTTAACTAACTGATGAACTCATAAATTGATGGAAATATTTTGTGTTGTAGGTACGTAGCGTGTAAATCCGATATATATGCGTATTATATATTAACAAATACCTTAAAAATGACCATTTACGGCTCAACACGGACCACTTTAAACTGATCAATTTGGTTTGGGTGAGAACATACCATGTATTAAAAATAGTGAATTTGCTTCGGGTTAACTATTTTGCTCAATCTCATCACCATGCCATTATTAGTTTAATAATTTACATGAAGACATGCATGCCTCTACTTCAAAATATACATAACAAATTACAACACATGAAGAAATCAAATAGTCCATCATTCTATACAAAACCTTAATCATCTAATATAGTACAAAATTAAGTTCCAAAACATACAAGACGGATCGATGAATCATGTTAACGTTTTTGAGTGGATTTGCTATACTTTTGTTTGAGCCAGTTGATCCCAATACTCGTTCCCTTTTTAACCTTCTTCATCCCGGTCATAGCGACCGTTTTAGTCTTATCAAAGCCATCTCCAACCTTGTTCTTGACTGTGCTACTCTTGTTACTTTGCGAGTACGTGTACTCCGATTTGGTGTCCCACTGATCGGCCCATGAGTTATAACTGTTATCCAATGCCATATTGAATGCTAGCTAGGTTTGGCTTGTAATGAAAATATGAAAAGATTATATGTGATTAAGCAAACCAAGACAAGTTTATATATGAATTGGATTAATTTGTCTGCGTATGCTAGCAATTCAAGTTTAGGAGGCGCAAATTGCTAGATAAATGATGACGTGTTTTCAAAGTCAAGTTATTTATCCTTATATGTATGCATGACCCTTGGTCATGGGTCGTAGCAAAACTTCTAGAATAGTTGGTATCTTGTGAAAAGACCGTAGTATCCTTTTGTTGTTTTTATTAATCTCTAATAGTAATCTCTTTTCGTCAAAGAAAGATTAAAAAAGAAACGACAGGTATTAGATCTGGTTTTGAAAATATATTATATTTTCCGTGTTCCCTCTTAAAGTCTTATGATTTGAAAAATACAAAATTCAAGATAGATTGAATGAGTATATTTTTTGCTTACTAAATGACACTAATATCTTTGGAAATGTGGTCCATCTATATTGTTTATAAATGCTAGTGTGTGTGTTTAATGAGTTAACTTGAAAATATGAATAAATTTTGAAGGTGAATATTTGTAATTAGACAAATAAAAAAGAACATAAAAATATTTATAATAACACGAATGGAGTATTTGACAAATTATGTATGTGATTATGACGTACTGTTTCTGTTTTTTTATTTAAAGTTAGGTGATGATGGATCGATCAATTGCTGAAAGATTTGTATAATATAATCGAGCTTTATTAATATCATGTGTCAATATAAAATGAGACACGAGTTTTATATTTTAATTTATTTACATCTCTAAATAGCTAGTATGAATATTTTTAATGGCCGACCAAAAAAGATGTAGAACTATGAAAAAAAACTATATATATAGTAACATGGGTGTTTAATTAAATAAAAAAAATTAAAGTGCTTAATTACTTTATGGAATAAGTAACTTTTAATTAGCTAACATTACATGACTTTACTTTCAGTTTGTGAGGCACACGAGGTTGAATGGTTGATGATGAGGTTTTACCTTTATTAACGTTGAGGATCTCAATTATACGGGGATAGGTGTCGTTGTATCAAGGCGAAAAATGCTATGTTTCATTATGAAGCTCAGTAAAGGGTTTTAATGGTAATTGTTTATTAGCTTCCTATCCTAGTTGAAGTTTGTTAAGATCTAGTGGTGTTCTTCAATTAACAACTTGATATGTGCCTAATTCTACCGTGCCGCCATGCACCGCCGGGAGTTGTAACGTGGGATATTTAGTTTATCTCAATCATTACCTTAACTTCTTTACGTGGGTCTAGTTTGTTTAATAGTATTGTTAGTGGGCAATTTCTTTAAAGTAGTGGGTAGTTAGTTAAATGTTTGGTTTTTTTTTTCTTGAAAAGCCTAGTTTGTATGGTAACATATTATGAATGAAAAATATGAATTAATATTCTGGTTCTCTCTCTAAATTTATAATCTGGTTTCCGTCTTTTTTCTTTGGCCAACGATTAATTGTTGGAACCACATCACAACTAAATCAAATCAGTTAACATATAGCATATAAGGTACTTGATAAATAAGAACACAATGAATTCAATAGCCAATTAATATTTAATGCATAATACGTGATCCAATTACAACGAAAAGTGACTCTCAACTTTCTTTCACATGCATATACAACTCGATCAAACAATTAATACATTTGACAAATATACAATTACACCGATGAACACGGAGTAGATACTATGTGATAGAAGAATGAAATCAACTAACATAGTGTTTGATATAAATGAATAGAAGGTGAAATGGAACGACGTCATCAGTTTTTTGAATATACATCCCGATCGATTGGTTTTTGGTTATGTTTTGTTTCGATTCGGTTATTGTTTTTGTTCAATTATATGTAGACATTGAAAAATAATAATAATAATAATTAAGAATAGCATTATTAGATAGAAAATTTACATGAAGACCTGCCTCTACTTCAAAATATACATAACAAATATCACCCTCCATCATATTTGTTTCAAAGAGCATCTTGACCAAATACTATGAAGGCAACAACACATGAAGAAATCAAATCCATCATTCTATACAAAACCTTAATCGTCAAATATCTTACAAAATTAAGTTCCAAAAGATACAAGACGGGTCGATGAATCATGTTAACAATTTTGAGCGGATTTGCTATACTTTTGTTTGAGCCAGTTGATTCCGATACTCGTTCCCTTTTTAACCTTCTTCATCCCGGTCATAGCGACCGTTTTAGTCTTATCGAAGCCATCTCCAACCTTGTTCTTGACTGTGCTACTCTTGTTACTTTGCGGGTACGTGTACTCCGATTTAGTGTCCCACTGATCGGCCCATGAGTTATAACTGTTATCCAATGCCATATCGATTGCTAGGTTTGGTTTGTAATGAAAATATGAAAAAATTATATGTGAACAAATTAAGCATTAAACAAAGACAAGTATATTTATATATGAATTGGATTTGTCTGCGTTTGCTAGCAATTCAACTTGAGGAGGCGTAAATTTCTAGATAAATGATGACGTGTTTTCAAAGTCAATATATTTATCCTCATATGTATGCATGACTCCTGGTCATGGGTCAAGCAAAACTTCTCGAATAGTTGGTATCTTGTGAAAAGACGGTAGTATCCTTTTGCTGTTTAAAAAGAAACGACAGGTATTCAATCTGGTTTTAAAAACATATTATTTGATATATTATTTATTAAATATGTGATTGTGACGTAATGTTTCGATTTTTTTTATTTTAAGTTAGGTCATGATGATTTTTAATATCATGTGTTAATATAAAATGAGACTGAGTTTTGTATTTTTATTTATTTACATCTCTTAATAGCTAGTATGATTTTTAATGGCCGACCTAAAAAGATTTATAAGTATGAAAGTATATATATATATATATATAGGATGAGTATCATTACAGAACTGTTAAATTATTTAAGAATTTGAAGGAACCCTTGAAAACTAACGTTTTTTATAAAAACTTTTGTATGTTAATGTTCTTTGAGAGTAGTTTTATCATTTTCTATATCAATAACTACGATTACAATTTTGAAAATTAATTTGTATATATATCTATGTTTTGTTTTACACCTATGTAAATTTGTTAGTACATAAATTTTACATATATGTAAACTTGTGATTAATATATGTAATCAAATTTTTTTATATAAAATATGATAAAACTACTCTTAAATAATGTTAATATATAAAATAAATTAAAAAATTATTTGGTTGTTAAGGGTTCCTAAAAGTTTTTAACTTTTTTAGAGTTTTTAAATGATACAAACCCTATATATATATATATATATATATATATATATATATAGTAACATGGTTGTTTAACTAAATAAAATAAATTAAAGTGCTTAATTACATTTTGGAATAAGTAACTTTTATTTAACTAGAACATTACATGACTTTACTTTCAGTTTTTGAGGCAATAAGAAAGGAAAGGGAATTTTTTTAATACGTGTGTTCTTGAGTTGGAAGAAAAGAAAAGGATAACATAATCAGCCATTTTTTAGAGACTAATTAATTGGGAAAAACATCAATTTAATCCCTCCTAACTCCTTCTACTCCTTTCTTTTCCATCTTGAAAAAAACTCAAGAACGTCTATTTTTCAACTGTCCTTAGTTTTCCTTTCATTTCACTCCTTTAAAAAAACTCAAGAGCAGGGCGCTACGCCCCTCTCATCCTATATTGGTAAAAAAAAAACTTGTTAGAAAACTTCACGATGAACACCGGCGGTCCCATACTTATTTTCCGACATCCGACATTTTTTTAAATCAACGGTCAAACAACATATAGCCATGTTAATGGCAAATCCAACGGAGTGCGTTCATAAAAGTGATGAGGTGACTGTGTTGCGTTAAATCTGTCCTCGTCGGAACCGACTTTATTGTTATTTCGGCAATAAAATTGGATATGTGATGTTTACTGGCGATGGTGTGGTGTCGATGCCGCTGGATTGAAGACGGCCGGTGGTGGATGGTGATTAGTGTCTGGTGGTGGTTCTTTTAGGTTATGGATTAGATTAGGTGGCCGATTTAAGGGGAGAATTTTAGAGGAAGACTGGTGATTGCATATATCCTCGATTCTTAAACTGAACGTAAGAGTTGTTATTTATTTTTATTACTTTAATTATTATTGATGTATAAATCTTCTTATTCTAATAAAGTAAAATAACTGTGGATATTTGTTATCTTTTGGCTAATTCTTACAAATTTTTTCTCTCTAAAATTAATATCTTAATTAACCATAATATATATAATAGATCAATAACTATTCACCTTCTTTTACACTCTATTTATATTAGGGTTAGATTAAAATACAAAGTACAACAAAAATGAGAATGGTAAGAAATAATCTAATCCATTGATCTTAAATTTGGATTGTGGAGGTTAATTTAAAGATAAAAATCGATGAGAAAGTCTTTAAGATAATAACCCACTTATGATGAATTTACCTCTCTACATGCAAGACACATGTCAATTCCTCCATTATTTTAAAACGTCTATAACTTTTTCATACGGCATTTTTTTTTAGAATTTTTTTACCATAATAACAAACGTTTTTTATCTTCAATATGAATATCATATTGTTATATAAAAATAAAACAAGTTAGTGGTCTTTTTAAAAATTTTTATTTGGTTGTCCATTGTGTTTTTTAATAGAGTTTTTCTATGCATTGTGTTATAGATTTTGGTCATTGTGTTTGCAATTGGTACTCATATTAAAGATAAAAAGTAAAACAAAGATTACATCATTGTGTCTTTTTGTTCGTCAGTGTGTGTATATATGCTCAACATTTTTTCTTTCTACTTGTCATTGTGTTTTAGCCATTGTGCTCAACATTCACTTAATTTGAGAAAAATAGTATTATGTTTATTATGTATTACGTTCAAGTCATTGTGTAATTAATATGTAGATTCCATTGTGTTTTACGTTTCAGGTCATTATTTTATATGTATTTACCATTGTGTCTTACGTTTCAGGTCATTGTGTTATATGTATTCATTATTGTATTTCATGTTTCCGATTATTGTGTAATATATATTCATCAGTGTGTTTTATGTATTAGACAATTTGTTGGTATTTTTTCATTATATTTACATATTATTACACAACGATGTTATTAGTATTTTAAAAAACACAATAATTATTTGAAAGATACAATGACGAAAAAACACATTGACAGACAAAAAACACAATAACAAAAAAAATACACAATCGTAAGCAAAAAGACACAATGACGCAATTTTTTTTAATTTTTATATAACAAAATTATTCATAGATAAAAAACGCTTGTTATTATGGTGAATTTTATTTTTAAAAAATATCATATGAAAAAGTTATGAATATTTAAAAATGATGAAGAAATTAACATGTGACTTGTATGTGGAGAGAGAAAATGTGTACTATTACTTTTATACCAGTTTTTCTTTGGTCCATACTTGACACTTGTCATTTAATTATGGTTTCTCACATTTCTCATTTTTGTTGTCTTTATAGAATGACTCAACCCTTTATATTATACTACACATTTTTATAAAAATAAATATTAACATATAATTTTACTATGTATTCCAAAATACTTGGTGAAATCCAAAAATCAACAACAAACTATGTTTGTCAAAGATTGAAAAAAATACAATTTCAAATGTTATCATTAACATATTGTACTATGTATATCGTAGAGATTGTAAAGAAAAACAAAACTCAAATATGTTTTCATTTTACAAAGTAATTTTGTTAATCATTAAATTATAAATATATGCTTAAAAGTCGATTCATTTATCTATTATTATTATTATTATTATTATTACTATTGTAAATTGTCATATAAATTTATAAATTATAAATATATGCTTTAAGTCTATCCATTTATTTTTTTGTTTAATTTAGTAATATGTATATATATGTTAAAATGTAATGATAGTATATATCAATCACTTTCAGACATAACAAAGTTTATCATATTTAATTTCTTAGTTTTTTTATCAATGATTGTTTCGTGTTTCTTGTCGAACATAAATTTGATTTTTATGGGTCAAAAGTTGGTAAATAAATTGTTTGATACAAGTTAACTTCATTTAGGTCAAAATTTGTTACGGGTAAAAAATGTGAAATCTGAGTATTTTTAAAAGTTTAAGAGTGTAAATAGAAATCTGTGTATTTTTAAAAGTTTAAGAGTGTAAATAGACTTATCGTCAAATTTGTTACGGGTTCAAATGTTGACTTGAAAATGTCAAACGGATGAAAGTTAGAATTTTAAACATGATTCAGGTTTCAAATTTATTTTCAATGGCATTTTTGAAAATAATCTAAAGGTTCGGGATTTGGCAAATTGATTGTTTTTCCTTCGAATATTAAATTTTAAGAAAAGATGGCGAACACTTTCGACATACCACCCCCAGGCCTATCAATGGTTGTAACTTTTATTAAATTTGAAATTCTTGCGTAAACATTAAGTTTTCCTTCAATTATGATCAGAACGTTGTATGGGAAACATGTCATGCAAAACTATGTTCAAACGAAGCAAAATATTCACAAAACTGAATGGGCTAACATGTTATTTTTATGTTGTCATGACAGAGTCGGGAAGCCCCTGAAACTTACCAAAAAAAATTCATGATTTAGCATAGAAAAACATAGTTCTTGAAAAACATATGTCGTAACAATATAATGTTCTCCTTTTCTTCGATGGGTGGTAAATTTATAAATATACCAATAAAAGTAAAACTCCTTCTGTAAGTAGGTTGAGTTGTTATAACTACTATCGTATGAGAAGTCTTATTTTCGAAATTGGTTCATAACCAGAATTTTTTCAATTATACGTATATGACACTAAGAACGAAATTTTCAATAGAAAGAGCATTCTCAAGTACGTTTTTGCACGTGTATTTTTTTATTAAGTTCATTTAAAAAAAATTATTTTGTGATATAAATAAATTCAATTTATGTACACATACTACAGATACAAACATAGATGTAATACATTTTTTTTCATATACATTATGTAATTATTTGTTTTACTTGTAATTTTATAATTTAGATTATCGCGTGTGTGACACGGGCTCTAAAGCTAGTTTATTTGCATATTAGTATATACATACCGGTCATACGGACATAAAGTTTATGTTAGCTAACTATTTTTTATTACTTTTAAAATGAATTTTAAATCATATTAGCTTTAAATAAACTATTAAAACTTTAAAATGTTTTTGAGTCTTTTAGATAAATTGTAAAGGTTTGTATAAAATCTAGTTGTAAGTAATTTAAAAATGATATGCATTTTAAAGAATGATATGAAACATTCATACCATTAAATATTAGTATTTTTACGATTATTTAGAAGTATCAAACAACTCTTTTTGGTTATGTCCTTTTTTAGTTGGTTTGTATATACATTTATATTGTAAATAAAAATAATACACAAAAAACTATTAGACCACACGTAATGGCCTGTGGGCTTCGAAACAAGCTCAACACCGCCCATCCGGATCACTCTGTAGACAACGCCGTTTTGTATGATGATGAGGCCATTGCTTCGTTTCCCCTAACAATTACAAGTGATCTTAATTTATAATAGATAAAATGAAAAAGAAATATAAGCAGATATTAGGAGCTTGTGTTAATTACTGCGGAGTATAACATAATATAGATGCAATAATAATATTAAAAAAGAATTAAGGGTATACCTAAGCTTTAATTGTATTCATATCCAATCACCATCCACCATCGGTCGTTGTCAATCCAGCGGCATAGTAAACATAGATCCGATTTTATTGCTGGAATAACAATAAAGTAGATTTCGATGGGGACAGATTTAACGCAACGCAGTCGCCTCCTCACTTTTACGAACGCACTTCGTCGGTATCGTTTGATATGAAAGAGTGGAAGGTGGAATGAAATGAAGTCTATCGGTTTTTTGAATATACAAACCGATCGGTTTTCAGTAATTTTCAGTTTCGATTCGATTATGGTCGTTTTTGTTCAATTATATGTAGACATTCCAAAAGAAATATAAGAATGGCATTATTAGATAGAAAATTTACATGAAGACTTACTTCAAAATATACATAACAAATATCACCCTCCATCATATTTGTTTCGAAGAGCATCTTGACCAAATACTATGAATTAAGGCAACAACACATGAATAAATCAAATCCATCATTCTATACAAAACCTTAATCGTCAAATATAGTACAATATTAAGTTCCAAAACGTAAAAGACGGATGAATCATCAATCTTAACGTTTTTGAGCGGATTTGCTATACTTTTGTTTGAGCCAGTTGATCCCGATACTCGTTCCCTTTTTAACCTTCTTCATCCCGGTCATAGCGACCGTTTTAGTCTTATCGAAGCCATCTCCAACCTTGTTCTTGACTGTGCTACTCTTGTTACTTTGCGGGTACGTGTACTCCGATTTAGTGTCCCACTGATCGGCCCATGAGTTATAACTGTTATCCAATGCCATATCGATTGCTAGGTTTGGCTTGTAATGAAAATATGCAAAGATTGTATATAACAAAGCATTAAGCAAAGACAAGTTTATTTATATATGAATTGGATTTGTCTGCGTATGTTAGAAAATAGGAATTCAACTTTGGGAGGCGCAAACGTGTAGATGATAAATGATGACGTGTTTTGTCCTTACATATTTATGTTATGTAACATGTGACCCTGCTCATGGGCCGTAGCAAAACGAAGAAACTTCTAGAATAGTTGGTGTCTTGAGAAAAGACCATAGTATCCTTTTGTTTTTTTAATCTCTTTTCGTCAAAGAAAGATTAAAAAACAACAACAGGAGCCAGAGTGGCTAATTATGGACGGACTCACAATTGCATTTTCATCATATCATGGTTGTCTGCCGTTTGCATGGATGTAGAAGACGGCAGTGCTTTAACAAATGCATGATATGATGTTTAGTGTTATATAATATGTTTGTTTATTGAGATGGGCTAATACTTAGGTTGAAGCAAGTGAACATGGGCAAACAAATACAACTCGGAGTCTCTTGAAACTAATAATAATTCCACGGCCATGCATGTGGTAACAAAATGACTACATAGATAACAATATATAAACGTACTCCAGTTATTAACTCTTGTCCGGTGTAGGATCCGGTTTTGAGAATTTGATAAATTATGTATGTGATTGTGAGTTGTGACATAATAATGTTTCTATTTTTTTTATTTAAGTTAGGTCATGATGGATTACATCAATTGCTGGAAATTTTGTATTATCGAACTTTTAATATCATGTGTCATGAATGTCAATATAAAATGAGACGAGTTTTGTATTTTAATTTAGACACAATTACAAATTTAGTCATTGACTTTTTCTTAAAGTAACAAGATTAGGTACTACGGTTTGAAAGTTCCAGGTATGGGTACTAAGGTTTTAATTTTGTAACAATGTTAGGTGCTAACTTTAATTTCCGTTAAAAGTTAATGGAATTTACGTCAACTCGCAGTCGTTACACTAGGGTTTATCAATGTCCATGCTTCAATGCTCAGATTTTAACGACACCCGACTTTTACCGACCAAATAAACATCGTTTTAAATAATTTGATTTTTTTGTAAGTTAATCTTTTTATATGTTAATTAAAAAATTTATATTTTAGGTTTTATTAAGATATTTTTACTAACGTAGCCAATACCCACTGAATCCGCCTTAACTCGCTGTTGCAACACAATGTCCGGTTTACTAGCCTAATAAATATTATTTTAAATATGGTAATTTAAAAATAATACATTGAATTCAATCATTTAACATAATAGCATTTGAGGTGCTTAATAAATAAGAACACAATGAATTCAATAACCAATTAACATTCAATGCATAATGTGTGATTCAATTACAATAAAAGTGACTCCCTCTCAACTTTCTTTCATACACATACACAACTGGATCAAACAATACATATACAACAAATATCCAATTACATTGATGAACATGGAGTGATACTATGTGATAGAAGAATGAAAGCAATTGACATCACTATGGTAACGTTTGACATGAAGGAACAGAAGATGGATTGGAATGAAGTCATCGGTATTTCAAATATACAAACCGATCGGTTTTCAGTTATTTTCGGTTTGGATTCGGTTATGGTTGTTTTTGTTGAATTATATGTAGACATTGCAAAATAATTAAGAAAAAAAATTATGATTTTAATCTTACAAGAGCCTATTATAGTACCAAAAATATATTGAATTAAAAAAATAAAAATAGATGTATGTTACAAGGAACCATATGAATACAAAGTTATTAGAGTTTAAATTTCAACAAAATTCTTAATAAATAAAAACGCTAAAAGTTTAGTCTTAATTTTCAATCATCATCTTATGTATCATCAAAGTTTAGTCTCACTCTTCATAATCTTCATCACCATCAATCGGTTTGGTCAATTTTTTAAAAATAAAAAACCGAACCAAAACCGAAAATTTGGGTTTTCAAAAAAAACAAAAAACTCACTGTAAGTTCATGCTTCGGTTAGATTTTTTCAGTTAATTTGGTTTCAGTTCGATTAATTTGGTTTTCTACTCACCCATATTTCAAACAAATGTTTGTTTGGTGAAAAATGTATAATTCCAAATGCAACTTGTGGACTTAAACTGAATAATCAAAATTCCAATTGGCAATCCTTAAAACTAAAATCTTGATTTGGTTAGTATACACATCATTAGTAATTAGTAAAGTCTAATAACTTCATATATGATTTTATACAACCTTAAACATCAATTTTCAAAAATGAAGTTTGAATTCAAAACCTCAAAAACACCCATTTTTAGTAATCTCGTGATATCGGATGATTTTAACCCATTAAATTCTACAATCACCATAGAAATCTTTGATTCAAGTGTAGAACATAATATCAGTACAACACACAAATAATACAATGTTCCATAAACATAAGAAGCTATAAACAGAGATTAGACATTTCTAAACTAAAGGCAAAATTAAAGAAAAAGCCTAAAACTTCATGAAACGAATTAACTAGTATTTGATGATTGATTGGCATTGTAGGCGGTCCTCAAATGCTTGGATATTGGCTAGTCAGACCCTCTAAGCGCTAGGCAGTTTAAATCGGGTCTCATCAGGTCAAATCGGTCCAAGTCAGCCCAATCGGTTCAATAGTCCATCATGTTTTTTAAACAAATCAACCACCAAATGATGAATTTTGAACTATTTGATCATTGAAGTATTTTAAGTTTTTTATTAATATATTAATGCTTGATTTTTGAAGTACTAGATTTGTTATATTAATGGTAAAATGTATGAATTTTAAACTATTTTTAAGTATTATATTTATATTGATGTGATAAAAATTCCAATCCGATTCATTAGGTGGTGCCGACAGCCCGACTAGCATTTAGCGACTCCTGCAACACTGCCTGTTGGAATTGACGCAGATACACGCTTGGGACGGAAGCAAGGGTAAGATAAACAAAAGGAACAATAAACGACACATTAGCAGCTATGTGGCTTGAAGGTTGCATTTAGGGCTGTAAAGGAACCGAACGAACACGAACAAGGCCTTGTTCGTGTTCGTGTTCGTTCATTAAGGAAATAATGTGTTCACGAACACTTACCGAACGATATTTTATGTTCGTGTTCATTCATTAAGGACATGAATGTGTTCAAGAACGGTTCACGAACACAAGCGAATATAAATACAATCAACAAAGCCTAGATATTGAGACCGGCGTATTCATCAATGTGAATAATGAAAGTCTGTAAATGAATCGAACAAACACAAACAAGGGCATATTCGTGTTCGCTCATTTAACTTTAAACGAATACGAACATTTAAAAGAACAAATATTTATGTTCCTTTTTGTTTATTTAAAAAAGAACATCTGTGTTCGTTTATATTCGTTTGTTTATAATCTAAGGGAACAGAACTAAACAAAGATAAACGAACATAAATGAAAACACTTAAAATGAATGCAAATTAAAAAATATAAAACATTTAATTAGATGACTCAACCAAATAATAATTAATTATTTTCTAGTAACACATAAACGAACATAAATAAACAAGCATAAATAAAAACGAACGTTTATGAACATAAATGATCGAACGGAACATGTGTTCATGTTCTTTCGTTTAATTAAATAAACACAAATTTTTTGTTCATGTTCGTTCGCTTAATAAATAAACGAACTTTCCGCCAAACGGTTCACGAACTGTTCACTGAACGTTCGGTTCGTTTACAGACCTAGTTGCATCAATGGATTGTATCACATAAAAAATGAATAGTAAGTTGATCGATGTCGAAAGGTCAATCAAAAATATTTATAACATACATTTACTAGCAAGGGCAAGTAAGGTCGTCTCCATAAGGAATCAGTGGAACGTGCTAATCAAATTCATAATTTATAAAATATTAAACTAAGTGGACAGACAATGTCAAGCGGTTTGAAAGGTTTGTTAAGCAAAAACAATGTTACTTTATTTTGTAAACAATTATGAGAAAATAACCAATCTCCAGGTTTCAGGTTGTGAAGCAAGCTGGACAAGTAATTAAACCTATTTGGAAATCTCTTTGTTTGAATTAATAAGCAAAAGACTAAATATTTGGCTCTGTTGATTATCAAAACTTAATCCGAACAATTGGCACAGCTGAATAATAACCTAATTGATTACCAGATTTAGGTATTGATGAATGAAATCAATGTTATGATTAATGATAAACGGGTCAATGACGATAAGAACTCAATCCTAAATGTTGATAACCTCGAACCAATTAATTGATACAATCTTAAGCATTCAATTACGAAAAACTACTTAAGCACACAAACAAACGTAAAGATTCAACTAACCGAATGATTAACCAAATCCAAATCAAATATTGAGGTTCAAAATACCAAAAGTCTAACCACAAACACAACCCTACACCCGAAGATGGTCACAGAAGCTTTAGCCTAGCATAAGCATATTGGAAATATTGATTCTTGGTTGAGATGATGAGAACATGGATAATTGTGGTGAGTGGTAGGTGTTAGGATGGTGGAGAATGACCCCAAAATCGCCCAAAGATGTTAAGGTACGAAGAATCTTCGACCTAGGGTTTAATTGGGCTTAAATATGGAAGAAAAACAAGAATAAAGACGATTTCTCGTCAGACCCGGCCGTAGACTACGGTCTGGCCACCGTAGCCTACGGCCTGGGTCTGGTCACTGCCTTACGGTGGCTACAACAACAAAACACCGTTTTCTTCATAAAATCTTCATTCGACTCCGTTTTCGTCCCCGTTTGCGACCACGTCTTCGTATTTCAATTCTCTATCATATCATATATCATTACTTCCATTTTCACTCCATCCTAAATGCTCCAAATTAGCTCATTTAAGCTCCTTTTAGTTCCGATCATCTGTAAACATAAAACTAATCAAAGTACTTGTGTTCGATATATATAAACAAATAAAACACACAATATAAAACATTTAAAGTACATTTTTTCATCCTTACATCATAAGTTATGTGAGAACCATAAGTTGCAAATTAATAAATCTATAATGTGTAATTATTTCACTAAACAAAAAAAGCAGTGTCATCACGGTTATACAAATCAATAACTTCCATGTGTAGCACCGACCATAAAAACATCAATATACATTAAAATTCAACAGCCTCAATTTTTATAACCAACATGTATAAAATAGGAATAAAACCCGAGTCCAAGAGTAACATACCAATTACAAAAAATAAAATAAGTTTGAGCAAGTAGCAACATCAACAAAAAGTTCAAGCAAACATCATCATCAACAAAAATACGTGGCATGTATGAAAAAGTAATATGTTAGTGCATAACCTGAAAAAGATCCACCTCAAGTGTTTTTTGGTAATACCATGAGAAACATTGCCAGAAAACTCATAGGACCCCATCAATAACCTGATAATCAACGAGATCAGGTAAATCACAGCTTACACTGAATAGGTGGTCTTCAAAAGGTTATCGTAGGAAAACAGTTGAAACAAGATTCAAACCTGAGACCTCTCCAAGAAGGGAATCAGATGCTTATCTTTACACCACCCCTAGAAGGTTGCTTGTTGTAGCAACGGCTGAGAAGTAAGAAGGTGGTGTATGCTCATCGGCTCGTCGCAACTCGCTGCTCACATGCAATTAAAAGACATGATTGATGTCAACTAATGATAAAACCAAACATCCGAATGGTCGATAGGCTTAACTTAAACATTGAAATTTGGATACTGGATTGTAAAGCGGGCTATGTTAGTTATAAGAGATTAAAATTTGTGCTTACTTTAAACTCAGACAAACAAGCCAAAGAAACGAGTAAGCCAATGAGAGAACTTACCACGACTCAAGCTCAATTTGTTTACAACCAAGTTGATTTCGAACAAGTGGGTTTCGAGCTTGGAGCAGCTTAGAAGAAATTGATTGAAGATCAAATAATAAATAAATAAATAGACATTTTATAACAGTCTTAAAAGATGGTTATATTCAAACTACAGTAACTTATACCAAAACCGTATTAAAGTAACAAACAATACAACATCCCGGCAACTCGCAACATTCAAACCTAAATCTAAATCTATTCTAAAATCTCATCCAATGAACAATGAATATTTTTTTAATAAATAATATGTATATGTACACTATACCAGGTTTATGAAATCCATTCTTATTTTGCTTTGTTTCTTTTTGTTTCTCTCAGTTAACAGCAGTGAGCGGGTGCCGCGAGTCTCTTGTCGAATTCACACCACCTTCAAGATGCTTGGTAGCCTTGAAGTTGACCAAAAATATTTGAGAAGCTCATCAAACGGTGGGGTCCGCAGCTCTTCAATGGAAGTGGTGGTTGGTAGATTGAATGATCTCTTTCTTGGTGTGGAACATGATGGTTCATCAACCTGAAAGTTACCATAAAGCACAATGATATTACTATATATTTATTTTAAAAAATGGAAGTCATCTAGAATGTAAAAAAAACTTACGGTGTAGTCGTTTAGGAGGGTTTTTCCTGCATGATCTGTAATCTCTACAATCTTATCATAATGTCCGCCATTAAGTTCCCTCAGTTCTCCACAACAAGGAACAATCATGGAATCAAGATTCCGATATGCATCATGGTCGAGTTGTAAAGAGTCTGCAAATTATTGTATTACAAATGAAAATTTAAAACTAGGTAAAAGTTTGTTTCAACAGGAGAAATATGATTATTATACTTACGTTCAATTGAGGAAAGAAGGTTATTATTTGCAGCATTTGTATCTTCAAGTGTCGATGATGCTGCAACTGAATACTGGGAACGCAAATTTTGATTGGTTTCTAGTCCCCGGCTACAAAAAGTAAAAAAAAAATACGAATAAGATGTAAAAATTTACGATAAAAAAACGGTTTAAAGTTTGTGTTTTTGCACTTATGTTATTATTACCTAACTATTTCATCCACTGAAGCTACATTGGCTTTCTCTAAACTGAGTAAAGATTCTTGAGCACTATTCCATTGTTGTGACCCCATTTGCACCTTTTGCAAACTACAAGAATGAAAAATTAATAATTAAGTTTAGAAATGTTAACAATTGTGTTAATAAGGGGATGTACCAATTTTGAAGAGTCTCGTCAAGGTTTTTCTTTCCATTTTTAACTGCAGTGGTGTCTTCAATATAATGGGTTTCAGCCTTTTTAATGTAATCTGACCATTCAGCTCTCACAGAACACCTTGATTCTTTCATGGTTTCCATTTCCTGCTGGAATCTGTTGGTTTTGCTAGCTGCGCTTTCTCTTAGACCGTTTACTGCTGTTGTGACCTGTAATTTGGTCAAAATAATGCCAGAAAATATTATAGATAAGCTCAATGATCTTTAGATGCTAAAAAATCTAAAAAAGTATACCAGTTCTTTCTTCCTGGCATTTGAACCTGCAAGCAGTTCTGCAACTTTCTCTAGCAGTTGTCTTTCTTCATTTGCAGCACACTCCTGAGCGTATATAAATGAGAAGACGAAAACATTTTTCAGAAAAAAAAAAAGCTAGTATTTAAGATATACCAGCCCACCTCTCACATCACACAGGCCATACGGGTCATAAGGAGGCCATATGTCAGGGCAAAATATGGTCATATGGGATTGTCAGTGCTCAAATCAGTCATTTCTTTGTTAGTCAAAACATCATGCAACCCATATGATCATTTTTTGCCATGTCATACGGCCCATATGGCCATTTTCTCCATGTCATACGGCCTATATGACACGCCACTGGTGTCTAAATAGTGTTTTAGTGGTGTTTGTTTAACTGAATGTCAAAGATAGTCATTACCTCAAACTTTCTTTCTAGTTCAGATAACTTCCGTTCATTGACTGTCTGGCCCTCTTCGATAATTTGTGTCAATTTGGTTGCGTGCATGTCTAGGGTTACGAAAAAGTTTGCTGTGATATTAGATATCGCCCTCGAGGTTTCAACAGTTCTGCTATGTGCCTATATGGAAATTTAGAAAACAGATTAAAAAAATCCTATTGTTATGCTAGTTAGATAAAAATCTAACCTCTCGTTGTTGTTGAGCGTATGTTGCTAGTTTATTTTCTTGGATACGGAGAATGTTTTGGAGATCAGTAAGCAACTCCTCAGCTTCTGATGCAATGCCCTTGAAAAGCTGTGTAAAATTTGTGGATGACATCAGGTCAATATATTAAAGAATAAATCTATAGAAAGTAAAAAACACAATTTTGGAGAATGATTAAATCAAGATAAGAACATACATCCCCAAGAGCAGAAGAATTTTGGGAAACTTGAGAATTAAGGCATCCAAGTGTTGACTGTGAATTTCCATCAAGTTCATTTGCCAGATCATCCAGAGATTTGATACCAGAACTGTATAATGATTTCAACTTCTCTAGACCAAGTCGGAGTTCTTCAGTAGCCTGTACAATCACACAATTAAATATTCGCAATCACATAATTAAATATATAAGTTATTGTGTAGTAAACTGAAATGAAAAAAAAAACATACCTCGCCCTTGGTTGATACAAAAGATTTCATATCTTCCTGCATGCCCTTTAATTGTTGTTCTTGTTTTGTAACAGAAGCTGCCACACTTTTATGCAAGATATCGAGCTGGTTAGTTAACTGAAATTGTAACTGTTGGACAAGAATTCTGTTTCCATCTTCTATTTTATCCTTATGTTCTGAAACAACAAACATGTTACAGAAAATAGGATTATTTTTGGCGAAATTGATATATTTATTTTATTTTGGGTATTGCATACCAATCTTGGTGAACAGTTTAGACACGTCTGATGAAGCGTTCTCCAGCTCAGCTTGAAGGTCAAATGCCCGCTCAACAAGAGCTTTTTCTGATGAGCATTATAAAACCGTTTAAATTCTGTTCAGATGCATGTCTATTAAGAAACCTCTGATGTATAGTGAGATTTTGGAAAATGCTTACCAGATTTGAGAAGATTTATGATAAGGAATTCTTTTTCTTTGATTGTTATATTTGCTTGTCTATGCTTTTCTTCAAGATCCAACAATGAGTTTTCAGTTTCTTGCAGCTTTATCTAAAGGTGTAGTAAAAATATGATTATTTCATTCCTAAAAACTGAAGATTTAATGTATTGAAAACTCAAATAGCATTATACCTCTGTCTTCTCAAGCTTCCCAGTTAAATTTGCATTCACTAGCTGCTGAGAATTATAAAGTTCCTGAAGCTCCATAAATTGCTGTTTACAGTAGTAGATTACAGTTATCAGTCATGTTTATTAATATATAAACGGGGAAATGACTAAATTAGCCTTAATTGTACCTTGCTCCTTGACTCAGCATCAAGTTCCATCCGCTCTATTTTTTCAGCCATTGCCTAGAGAAAGTAATTAGATATTAAAAATAATAATAATAAATATTACAACTTAACGGGGGTGTACCTTCTTCTCCTCTTCTTCCTGTAGATATCTGTCTTTTGGTATGTAGATTCCATTCTTCTCTCTAGTAGCATAGACCTCTGGTCAACTCAAAAGTCAAACCACGTAAGAGTGTAGAACATAAATTAGCCTAATGAGAGAGTAGAGAAGAACAGGTAGAGGGCTCCAACCTTGTTTGAGCCGTTCAATTTCAGAGTACAGATCTTTCATCATTGCAGATTTCATCATTTTCTGATTAATCTGAAATAAGAATCACACAAACGATCAAAACTTGCTAAAGGAACATAATCTTTCTACTGATTAAACAACCAATCTCGAAACCACTAACCTCTGGTTTGTTCTTAATATTTTTGGCTCGGTGTGCATAGTCTAAAGTACTGAGTGTTTCCTCCAAAGAATGAATAGAGGGAGAGATGGTGGCAATTATGCATGTCTTTGTTTTCCCTCCCAAAGAATCTCTCAACAACCTTGTTAGTTTACTATCCCTGTCATTAAAAACATATTTTTTTAAATAAATAATGTCTCTGTCAACTGTTGTGATATTATATCCAACAGAGTTAATACCTGTAGGGTATATGACCTGAGTGCTCAACTAATGTATTTATGACTCTGCCAAGTGTAAGCAAGCTCTTGTTTATCTCACCAGCTTCCCTTGCTCTGCCCTGAATCAAAAGATTATTATAATGTGATGCATTTATCTGTAATTATAATTATTATTACAACAAAGAACAATATCGTGAAGTGTGTGTATACCTCTCTAGCACCAGATCTAGATATATTCTCTGAACCAGCGAGATCAACAAGATTAAGCTTGCCACATCTGATAACTTCTTCACCTTCTGGGGTTCGTTCCTTAATGTGAATTGTGATAGAAAAGATTGAGTGAGAACGACTGCTTTGTTTATTCAAAAGGGTTTCTGCAGTACGTCTTTTAGCAGAACCTTTTTCCAAAATTTTATAAATTTCATCTGCAGTAGACACCATCTCTTCTTCGAGACCTCTTACAAAAACACAACCCTTTCCATCCTCCATAAGTGCTATGGGTTTCTTTGATTTATCGTCAGGAAACTTTGAAGTTTCTTCAGGAGCTAAGAGATCAGTTATCTCCTCATTGTACAGCTCTAAGAATGTGACTTTCATATTGTACTCTGCCTTTTGAGCTTCTAATATATCGAATATTTGTCGTACGGCTCTAGGAATAACACCTGCATCACTTGGGAATTCCCCATTCTAGACAGAATATAAAGTTGTTCGGTTCAGTAAAATCCAAAGACCAGAAATTTGATAGATTTTCTAATCTCATTTGGAACATAAAAATACCTTTTTCCTCCCGCCTCCCTCCATTGTGTATGTTTTCCCGGTTCCTGTTTGGCCATAAGCAAATATAGTGCAATTGTATCCTTCAAGAACTTCAAATACTATGGGAGACACAGCTGCATGATACAAGTCCCTTTGTTGTGAGTTTGGACCAAAGACCTATAGAGATCAAGAATTTCCACATTAGCTCTTCGAAACATTATCAGAGACATAATTATCATGCAATGTTATTAATATAAGGTCCAGAGGTTGTTGCATCTTCAAACAAAATTGATCCCCAGTTAACAATGCACCTAATAGGTACATTGTAAATCAAGCGTTAACCATTGACAGCAAAAAATTGTTTGCATTGACCCTTGACCAGTGACCACATTTGTATCATATGGATTGACAGAACACTTCACTGTATATTTCTTATTTTTCTTACATGAAAACTAGGTTACAAACTACAAAAGAAAATTATGGTATAAGATGATCTGACCATCTCCAAATTTAAATGCCAGCACATGCATAATCTACACATATGACACATCTCCAACTTTACAACCTCTTGGGTAAATATATTAAACTAGCAAAGAGAATAAGCATAAACGAGATGAGAAAATAGAATTACCTTGTCAAACACAAATGATCTATCAATCTGCTTATTAGCTATATTCTGAATCGCACAAACTTCTCTCCTGTTCTCAGTACATGTGATCACCACCGGCGTGTGCGCTTTCATCTCATCCTCATTCAACGGTCTACACATAATCAAACACCGCAATCATTCAACTCTCGTAAAACCAATCAAAATCAAATCTCAAACACGCTTTCACTTCAAACTTACAAACCTGCATCTTACAATAACTTGAACATTTACTCCTTTCTCCTTATCATGCTTCCCATTCATATTTCCTTCCGCCGGCCTAATATCTCTCGATGCCTTGTCAACCGACCTCGGCGTGTTTGACGGTGAGTTTTGAACCACATTTCCCCCTCTTCTCTCCATACCTAATAACCTACTCACTCAAATCATGAATGTGAATGAATCAATAACAATAATACTAATAATAATAATAATAATAATAATAATAATCAGAAAGATCCGGTATCGCTATCGGTTTTATTTACCTAAAAGCAATGTATATATATAATAAATAACATAATAAGCTTATAATCAATAATAATAATAATAATATACCTCTATTCACCGGCGAGTTTACGGTTGAAGTCACTGAGTCAACTCAACTGGATTCAAATCTGAAAACATTTGGCACGATTGAATCGCATTGACTTCGGATCGAAAGAATTGAATAAATGAATGAAAGAAGTGAAAATAATAATAATAATAATAATAATAATAATAATAATAATGAGTGCGTGAAACCTGGAATAGCCGGCCGTTGACTGGACCAAATGTTGCCGACTGAGAGAGTAATAGAAGCGATTTGTTGAATAAAAATGGTGATGCTTTAATGTGAAGATGAATATACACACACAACACACAGTGAGTGAGTGAGTGAGTGAGAGAGAGAGAGCTGTTCAAAAGATAATAATGCCGTTAATGGAGCGTTTCAAGTTTAGGCTCCAGCCGTCCAAATTGACGGAGATCGTTAGACTTAACACGTTAATTAATATTATTATTATTCTTATGTTTAAAATCTAATTTGTATGTAAGAGAAAGCTAACATGAAAGTTAAATTAACATGCTAAGTGTATGAATCAGATAGTGTAATTATGTAATGACATCGTAGTTAATTACACTATGTTGTATTATATAATTAAACTTTTGATTCTCACATTAACACGTTAATTTAATTTGTATTTGATCTAAACTCTTATTATTATTGCGTTTAAAATCTAATTTGCATTTAAAGAAATGTTTTTTTTGTAGAATTTGTTTTGTGCTTTGTCTTCTTTATGATGAAGAATGTATTTAATGTTTTTTTTTTGTGAAAGATATGTATTTCTTTTTTTTTAGATATTTATATTTTATGGCTTTAAAAAATTAAAGGTACGTCAATTAAAACAGGTAGTAATGAAAATGAAAGAATTGGAATAAGAGATCGTTATATTTTGTGGATTTATACAAAATCAATGTGATTGTTTTAAAGAAAATTAAAATAAAATTATTTATTTCGTAAATGAGAATAAATTAAGAAGCTATTATATTACTTATTAAGATTTTAGGTATTTATATGTGTGTATTGTATTTTATTTTTATTAAAGATATATAACATATCAAATGAAGAGTTATTTTGAAACTGAGGTTGATATTTAGTGCTTCAATTAAGAAAATGATAATACTGAAATATATTTTTAACGTGAACAACTTGCTATTTTCTTTTAAATATAAAAAATATTACATAAAAATAGAAAAAATTTACATAAATTTAAATGAGAAAAGCTCAGCATACATTGTTTGGGGCTCAACATCACATGCACTTGAAGGGAAATGTTCCTTCCTATAAGTAGTGTCATTAGTCATAAATCCTAGATTTGTCCTAAACCGTTTGTTAAAGAAAAGCCTTCAACAAAAGATAATCATTTGAGTAGTAGTAAACCAAATTGAGTCTAAACCGGTTGGACAACTATTTTAATTCTCAGAATATTTATGTATTTATAAAAATAAACAACATCACAACTGCCTACCGTGACGAGTGAATCAAACAAATTACCTATAGATTATTAAAGAAAAACTTATTTTAATTGATTATTTTTTACATGTATATGTGGTGAATGATATAAAAAATAAGTTGAAGTATAGTTATTTTCTAATAATTTTACTTTATTTGAATTACTCAAATGAATATCAGTAGCATTAACGTAGTCATCTTCTTCTGGTTAACTCTTAAATTATGGTTTGTTTTTTTTCCATATAGCGTCTTGTAAGTTGGTGAGGTGTTTTATTTTTACCTAAGGTTGTTTCAAAAAGAACTCTCATTAATGTTCTACTTAAAGATAAATTAAAAAAACTTTGGAACCCAACATTTGAAACTTTGTGATTCCTTCTGTGGAGTAGATGAGAATAATTTCAAGACAATTAGGAGGGAAAAATTAACACATGTTTATTAAACAAAAAATATTTCTTTGAAATTTGAAACCAATAATTCAATCAATCAATCATACCCAGTGGAGTCTCACCAATAGCAAAGCTATAAGTAGGGTCTGGGGAGGGTGGGATGTAGGCACACCGTACCTCTATCCAACGGGATAGAGAGGTGGCTTTCGGAGAGACCCTCAGCTATTGACTACATATGTATGCGGCAATATAAAAGGAAATCAAAGTTCAACTATAGTATAATTGATAGTAGCACGTAGTAAAAATTATAATATTATATATATACTATATATAGTAGCACGTAGTAAGAAAATATCATAATGGTGTGTGACCAAAAATAAGGTAAATAGAGGCCCCTATGGTATTCATTTCACCTTAAAAATCCTTAACTTTAATTCTACTTATCCAAGAATTCCTATCTCTAACCATGTCCTCTGAGAGATTTAGGTCTATCAAATCATGCCTAATCCTCTCATCCCACGTCATCTTAGGTCGTCCTCTACCCCTCATCCCCTCTATAGTAATGTTTTATACGGATCTAACCGGGTCCGTCGCCTGTCTTCTCTTCACATGTCCAAACCATCTCAATCTCCACTCTCTTATCTTGTCTGATATGTTAGCTACCCCTAATCTCTCTCGAAACACAAAATTATCGGCAGGTTGAAACCAATAATTATTTAACAAAATTAAGGGACAAGTTATCGGCAGGTTCCAGATGACTGGGCCATATGAAAATGAATAATGCAATGCCGGCACATGGTTCTCGCAATTTAGTCACCTTCAAGAAAACAAAAAGCAATCCGAAATTTCATTTAAAAACAATTATAGAATACTCTACTTGAAATTTTAGGTGAGATATAATATACTACTATTTTATATGATATAATATTATATTCAGATATATTGTTTTATCTAAAATCATTTTACCCAAATTTGTTTTACCTGTCAGCTTCTAACAAATCACAAATGTTTTTTAAGGTGGTTATAAGCTTCCCAATGCAGTTAGCAAACGTTTCAGGATCTGCATGAAAATGCTCATAGTCGATATCAATTCCGTCTAGATTATACTCTTTGATGACGTTGGTGAGTGAAGAAACCGCGTTAGAAACCCACGAGTCCACTGAAGATGGGCTAAAGTTACATTGTTGTTTACCCACAATGTCACCTCCTAAGCTCAAAGCCACTTTGACATTAGAATGTTGGTTCTTGATTAAAGAAACTGTAGAAGGGTTGAAGTTATTTGTGTCCCAGAACGCGTTGAATTTGCCATTGGTTGGGTGGGGGGAAGATGAATTGGTGTAATCGATTGCAAATGCTAATATGTAGTGGAATTCGACGTTTGGGTTTATGGGTACGTCTGAAAATTTGACATTTTTGGACTCCGCTCCAATATATTCTCGAAATATTTTCGGTTTTTTATCAGTAGGCTGGGCTGATGCTGTAAGTAAAAGAGTTTGTAGAGTGAAAAGAATAATGAAAAGTTTAGAGAGCCCCATGTTTGATCAGAGATTGTAGAGGTGTCAAGTTAATGTTAATTGTGGTAGCATAAGTTTGATTCTGATGTTATTATATAGATTAAACAAATATTAATCTTGTTCTTAGCTGTCACTCGATCCCACATTGTCACAAAACCTAAGTTTTTGTCATGTCGGCCGTCTGTAGAATATCACAAACAGTTTAATTCACTGTCTTTCCTTGTTTTTTCTTGTTTCAATATTTCTTTCAGTAACCAAAGATGCATTTATTATGGTTTTTTCAGTTCCAGCGGTTAATTAGATCCTTTTATGAGTCAAAACCTGAAGATTCCTTTATAGATTTATTATAGGTTTATCATTTGGTACATTTATTTAAATTAAAAAAACAAAAAACTAGTTGTATTAATTCAACTGATTGTATCTTGTTACTTAGCTTGTATAAAAAAAGAAAAGAAACAATGTGCACAAGAAATCTAAGATATTATGCGGTTATGCTCATGTTCAAAAGAAGGATGATGCCAATATGCCCTGAGACTCTTGTTCATGTCTAAAACTAAAGGCTTTGGACTCATCAGCACACCGACATATATAAGCCTTCAAGTTTTCCTTGTCTCTTTAATTTCTTGCAGGCATCAACGAATTCATCTTTAGGTGTAAAACTAATTCATTGTTGTTTACTAAAATTTTAAACACCACATTAGCTATAAAATTTGGGAAGAAAACCGCTTGCAACTTAATTTGTTTCATCTAGTATTTTATTTTCGTCACAAAATGATGGTTAAATTTTCATGTATGCTCATTTTTTAACAGCATGTATGTTCACTTCATGTTCTAATCATGTGTATCAGTTGCACAGAAATAAAAGAAAAAAAATCTATGTTCCGTGTCCTTGTGACCATATACCATAATATCTATATCTATACTATATATAATACACTAAACAAGGGCAAATTAAGACATCCATTTTTAAGTAATTTACAACACTTAAAGCATAAGGTACATGTGTTTGTAAGGGTAAACTTGTCTTGTAAACATAATCTATTCAACTTACAAGTTTGGTCCTTCATCTTTAACCATATTATGTTTTTAATATAAGTTGTAAACTAACTTCCCACCCATGTTTTTTAAACGACTATAGCCTTTTCAAATGTTAATATTTTTATTAAAAAATTATACCATAAAAACGAGCATTTTATTCTCTTTAATTTGAATATGATATTGTTATAATTTTTTTGATTTAAAATAAATTAATATGTTACGTAGGGGTGTTCAGTGTCGGTATTGATGGTTTTTAAGTTAAACTTGTGAGTCCAACCGTTAATACTGATTTTTTTGTCGTCCAAAACAAAACTCAACCATTGAAAGTTGAAACCGAATCGTTACTAACGGCTTGGTTCCAGTTTGGTTTCACAGTTTAAATTTCAATAATAAATTTAGTTTAAAATAATTATTAATTTAAATGTACCATCAATTTTAACTAAACACCAACATAATATGATACTTGAGAGAATCATAAATAATGATAATTTTAGCCACATAAATGGCAAATCTTAATGGAAGATCTAGGACGTGAAATAATAACAACAAAAATCACAAAATGAATCATACTGCAATTAGGTTAATTTGAAGTTGTATAGCCAAGTTATTTGTAATAAAAAGATTATGTTCAATTAAATTTTAACTATATCTAATATATATTACGAAACATATCTAATAATTAATAATAAAAAAACATTAAAATGATTCAACATTTATAATCTGGTCTGGTTTCATATGGCTGGTTGCCAGTATAAACCGGGAACTAACCGTTCACTACGTTTTGAAATTTTTGAAGCCGACCAACAAACCGAAAGTAAAAAAAGAAAAAGAAAAAAGAAGTCAAACCAATGACCGGTTTAAACGATTTCAAGGTTTTAACCGAACCATAAACACTTATATTTGTTACATGATTAACAGGTTCAAACACCCGCTGCATAGCGCGGGCACCCGTCTAGTAAACTTAAAACAGGTAAAAATTATAGCCATAGAGAAGATTTGTAAGCATATCAATAGTAGATAATAATCATATTATACACACATAATCTTTCACACCAGACTCGCAACCACAAAGAAACACAAGAACAAAACATAATATACATATACACTGGATGAGCAGCCAGCAAAGCTTGTGATTGCTTCTCGTAACGGAACCCTAAAGCCTTCGAATCATTTGCAGACCACACAAAGATCCCACCAAGCTTCCCTTGGTTTCTAAGCCTGCTGCACGCAGTAAAAAATCCATTCTGTGGCGATAAACCTCCACTTCCATCACTGATGAAGCTAGCCAAGATGCTACCACCGTTATAATTCGAGCTTTGCGTCTGAAAATAGTTCATAAACTGAGAAACAGTGGTCCCTTCATCGTATGCATAATACTGGAAGTTAACATAGTCTATAATATGACCGTAACTCTTCCAAAGAGCCTGATAATGGCTTTGAACATCATCATCATCAAACGGAGCTATAGACGCAAACGAGATGACTCCATTGTTTTTAAGGTGGTTATAAGCTTCCCGATGCATTCAGCAAACGTTTCAGGATCCGCATGAAAATGCTCATAGTCGATATCAATCCCGTCTAAGTTATACTCTTGGATGATTTTAGTGAGTGAAGAAACCGCGTTAGAAACCCAAGAGTCCACCGACGAAGGGCTAAAATAACAGCTTCCTCCATTCACACTGTCGCCTCCCAAGCTGACAGCTACTTTGACGTTCGAGTGTTGGTTCTTGATTGAAGATACTTGAGAAGGGTGAGATTATCGGTATCCCAGAAGACGTTGAACTTTCCATTGGTCGGGGACGATGAAGACGAAGTGGTGTAATCAATTGCAAAGGCGAGTATGTAGTGGAATTGGACATTTGGGTTGATGGGTACATCTGAGAATTTGACATTATTGAACTCGTCTCCGAGGTACTCCCAAAAAAGGTCTGATTTTGATGCAGTAGCTTGTGTTGATGCCATGGCTAAAACTAAAAGAGCTTGCAGAGTGAAAAGAACAATGTGAAATTTAGAAGAATTCATTTTGATCAGAGAACAGATTGTATTGAAAGTTGAGTGTTGATGATGATTAAATGTTGGGAAGCAGCAGTTAAATAGGAGATTGTTTAGTCAGTTCATAATTTGAATATGGCGGCGTATGTGTGCTTCTGCTGGTGTTGATTAAAATTTTGGTTTGAAGTCAGATTTGCAAGAAAAAAAACAAGAAAGTTGTCTCTGTTTTACTTCTCTTTTGTCATTTCTTGGGCATTTTGGTGAACAAGTCTAAAATTGCCTTCATTTTTCTTTGAAGATTGTTGTTAAGGATTGTACCTTTTAGTTTGTTCACATGACACTAAAAGATTGTGTTCAAATTAAACACCTAGGCCTTAGACAAAGTAATAGAACACAAACATGTTCATGTTCATTCATTTAACTTTAAATGAATATAAACAAACGCTCAAGAACATAAACAAACTTCCCATCAAACAATTCACAAATAGTTCATTAAACATTCATTTCGTTTATAGGCCTAAAACACCTACAAAATGAATTACCAAAGTATATAATACACTTCTATTCAAACTGGCTTCCTCCAACTATCATTCTCTAAAAGTGAATTTGAATTACAATCAATCAAGAATATGAATCACCCAATCATGGTTGATTCAAACAAACCAAACTCACAAAGATAACATAAACTCAAACTTATAAATCATTACCAATTCAATGTTGATGAAAACAAAACAAGCTGTCTGTTATCAGCCTCATGTTTATTCAAAGAAAACACCAGTTATTCAAATTAGTTAAATTTCAAAGCCTGTAATTCCTTTGGGTCTTCTATTATAATGTTTTCAAGTGACATTTAAATCGCAGAAACAAAGTGATTTGAACATTGTTTTACTTGTAAACACATTTTGCACTAAAACCAACTTCAACAAAGGTGTTCCACCGACGCCAAATTTGCTGTTATATCATGTCCAATTTCCATAGATGCCAACACATTTCATCTCTTCTCTATCACAATACTTACTAACTAAGCTGTCATAAATTAATACACCAACTAAAAAGAGAAAGTGTTCTGATTCACAACAGCTCCATCAGCAAGGACCATGACAGAGACAAGACAAAATACATTGATATCATGCGAAATCGGCAATCTAACACAACAAACTCCAAGTGCTCGGTAACACTTTGTTCAAAATAGTTTCAGTTCAAAAATGTATTTTAACAACATAAAAAAAAACATAAACACAATTTCAACTACTAATCCACTTTTGACTCAGTTGAGTTAAACTTGTAAAAACTAAAAACCCTAACCACCGAACCCATACAGGGTCCGGCCTTGTCTCTTCAAGGCATACACAACATCCATGGCGGTCACAGTCTTCCTACGAGCGTGCTCGGTGTAAGTAACCGCGTCTCTAATCACGTTCTCTAGAAAGATCTTCAAAACACCGCGAGTCTCCTCGTAGATCAACCCGCTGATACGTTTCACTCCGCCTCTTCTCGCCAACCGTCGGATCGCAGGCTTCGTGATGCCTTGAATGTTATCGCGGAGTACTTTACGGTGTCGTTTCGCACCTCCTTTGCCTAATCCTTTACCTCCCTTCCCACGGCCCGACATTTTCAAGTTTCTTCAAATCTGTAACACGAATTCAACCAATGCTAATATATTAATAATAATTATATTAATGGAGCAAATATAATGGATTTGAACTTAACTTGATTGAGACTTACCTGATGATTAATTCGAATTTGAAGAGTGAAGAGAGAAGAGAGAGTGGATGAGTAAAGGGGAATGGGGGTTTGGTGTATGTATAGTGGGGAAGAAAGTAGTGACTGTGTGTTATTTTGGAGGGTTTGTGGCCGTTGATGGATGGTAATGAACGATCAAGATTCACGCAATTCACACGGATCGGTGACGTGGCAGATGGAGTAAAGTGAAATGACTAAAATGTGATTAGATTTAAGATTGCATTATTAAACTTTTTGTTTTTCTTTTAATCTATAATAATAATAATAATAATAATATCTTTTTTTCTCACCTCAAACCCATATTAGATTAAAGGTACACCGGGTGTAACCCGTGAAACCCTTAACCCGACCAATCATTCGTTTATACCCTAACCTCTCCGCTTTAAACTCATCTCTACCTTCAAAGAATGGCTACTTACGTTGTTTTCCAGGCAAAACACAAACAATCCTTCTCTCTATTCTTCAGCAATTCATACCCGTGACACCAATGGTGGTGTTACCAAAGTCCGACGAGTACCCGAACAGCAGCAGGGGCGGTTCTTTTCACGGGCCGCGACTCCACAACTTCTTCATTAAGTAGTGCAATTTTACCAAAAAACTATTAAAATTATATGTATTGGGGCCGTCCCGCCTAGATTATTTGTTCAAAATCCTTCGTCACACCCAAATTATTTGATCAAGATTCACCACTGGACAGGGGTACCCAAGCATGCCCCATCCACCCTAAATTTGAAAATTATTGTTATTATTCTGTCTGTTTATCTAGTATAACACTATGATGGTACCCATGTTACACACGGACGAGAAATATCTAAAACGTCATATATATATATATATATACACATATATAGGTTTAAGTTCAAGAGAGAAGTCAAGTTATTGCGAGAAGTGCGAGAAATGGTTTTGACCAATCATGTTTTTTTCCTTTTTCTTTTTGTTTTATTAAATTGTAAGGGTAGACTAGTAAATTATCAAAACTTATATTTATGTTAAGTATAAATATGGAAATTTTATGAAACAACATTATTATATTTAAATCATTTTTTATCAAATACCGTTAACATATTAAAGTCATGATTTTTAGGAAAATTGGATTTAAATAATCATACCTTTAATGGATTGGCCAATAATAATCCCACATCCGGTATTTCTCGCTGGCAGTCCCACCTTTTTAATGTTTTTTGTTTTATAAACCAGCGTTAAAAAAAACTTAACGGGGTTAAGTATTTGCTTATGTGGCGAGTGACTAGGCTTTTTAATATCCACATGGCTTTTCCCTTTATATTTGCACCACCATCTCTCTCTCTCTCTATATATATATATGTGTGTGTGCCACCACCATCACCAATCCCGGCCCGCCATTGCCACCATCACCTGAAACGACCATAACAATCATCAGCCTTTGAACCCCTGAACCAGCCGACTAAAGCACCGCCGGAAAAACGAGTTAGTTCTCCAGTCACCGGAAAATCCGGCTGAGGCTAAACCCTAGCCGCCGCCGTCAGATCTTGATACCTTCACTAGTTGTTGTTGCTGAGGCTAAACCCTAGCTGCCACCACCACGCCTGTAGAAAATCTCCGACCACAGACCACCAAACTCCTTTGTTATACAGCTACGGCGGCAGCGATGGTGTTGAGTAGTTGAGTCGGTTGCTTCTTGAAGCTCGGTTTTCGTTCAGATCTGCGAACTAGTGAACGACGGGGAGTTTTTCTTGGTCGGTGAATGACGAGGATTTAATTTAGGTGTGTTGTAGTTCATATCTGCAACATGATTGTGAGTTTGGATTTTGTAGGTGTGGTGGTCGAGACATAATACCCCGTTTGAAATTGTGTATCTAGAGGTCGATGTCGGGGGGAGGGGGAGAATATAAAGGGAAAAGCCAGATGGATATTAAAAAGCCTAGTCACTCGCCACATAAGCAAATACTTAACCCCGTTAAGTTTTTTTTAACGCTGGTTTATATAACAAAAAATATTGAAAAAGTGGGACTGCCAGCGAGAAATACCGGAGGTGTGATTATTATTGGCCAATCCATTAAAGGTGAGATTATTTAAATCCAATTTTCCTGATTTTTATTACCATTAGATTCTTATCTTATCATTTCAAACTAACAGCATTATCAATCAACGAATCATGCATATAACTTTTAAAAATGTAAAAAACTTTTGAATGTATTCATGATATCCTACACAAACAAACTTGTTATCCAACACAATAATTACAGATGTCTACTTTCATCGTATACACATACAAAAATGACATCCTACACAACAAACATACTATACATCGCAAACTAGTTTCTCCACACCATACATTTTGTCATATGATGGTTCATGTTCAATACCTTCACAAGCATTAACGTTCCTACACAAGAAATATGTTATGCTACACATCAGCCCTTGTATTCTACACAACACAATCACCTACACAACAAACATAATAAAATACGAAATAGCCTAAATACAAACATAATATAATATAATACGAAGGAGGATGATTAGAATCTCCTACACAGCTAACATAACATATTTACCTACACAAAGAATATGATTTGTCATTCTGATTCATATTCAATACATTCACAAACAATAATTATTCCTACACAACAAACATGTTACGATACACATCAACATTTATATCCCACTGGAACATGATGCCTACAAATATAACCATCCTACACACACAAAAAATATATGCGTGTTATGCTTAGATTTTCTGGTTCATATATATCGAAATTAGCCCTAAAGGAGTATTAATGATAAAAAAAAAGTGTAGGAGAATATGAAAACAGTAACCTTGTCGAAATAAATTTGATTTCATTCTAAAAAGTCATAATTTTTTCCCAAAAGTTTTACATTCATAACCAGTACTATGAAAAAATAAATAAATTTAGGTATTATAATTAGATTTTTGTGACTTTATGAATCTTCGATTAAAAAAATCAAAGAAATTATGTCGTTTGTAATCTTGTATGATGTGATAGAAAGCCTAAATAACCTCCCAAATTTGTTAGGCTGAGGGGTGTTGGGGGGCTTTAATGGGGACTCCAACCAATAATATTATAACGTGTGGCAGAGAGAGAAACTGGATAAGGGGGGTGTTGGAGCCCCCGTTGGAGCCTCTGGCCCTGGTGTAGGGGGCTTTAATGGGGTATAATTATATAGGAAATTTTTTTTTTTAATTAAATAAGAGCCCAACGGCTCTTTGTATAAAACCAAGAACACTTTACTCTCTCTTCTCTCGCTAACAGGCTCACGCCTGCATGTTTTTTCGCGCTAGCGCCCCGTTAGCGCCCCCGCTAGAGCCCCGGTGGTGTGGTGTTAGCGCCTGGGGGCGCGAGTGGAGGGGCTCTAGCGCCCCCGTTGAAGCCCCACACCCCTCAGCCTTATAGATGACAATGAAGATTATTGGTTTATGATTAAAAGTTGGTTCTTTTAATGGTAGGTACATAAACCTAATGATTTTGATAATCGTTGTTTTTAGGCAACATGATTTGAATGATTAATGGTGAGAGTAAAAAGGGGGGACTAATATTTTTTAATGTACGTTTACTTTGGTTAAAAATACACCTAGATGACTAATCTACCCTTTTACTTAAAAATCATGTTTTAATGTTGTGTTGGTAATTACAAAAATGCCATTTCTTATCTACACCATTGATTATACCTAATCAATGGCTAATATCCATTTCTCACGCTTCTCGCAATAATTTGATTTCTTTCCTGAACCATCCCATATATATATATATATATATATATATATATATATATTAGGAAATGCAAATGCCATATTTTTAAAAAATGATAATTCTATATGAGTTAGACATTACATTATTCTTTTAAGTCAAATACAAAAACTTACAAACACTTACAGAGATAAATGAAAAGTTAAAACATCTTTGAAAAATAAACATTGAGTACAAAAAACACATATTAATTAAAACTTAATATGATATTCAAAGGACTGTTGGTGATATTGCTTGTCGTTTAGAAGAAAGGCATCCAGGTCAGTTTTCGGGTATTCCTCAAACCAATCCGGCTGCTCAATTGAAAGCCATCTCCACTCGTGGTGGTAGGGTTTTTGGTCCGGAGAGAGTTAGTAGAGAAATTGGTAAAAATGGGGACGACGAGTTGGTAGATGAGGAGAAAGAGGTAGAAGCTCCGGGTAAGTCACAAGGTAAAACACCAATTATTGAGCCACTAGTTGAGAAGAAGCCGTTTGAAGTCCGGCCACCACCACACATCATTGACCTTGCTTATGTCTCGTATCCCGCCCGTCTAAAGCATCAAAGGTATACGAAAGATTAAAGACATTTTCTCAATGTATTTAGCCAATTGAATGTCAACCTCCCGTTCGTCGAAGTCCTCCAGCATATGCCTAAATATGCCAAATTTTTGAAAGACCTTCTTAAAAGAAATGATAAGTTAGAGGAGCTGTCGACTGGACCACTAAATGGAGAGTGTTCTGCAGTAGTTCTTAATAAAGTACCGGAGAAATTACCCGACCCCGGCGTTTTTACCATTCCATGCCTTTTCGGAAGTGAGACGACGTGTTAAGCATTGGCCGATCTAGAAGCTAGCATAAACCTCATGCCATATTCTTTATATGAAAAGTTGGGCCTAGGAGAGCTCACCCCTACTCGTATGACGTTGTCTTTTTCCGATCGTTCCGTTAAGTATCCGAGGGGTGTCGTGGAGAATTTGCTCGTTAAGGTTGATAATTTGGTTTTCCCTGCAGATTTTGTTGTTTTGGATATGGAGGCCGACGAGAGAGTTCCTATCATTTTGGGTCGTCCGTTTTTACGTACTGCTAGGGCACTCATTGACGTGTTTGAAGGTAAGATCACTCTTAGAGCCGATGATGAAAGTGCCACGTATTTGGCTAAATCCATGAGACATCCAAGTGGTCAAGACGGTCTTATTGATCAAGATTCACCACTGGACAGGGGTACCCAAGCGTGCCCCATCCACCCTAAATTTGAAAATTATTGTTATTATTATGTATGGTGAAGTGTGTTGGGGAAAGAGGTAGTGGTAAGCGAAAGATCGAGAAGGTTCGTGGTGTTAAAAGAAGAAGACCAAGATTGATGAATGGTCGGATCGTGATTCGATATCTTTGAGGGTATTGGAGTTCTACCGAGGTTGAGGAAGCTCCACTCGGTCCGCCACGTGATTCGTATAACATGGGGTCTTGAGTGAAAACTCAAGTGTAGAGTTTGTATATTTCGTAGTTTGGTTGCGTCGTCGAGTCATTTGAAGGAATCATCACCATCATGGAGAGAGGAATTTACGAGAATTCAAGAGGTGCCAGGTAAGTTTTACACTTAAAAATGACATTAAATGGGATTAACAAATACTTGGTAATTTTCTGGAAATTTTTCTAAGGCAAAAGAGGCTTAAAAATTCGAAACTTTCTACCAAAAGAGCCCGTCGTGCCACGCGACGGGGTATTCATCCACCCTCCGCGCGATGCGGAGGAGAGGCGTCGCGCCGCACGGCCAGGAGCCCATCCCTAGTCGCGCAGCGCGACCAGGTATCCACAGAACAATTTTTTTTTCCTATTATTTGTTTGTTATTCCTTGTTATATCATTCAGGTGTGATTCCTTGTGTTTAGTTTGGTATTTTGAGTCATGTTTTAGGTCTATTTGTCCAGGTCTTGTATAATTTATCGAGTCGCTAACGAAATTTTTGTAGTTCGACTTTGGTTCGTGTTTTTGAGTTTTGCTAGTTTGAAGATTGTATGAGCTAGAGAGACGATCCCCAAGGAAGAATTTAATGAAAAAGACAAGTGTGGGGATGGAGTAGCAGTGGAGCCGTATACTTTATGTTCATTATTATTTGCTGCTGATTATTCATGTGTTATTTGTGGGTTTGTGAAGTACTTTAATTGCATAATATCTATCACTATGATAAGATACATTTTTTTAGATATGTTTGTTTTGTTTGGCCGCTTAAATTCGTGTGTGAGAGAAAGAGTTACCATTTGCTGAGCACGTTCGTAGTTTGAGGGCATACATGGAAGAAGACTCTAGCATCATGTGACATGCGCATATTACCAGCTAAGTCTTTTCCATTATCTAGCTTGTTAACCTTTTATTTTGCTTTTGTTTTTAATATTTAGATTTTTTTTAGTTTTTTGTAGTCCGACTTATTTTAATTTTATTTTTTATTTTAAGTCGTCATTATCCTTGCATTGAGGACAATGCAAAATTTAAGTGTGGGGATAGGATATTTGAGTCGTAGTTTAAATTTAACTTATTGAAAAATAATTAAAAAATTGAAAAATGTTTTAAAAATGTCCCTTGAATTTAGTTTTTTTGCGTTAAAGTGGAAGATGATGATATTTATCAGATATTGGTTTTTCAAACTACTAATAATATGAGATAAATAAAAGAAAGCAAACTTAACTTGGGATGTATCGGCAGGCTCAGCCTTGAAAATGAAAGGGCAATTTGATAAAATGGGACGGAAATCTTTTGTGGGTAAAGCGTTTTGTCCGTGGAAGATAAGTAATGAAAGGTCGGGCCATACTCATGCCTCAATTCTTGGTATGAAAAGTGAATGTTATAAATATTATGAATTTTTAAATTTGAATACTTTATCATATGATACTTGGGTAGGTTTAACGTTAGAGTATGCCGTGTAGCCTATGATATAAATCTTAAACTGCTAGTTTTAGTGTTTTACACATCATTGGCGTATGGTTTTATAACCTTAAATCTTGTATTGATGGGATGCCCCGGGTTCGGAGACTGTGGGTCTGTATGCAGTCTATTCATCTGGGTATTCACAATTCCAAATGGGGTTGTGAATATTTAAAATAATGCTAAAAAAGAGCAAACCCGCATTTTTCTGCCACATAAGTCTTTAAACATGATCACAAAAGTACAAAAGTACAAATGCATTACAGACTTGATCATCCACGCTGTTAGCCATGTGGGGTCCCCTTGCTCGCACCTCATTACCATTAAGAAACAGAACACAAGGGACACGCTACATGTAAGCCCTACAAATGAAATTTTGCATACTCACCTATGGTGATGGTTCGGTGTATTGCTTGATAACGGGGGTATGTCATGTTGTGTGGAACACTAGCTATAAATTAATTGTACCTTAATAATATCTAATGGCGGCTTGGTAGACTTTGATGCTTAAACTTAGGTGGATAAACAATACCCATGATCTCTTAACTATTCATGAAAAAGTAGAGCAACAAAAGTTTAAATATGCTAATTTTGAGGTTTAAGTCAAGTTGGGGTGGTCTGGTCCGGTAAAAGCTGAAAATAAGCGGGTCTTAATTGTGTAAACCACTGAGTAATATTATTGTCGGATCTTATTTGTCCCGGTAAAGATTAAGGCATGGGTTTAAGTGGACAACAATATCGGTGATCGCGGTGCGTTTATCTAAGATTTAAAAATTAACCTATATGTTTGTAAGGCTGTATTTTCCGATTCTGATCCAACTGCATCAGACTTTTTCAAGGACGAAAAAAGAGTAAGTGTGGGGTATTTGATATATATCTATTTATACATCTCGAATCCCTCGTAAAGTTATGTGTATTTAATGTTTTTAGTTCGTGTTTTGTTTATCTTTTATTATTTAAGGTTTTGAGTCAAGTATTTTATATTTATCATGTTTTAAATCTTTTGGTGTTTTGCATGTTAAGCTTTAATTCTTTCTATCATTTCATGTGAAGTTTAAGTTTGTTTTTGCTCATCATTGGTTACATGATTAGTTCACTTAGAGTTTTGATTTGTTTTCAGGTAGATGTTGGCTTGAGAGTCAAGGAAAAGAAGGCCTAGAAGGTTCCTATCGTTGCTTGGAGTTCAAGGAAGAGATCTAGCTTGATTTAACAATAAAATAACAAGAAACTTCGGAATCCCCTCCGGTTGTGCGCCGCGCCGCGTGACCGGGGAGGCCAAGGCCTGTCGCGGGGCGCCTAGGCAGTGTGATCAGCCAAATTTTGCAAATTAAGGGCCAAGCTCGCGTTATATAAATATATTTTTAAACCTAGACGAATACACTTGTTTCCAGCCGATTTTGGAGATAGAAAAGTGTGACAATCGTCAATTTCAGGTTAACTCCGATAACTCAACTCCATCAATTCAAACCTAAAGATTTCTGAATCTATAACGCACACCTCATTACATTTAAACTAGGGTTTAAATGACGCTTGACACTTACTACATGTGTAGTCCTTCGGGAATTTGCACCGAAACGCAAACGAGTTGACGCAAACAATTGGTGAATAAACAAAAAAACGTCAAAACAATAATTATGTGATAATTATGTGTTAGACTTATGTGTTATGTGATAACATGTTATTTAACGTTAACTCAATGTGCAAACTAAGTTAATTAAGCTAGAAAAGTAGCATTTGAAAGTTGAAGGACTTAAGTGTAATATATTATTATTATTAATATTAACCTAAACCCTAAACTCTCTTCTCTCTTTCTCTCCCAAACCGACGGCAGCCCCCCCTTGTCTCCCTTGCGATCGGCAATCATATACACACATACAATCAAGATTGTTCAAGTTTGATTGAAGATTAAGGTGCTAGGAAGGTATAAACAACTATCCTATGCATCCTCTATGCTTAATTTCAGTTTTTAATGGGTTAATTATAAACCCTAGGTCCGATTTTTATATGTGGTTT
The DNA here is from genome assembly GCF_021521415.1 of Bidens hawaiensis. Taxonomy (NCBI): domain Eukaryota; kingdom Viridiplantae; phylum Streptophyta; class Magnoliopsida; order Asterales; family Asteraceae; genus Bidens; species Bidens hawaiensis. The sequence continues at coordinate 285,339 of NW_027491477.1, forward strand.
TTGTTCATGTGTCTTGTTTTGATTGAAAGATGTATTGATTGTTGAATTGATAGCTAGTATTGGTGTTATTGCATGATAGCCGTTTGTTTCTTGATTTTGGGTTCAAGTAAAACCCTAATCATGGATGTAATGTGTAATTGATGTGCATGGATAGTGATTATGGTGTCTAGAGTGTTATATGAACGGATTATAGTCTATAGATGGTTAATATGTTGAGTTTTGTTGCAAACAGTTTCTGGAAAGATTGTGTTGTTGATGTTCAATTGACTGTAACGGGGTGTAAATGTGAAAATTGGTTGAGATTATTGATACTACAGTAAACTAGGTTGAGTTTAGTTTCTAAAGAATATAAATTTGCAATTTTTGGACGTGTAAAAGTTAACTTTTATGATTTTACAAAAACGTTGTGCAAATCTGAGTTGTGAGACCTGCTGTTAGGTTGTTTTGTAAATATTATATCTCATGAACTACGAGACCAATTGGGTTGGTTCTACTTCTGGAAGTTGACTTGTTGAGTTAGGAACCTAACCCAAGTGGTCTTGCATTTATTGGATTTTTCGTTTAACGGGAATTTCAAATAACATTCTGTTGTGCATAAATTTGACTGCTATGAGTTTGCTGTGGTAAATTGATCTTTGTGAGAAATATGTATGGAATAAAAATACAACAAAATATGTTCTGGAAACCTAACACATACATGCTTTTGTGATGATTTTTGGTAAATTTATTGTGATGCTATGATCGGTGGGATAGACTAGTTTTTCAAGTAGAATTCTGTCGTTAAGAAACTAGTTGCTGAATTTTGTGAAAGTTGCATGAAACATGGTGATTGCTAATTTATTATCATGTTTTGACCAAATTGCCCTTGCGGGGGATAATTGCTAACTAATTGTCGTATTTTGACCAAAATACCCTTGCGGGGAATAATTGCTAATTGATTGTCATGATTTGACCAAATTGCCCTTGCGGGGAATAATTGCTAGTTAATTGTTATGTGTTGACCAAATTGCCCTTACGGGAAGTAATTGCTAGTGATATACATTATGAATACACGACACGTAAATAATTGCTCACACATGTAACGTATCACAAATACACTTGTTAAAGTCACACACGATTCACAAACGAAACACGAAACATGTTGTGTGCATAGGAATTATGTGCCGGGTCTAGAGACTCGATATTAGTTCCGATACTTAGAAAACCTCCTTATTGTTTTAGAACGCTAGAGAGAGTTTTCTGTGACGCACATCACTTGGTGATTTATTTTGGGAATTCTTCGCAAACAGTGAGTTTCACTTACCCCTTTAAACTGTTTTCAAACGCTTTTCACTTGGGGAGATAACATACTCCGAAAACGCATTTAAGATTTTGTTAATATAGATTATATATCACTTGTAAAGACTAAGTGGCAAACGCAATAACTAAAGTCCTTCATTCACATCGAACCGTTTAATATTGGATAATAGCGAGTCATTGTTGAGTAATACTACTGGGTTTGACAAACCCCACCCAACGCTAAACTCGACTGGAGGTCGAGTGGGTGTAATCTTGGCTAAACACATACCATGGTCGGGATAGACCTGGTGGCAAGGCAAATGATAAACAGTCAGCTTCGGTGTCGAACACTTAGTAATACTTGTTTTATAGGCTAGCTACCTATAGATATATAATTGACATAACACTATCTGGTAACGCAAAACGCTTAACGCAAAACGCTGAAAGCAAAACGCTGAACGCAAACGCTAAACGCTTTATTTTATATAAACTTATGAACTCACCAACACCGTGTTGACACTTTTATTATGTTATTCTCAGGTAGCCGAGGCGGGCGCGCGGTATAGGATCATGCATTATTTGAAACGCTTTTGTTTATGCAACCTGATTTTAAACTGTTATTATGGGGTTTTGAGTCGTCCTGCGTGACGCAACTTTTATCTTTTGGTTTTTACGCTTCCGCACTTATTTTCATTTAAATGTTTTTGTGGTTTGATTATAACTAATGATTCCGATCCTGTTAGTTCACACCCTCTGACGGTAAAACTCCGTTAGTGGATTTTGAGGGTGTGACAGAATTGGTATCAGAGCCATTGGTTATAGCAAACTAGAAATTGCATGCATACTAGACTATAACCGCGACGACCCATTAGTTATAATGATACGCACTGCATAGATTTGTGTAGTCTTTGTTATCTTATCTCTTTACCCCTTTCACTCATGCGCGCGCATACACGGCTTACCTGTAGGAATGTCGACGCCGCCATCATCATCATCATCCGATCCGATGACTCATGCTCACGGGAAAGAACCGCAGATACCTACCGCATCGCCACCCCGAGTAGTTCCGGAACTCGAAGCTCCCGCACCGAAGAGGTATCGCTTATCCGGAGGCATGTAAGAAAACGAAGTTAGCTGGGATTGGTACCCTAATATGATCAGACGTATGGTCTATCGCGAACAAGTTCCCCCGCTACCCCACCCGAACCATCCTGCTTATCCCAACACCTTACCACCCATAACCGAACCTGTAGAGCGTGTGCTCGCAGCTGTTGTTTCTTGTTTGGAGCGTGATGTTGGTTACATGCGCTATACGAGAGCGAACGTTTCCGGACTGTTAAAAGATGGAACCGAAACTAAAGAGGAAATTTCCCGCATGACAGTAGCAATGAAGGAAATGCAAGAGGCTAGTGATCAACAGATGAAGATTATGAGAAAGATGCAAGCCGAGATGATAGACTTGCAAGAGCAACTCCAAGTAGCAAGGACCGAACCGAGATAGCTTTAGAGCGCTGCGATGTCTTACAAATGCAAATTGCTCAGAACGCAGCCGAACCTGAGGCAGAGCCTGAAGAGGAACCCGAAGAAGATCCCGAAGAGGAGCCTGAGAAGGATCTCGAGGAAGATCCCGAGGAGGAACCCGAAGAGGAACCGGAGGAGGAACCGGCTGAGCCAGAAGAACACTCAGAGGTGTCCTCAGACGATGACATCTAAGGATGATAACACCTAGATGGAAGGGAAATCGCTAGAAGAAACGCTGGACACGGACGTGGTAACATCAACTTGACTGCAGCAGAACTCCAAACTCTGCTGAACGACCACGCGACGGCTGCTCTAACCGCACATGTACAGAACCAAGCTGGAGGTCCAATTGGAACGTGTACCTTCAAGAATTACCTTGACTGCAAGCCCAGTTCGTTTAAGGGCACTGAGGGAGCTATAGGCTTCCTGCGTTGGGCTGTTGGTGCATGAATGTCAGTAGTTCATAGTCTAGTGTCTGTAATCGAGTCTGTAATGTTATTTATGTTTTTGTTTAAGCGAAGTTGTTAACAAGTTCGCCTAGGCGAACTTGTTGAACAAGCGAAGTTATGGACAACTTCGCCTGAACATATCAGGCGAAGTTGTCGTGTATTTATATATAGGTTACGGCTTGTTTTGTAACAGTTAGTGAGTTAGTTGTTTGAGTCGATCGAGTTGACGAGAGTCTGTATCAGTGATTCATATCACGTGAGTTCGGTTATTAATATATAACGTGTTTCAGTTTGTTCGTGTGTGTTTGTTTGGTTTGCTTTCTACGCTCGTAAGGATCTACGCAGGGATTCCGCACCTGAGTAGACCGGGATATCTCGTGTGATCCGTCCAGGGAACCTACAATTGGTATCCGTCCAGGGAACCTACAGAACCGACATGCAAATTGTCTTCCAAGTTAGAAGAGAGCTCGTCAATGGTTGTTTCATGCTGAGAGTGAAATGGATTGAAAAATTCTTCTTCAGTCGAGGCAGCAGGGGTATCGATAGCATTTGATGAGGAAGGTTGACATTTATCGATCAACTGTCTTTGCAATAGGTTTTCTTCCTCATCAAGGATCATCTTCGTAGCAACTCTCTCTTCTTCTTCAGCAATATCCAAATACGGTATGTTAAAAGACTTAAAAAGTTTAACATAGTCGAAAAACTCAGCAGGTCCGTTGCTAGGTTTTGGCTGTTGGTAACTTGTGATATCGGTGTTACACACCACCTCAACCTTGCTGGTCGATGTATTGAAGACACGTCTGTTGGGAGTCCCAACAACATAACCGACTAAGATTCCTTCATCGGCTACTTCACCAAATTTAGAATTTGTCTTCAAAATCGAACACGGGGACCCGAATGGTTCAAGACCACTCAAGTTGGGATATCTCGGGATATCTCGTGTGATCCGTTCAAGACCACTCACGGGGACCCGGTGTCAGGATATCTACGTGTGTCCTAAAAAAATTTTTCTTAATTTTTCAGGTTTCTTACTTTTCGGGAAAGATGTCGTCAATCAACATCTCTGAGTTAGTGAAGATGGAAGTTGAAGCAGGGTCAGCTACCAAGGCCCCAAGATTGCTGAAGGGAAACGATCTCGTTGCATGGAAGGATCGGTTCATACAATACGTCAAATACCAGGATGCGAAGATGTGGGTATACATCTAGGATGGTTATATTCCACCAGTCATGGAGTATGAAGGTCGTGATCAAATTAAAAAGTATAGTAAAATGGAAGAAGAAGAGATAAAGATGTATGAAGCCGAGAGCAAGGCTCATGCTGCTATTACTATGGCTCTTCCTCAAGAGATCCTTCATACGTTCAGAAAGTATACGTCAGCAAGAGAGCTTTGGGAAGCTCTTGAGAACAGATTTGAAGGGAATGTAGGAATCCGGGCTTCAAAGATAAAATTGCTCAAAACCCAGTTCTCAGTCTTCAAGTATTTGAAGAATGAATCCTTAGATGATATTATCACTCGATATTACCATCTGACGACTGAATTGAGCAACTATTCAATTTCCTACCGAGAAGAAGAAATAGTTGAGAAGCTTCTAGATGCTCTCCCACCAAAATGGGAGATGTACACTGTGCTGATGAGGGAAGACAAAGACTTTCCCACATATGATCTAGAAACGACAGTCAACAAGCTCAGAACCTTTGAGCTTAACATGGTCAGGAAAGAGACACCTATGGATCAGGTTCAAGATCCAGGTATGTATGGAGCTAAAGTCAACACTAGCTCAGGATCGAAGACTGAATCTGCTGCCTACTACACAAAGGGAGATTCGGGCCCCAACTCATCACATGAGGGGCATGTGTCAGTTAACACAAATGGGGATGTTTGCTATGTAGCAGCTGGATCGAGTGGTTCTCAACCCCAGGTAAGCAAGAGTAGTTGCTCTACAAGTATTCTCAGCAACAACTACTCCAAGATGCCTATGAGTGTCAAGTCTGCTGAAGAGCAGTTTGGTCTCTATGCTTCTTTCATTGCTTCCTATGAGAACTACATTCAAGGGAAGGTTGTTGATCCAGCTATGTTGGATGAAGATTACGATCAGATTGATGTTGACGATATGGAAGAAATGGATTTACAATGGCAAATGGCCATGATTGTGAGAAGAGTAAAAAGGTTTATGAGAAAGACGGGAAGAAAGTTTGTCGGTGGAAAGCCGGGGTTTGACAAGGCAAAGGTGAGATGCTACAATTGTCAACAAAACGGTCACTTTGCAAAAGAATGCAGCAATGAGCGTGTGGAACGAAGTCAGGGTAGGTCTCCACAGCAAAGTGAGGGTAGAAAAGATTATAGTGCCATGATGTCCAGAGAAGATGGTGAATACAACTGGAACCTGCTGTCTAAAGAAACTTTTGAGCAGGCAAATTTGGCAAAGGTAGAAACTGAAGAAAGTGAGAAGGTTACCGGAGAGGAAAAAGCTCTTATGGCAGACGTTAATGACCAGCTCTCCGAGGTATGTTCTAAACTTACATGCTCTAAATGTGAAAACGTGTCTGAGCAATTAGCAACTATAACCGATCAGTATGTTAGGTTGGATGCTGAATTTAAAACTTTAAAAGAAGATAATCACTTTATTAAATCAAGAGAAAATAATTATAAAATTAAAATAAAGGCTTGTGAAAAAGATGTTAAAAGTCTAAAAACAAAACTTGCTGAAAAAATTGAAGTGATTGATTTAAGTTATGAAGTTTTGGAAGAAAAGACCAAACTAATTGCTGAGAGAGAAAAACAGATTGCTGACCACCAGGTGAAAGTGGTGGAACTGAATCGAAAACTGGAGCAGTTCAGAAATTCTTCTGCTATTCTTGATCACCTTGTTAGTGATCAAGGTTCCTCTGCTAAGAGAGGAGGAATCGGTTATCATGAGGTTCCACCACCGTACAATCACAATTACACTTTTAACCCTAGTGTTCAGAAATCCGTTGACTTCGAGGTTGCTCAAACAGTGCCAATTAAAGTAACTGTTAAAGAACCAAATGTTAGTAGAGGCGAAACAAGTTCGCCTGTTTCTAGTGTTGAAATTTCTGATCAAAGTCCAGTCTCGTCAGTTTCGGATAAGTCATCCGAGTCTGGTAAGGCAAAAGAGGAGTTTGTGTTACCCAAGAGTGGAGAAAAAGATAAAACAAATAAAAGGAGTACTCCACTAAACCCGTACGTCCCACCATTTGTGAGACGAACGGGCGGTAATATAGCCTCGACATCTAAAACACCGGTTGATAAAAAGGTTGAACATAGGTGTTGTTTTAGATGTAATCAATTAGGACATCTTGTTGCAAATTGCCCTCTGAAGCAGCGATTCAGAGGTGTAAGGCCTACTAAAGCTGAGAATAAACCTAATAGTAATTATCATGCTGCTAAAAATGAAAACCACTTAAAATTCAAAAATGTGACTAATTCAGGTTTTCATAGAAACAAATCTCAGTTTTACACTGCTAATAACCAAACCACAAGCTATAATTCTTTCAATTCACAACGGTTTGGAAGGCCTCACAATCAATCTTCAATGAGATTTCCTAATAGGACTTACAGGAATTTTCGAGATACTAACTTTGGAAGGCCAAAGTTTGGGATGTATAGATCCAAGACCAATTGGTCTTGGGTCCCTAAATTCTAATCTTTTGCTTTATTGTGCAGGAACAGTTGAACAGGGCTGCCAACAATCTTTGGGTTGTAGATAGCGGCTGTTCCCGGCACATGACGGGTAACAAATACTTGTTACACGATTTGAAACCTGTTCAAGGAGGGAGAGTGAGCTTTGCCGGTGAAAGTGGTGGCAAGATTACTGGAATGGGAACGGTGTCAAACGGAAAGATGACTTTGGAGAAGGTTAACTTTGTAGAAGAATTGAAGCACAATCTGCTGAGTGTGTCGCAGATCTGTGATAAGGAGTACACCGTTCATTTTACAAAGAATGAGGCGATTGTGTTGAAACCTGGTTTTCAGATACCAGAGGAGTGGATTGTGATGAAGGCTCCACGTGAAAGAAATACATATATTATGGATATGAGATCAACTGAAATGTCCACGGCAGAATCATGCCTTATGACAAAAGCGAGTGAATCAGAGTCCGAATTGTGGCATAGGAGAATGCGGCACATTCATCTTCGGAAGATGAACCACATTGTCAGGAATGGACTTGTGCTGGGCGTTCCCTTGAAGAATTTCAATTTTGAAGATAAATGTATAGCGTGCAAGAAGGGAAAGCAGCACAAGAAATCCCATCTCACTAAGAAAGTCAATTCAATTGCCAGTACTCTGGAATTGCTTCACATGGATCTCTTCGGTCCCGTGAATGCAAAAAGTCTAGGAGGAACTTCTTATTGCTTGGTGATCACTGATGACTACTCACGATATTCGTGGGTGTATTTCCTGAAATCAAAAGATGAAACGGCTCAGATGGTGAAGAATTTGATTACCAAAGTTGAGAACGTTATGGATAAAAGGGTTAAGTTCATCAGGAGTGACAATGGAACGGAGTTCAAGAATTTTGAGATGGAGATCTTCTGCCTTCAGAGAGGGATTGAACACCAATACAGCGCTCCGTATACACCGCAACAGAATGGAGTGGCTGAAAGGAAGAATAGAACATTAATTGAAGGAGCCAGAACTATGCTGGCTGATTCGAAGCTTCCTGTGGTGTTTTGGGCTGAAGCTGTTGCTACAGCCGGTTATGTTCTGAATAGAGTCTTAACTGTTAAAAGACTTGGTAAAACGTGTTATGAGCTAATGCATGGGAGAAAGCCCAACTTGAGTGGTCTTGAACCATTCGGGTCCCCGTGTTCGATTTTGAAGACAAATTCTAAATTTGGTGAAGTAGCCGATGAAGGAATCTTAGTCGGTTATGTTGTTGGGACACCCAACAGACGTGTCTTCAATACATCGACCAGCAAGGTTGAGGTGGTGTGTAACACCGATATCACAAGTTACCAACCGCCAAAACCTAGCAACGGACCTGCTGAGTTTTTCGACTATGTTAAACTTTTTAAGTCTTTTAACATACCGTATTTGGATATTGCTGAAGAAGAAGAGAGAGTTGCTACGAAGATGATCCTTGATGAGGAAGAAAACCTATTGCAAAGACAGCTGATCGATAAATGTCAACCTTCCTCATCAAATGCTATCGATACCCCTGCTGCCTCGACTGAAGAAGAATTTTTCAATCCATTTCACTCTCAGCATGAAACAACCATTGACGAGCTCTCTTCTAACTTGGAAGACAATTTGCATGTCGGTTCTGTTCCGACCACGAGAATTCATAAAGATCACCCTTTGGAGAATGTGATTGGTGATGTGTCCTCCGGTGTACAAACAAGACGTAGCTTGAATGAGCACACCTGTGTTTACACAAGCATCAAGGAGACAGGGATAATCAACGAATGCTTGTACACCTGCTTTATCAGCTAGATTGAACCGAAGAATTATCAAATGGCTCTCAAGGACAGTTCGTGGGTCGAAGCCATGCAAGAAGAGTTGGCTCAGTTCAAGAAAATGGAAGTATGGACTTTGGTTGAAAAACCAAAGCATGTGCATGCGATAGGCACAAAATGGGTGTTTAAGTGTAAGGGAGATGAGAAAGGGATTATCATAAGAAACAAGGCGAGGCTAGTCGTTAAAGGTTTTAATCAACAAGAGGGGATTGATTATAATGAAGTGTTGGCTCCTGTCGCAAGGTTGGAAGCCATTAGATTGTTTTTGGCGTTCGCTGCTTAAAAGAAGATGAAGGTATTTCAGTTGGATGTGAAGAGTGCGTTTCTGAATGGGAAAGTTGATGAGGTAGTGTATGTTGAGCAACCTCCGGGTTTTCCTGACCCAGACTTTCCTGATCACGTGTACAAGTTGAGCAAGGCATTGTATGGACTACATCAGGCACCTCGTGCCTGGTATTCAACTTTATCAGATTACTTGCTTGAAAATGGTTTTGAAAGAGGGAAGATTGATAGCACGTTGTTCGTTAAGAGAGAAGGAAGCGACTTCCTGCTGGTGCAAGTCTACGTGGATGACATTATCTTTGCTGCATCTAAAGTCTCCATGTGTCAGGAGTTTGAGGCCGTCATGAAGAAAAGGTTTGAAATGAGTGCTATGGGTGAACTAACTTTCTTTTCAGGATTGCAGGTTGATCAGAAGAAGGATGGGATGTTCATTCATCAGACCAAGTATGTCCATGATGTGCTCAAACGCTTCAAGATGGAGGACAGCACTCCATTCGACACTCCAGTCTGCGTCAATCACAAATTGGGTGCTGAGTCAGACAGTGATGCAGATGTGGACCCAACTCAGTATCGGGCTATTATAGGTTCTTTAATGTACTTAACTGCTTCTAGGCCTGATATAATGTTTGCTGCTTGTCTTTGTGCTCTTTTTCAGGCAAACCCAAAGGAATCTCACATGAAGGGTGTGAAGAGGATCTTGCGGTATCTCAAGGGCAAACCGAAGCTGGGGTTGTGGTACCCGAGAGGAGGAGACTTGGAGCTAGTCGCTTACACAGATTCTGATTATGGAGGGTGCAATCAGAGTCGGAAGTCAACAACTGGAGGATGTCAGTTTCTTGGTGGCAGATTGGTGTCGTGGCAATGCAAGAAACAGACTTCGGTCGCAATTTCAACCTGTGAAGCAGAATACATGGCAGCATCCAACTGCTGCTCCCAGGTTCTTTGGATTCAACAACAGTTGCGCGACTATGGTCTGAATTTCTTACTTACACCTATTTGCATTGATAACACAGCTGCTATCTCAGTAACTAACAATCCCGTGAAACATAGTAAAACTAAACATATTGACATACGTCATCATTTTATACGGGATTGTGCTGAGAAGAAACTGATTGTGCTTGAAAAGGTGGATACGCTTGATAATTTCGCTGATCTTTATACTAAAGCGTTTGACAAAACAAGATTTCAAAACCTTATCGAGCTGAATGGGATGATCAATCCCGAGTAACCATGCTTTTCTTGTTATATTTAAAAAAAAAAAAAAAAAACGTCACTATCGCTTAAAATATGTCGGTTACCTCAGTTTGAAGGACTTGTCTTCGGATATGTTTTGGTCCTCATTTTCTACTTGTAGATTTTGAGGATAGCCATTAACCAGATGACTGACAGTGACCGGGGCGGTTTATGATGAGTTTTTTTTTTCGCTTAAAATTAGTCGATCATACCTAGTTAGAAGGACACATACTAGTATGTGGTCAGTCCAGCTGATCCTTTGGATCTTCGGGATAGCCGTTTACCTGAAGACTTTGTTTTGGTCGGGGCGATTAATGTTAAAATTTTTTTTTAAAGGGAAATGAAATTATTTTTCAAGTCTACTACTTCGTAAGAAGTTCGTTAGCTATGTTTATCAGAAAATTGATCCAACCTTGGAAAATGATAGATGTACTGATTCTGTGTGCTTAACTAGTGAAGTTATTAGGCTTAAAAGGCTTTAGGACAGTTATTGTATGTCATGGTAGCTTTTTATGGTGCGTAAAAGTAGATGTGATACTAACTAAATCTACTTGATTTTACGTGGAAACTCCTTACGAGTTTTGCATGTCTTCATATATATCTTTCCGAATGATAGGCAGAAAAGCGATTACCCAGTCATACACGAGCCCGTAAGTGTTCTGATTCCCGTGAAGATAGCGTTTCAAGAAACTGCAGTGATCCTGATTCGGGACTTGCAGTTATTCACTACTCTGAAGTCTATGTAAATGTTTATCATAAAAAAAAAAAAAAAAAAACTTATGAGTTATTGAAACATTCTAGAGTTCAACATATCAAGACTTCTTAATCATGGAGTAAGAAAGAGAACGGGAAGGAGATGAAGAGTAATTACAAACTTAATCAGACACTAAGGGTCGAAGTCAATTCGGGGTGACTTGGGGAAAGCCAAATATGCTTTGAGAATAGATAGGAGGCATCAAAATCTCTGAGTTGTTGCCCACTTAAATTTTGAGGCTTAATTGAACTTAACTCATATCACAGATACGATGAAAACCATCTTAAGTTATTTACCTGCTTACAACCTGTCTCTATATGTCATAATACAGCTAAACACGGATCTATGTGACAGTCACGTAATTAGTATGATTCCTGTTCGGATCTTTTCTAAAACGTAGCAGTCCCTATCGAGACTGAAATTTGATCCCTTGTACTTTAATTTTTTAAAAGTTTTTTCGTACTTAGGTAGTTTATGATTTTATAACTGGTTACTTGGACTTGATCGTGTTATTTAATTCTTAAAGGGAAGTTTTAAATGTTAATTGCAAAATGTTCAAATTATAAGGGTTGATTTTGTAAATATAGGCGATGTTGTTAAACCGGCGAACTTGTGAATAACTTCGCCTAGGCGAAGTTATCCGTAACTTCGCCTGTATAACTTCGCCCCTATATAAGGATTCTCAAAGGTCATCAGGTCATTATTTGAAATCACAGCGAACTTATCATCGAAAATCACAGCGAACTTATCCTCGTTTTTCAGAGCGAACTTAATCCGATTTTTTATCCGATTATCTTTTTTTCGATTTCAATCAGTATTCAAGGTGTGTTTGGGTTCTATATCTTATACTCGATGTTCGATGTTGTTAATCCTAGGTTGTTACGACACCCGGTTAACGACCTCGGATGTTCGAAACCTATACCCGATTTCAAAACTTGTTTTTACGTGTTCATGAACAAACTGATCGTCCGGATTACTTTAATACCATGTGTTTTAGTCTCCTAAATCGTCAAAATTGGCCGAAACACCAAACTTTTCGATGTTGATTCTGCTTACTGTTGTCGATTCAGATTCAGGCGAACTTAAGGTTTAGGCGAAGTTATCCGTAACTTCACCTGAGTCTAAACTTCGCCTGAGGCGATGTTGTGGTGAGGCGAAGTTATCATTAACTTCGCCTGGACCTTTTAATTTTTTAATTACTAGACGAACTTAAAGATGAAGCGAAGTTGTTCCCAACTTCGCCCCAACTTTAACTTCGCCTATACAGAAGTTATCACAACTTCGCTCATGGTAATAGGCGAACTTGTGTTAAACCTTAACGTATATCTAACTTGGTTCGTTTGTTGCAGATATGGCTGCAGTAGCAGGTGCCGGAGGTGCTGGAGGTGACGATGGAGATAATCAGAGACAATTCTTCCCGGGTCACAACATGTTCATCACCTTAGACCCGGAAACGAGCGGAGTTGAAGACTACCGTGAGATCATCACATTCCTCATTCGCTCGAGGATATTCCACGCTATCACGACGACTCTGCCGATATCCTTACCCAATATCGAGGATTTCTGGCAGACTGTGGAGTACGATTGCCGCGTTGAGCCGCCGGTTATGCGAGCAACCGTCAACAATCACGAAGTTCAGTTCTCGTCTGAACAAATACGGGTGGCGTTACGTTTTGGAGAGGAGACTCGGGACGACCCAACTGACTTTGTGGCTCCGTTTCGTGATGGAGCATTCCTACGAATGGGCTACTCTGGTCCATTAGGTGATACCCAGAGAAGGAAGGGTTTCCTTCTAGATCAGTGGCGCTTCCTCATGCACGTCATGATTGTGTGTATGTCTTGGAGGAAGGCGGGTACTGACGGAATGGGTGCGACCATGCAGTCAGCAATGACTGCTCTGACTTATAACAAACGTTATAGCTTTAGTCAGATGGTCTTTTACGAGATCGATAGACAGAGGAGGGCGATGGCTCGTGAGCGGTTCATAATGTATCCAAGATTCATCCAGATGATCTTGAACCATGTGGCTCCAACTTTGCCTCAACGACGCCCAATAAGATACGTGGAGAGTGTGAGCAAACGTATTTTTGCTCAATGCCGTACTTCGAGTGCGAGGAGCAAGCCTGAACGTCGTCCAAGGCATACTCCACTCTTTGGGTTCTTAATAAACCCGGGGTATGTGCCAGCTCGGGGGGATGAGTTCAGAGACCCTCAACCACAACAGGCAGGAGCAACTCGAGTTGTACCTACTGTGCCTGTGGTGGCGGCTGAGGAGGATGTAGACCTTGATGCTGCATTTGGCGGCCAAGGATTCTTCGACATGGACCGTTTTGATCCACAAGAAGAGGTGCAGGTCTCCGCTGCACAGGTTCGGGAAGTGCGTGTTACTAGAGCAGCTACGACGGTGGCTGACTCAGATCTTGATGACGTTATGGATGAGGCGAGGAGGATGTTGGTGACTAGAGAGAGGACGTTAGGGAAGAGAAAGAGAACGGTGGATGATAGTGAATCAGAAGAAGAGGAAGAAGATATCCACAAGTTGATTAGACGTTCAAGACGGGAGAGGACAGGTGCAGGTATGGGAGCTGGAGAGACTTCAAGGGTTGTACGTTTCGCTCCATCCGCACTGTCAGGTATGTCGATTATTCCTACGTCTGTACAGGTTACAAGCGCCGCGGATGTTCCCGTGGTGGCTACATCAGCTGTCGGCATCCCATCCATCACACTACAGACGATGACTCCGGAGATTGTGTCGTTACCACCTCCAACGCTTACTCCTTCAGAGGTGGTGGCACAATTTGTAGAGTCTACCGTTGTTGCAACTGCAGGGTTGTCGGTCACGATACCACCTGCGGTTACGTCCACAACTGCTTCTGATGTCCCGGTTACATTCGAGATCCCTCCTCAGTATACTCAAGATACATCTAACATGAGGTTTGAGTTCGATGCAACCCTCTCAGACTCGGAGAGAATAGCTGCACTTGAACGGGTCGTGGCAGAGCAATCAAGGATAAACTTTATCCAGACCCAGGCTATTCAGCGCCTTGTGGCAGAGAATCAATTACAGTCGTCCCTCCTGGTTGAACATGGGCGAATTATAGATGCTATGAAGGAGTTCTTGACATCTCAGGGGGAGACAGGCTGTAGAGGCGACGAGTTAAGGACAAAGAGGAGAAATGACAGAGACGATGATCCCAATGCACCGAAAGGTGCAGGTGGTGAGTTGCCAAGAACTACTCAAGCTCTTGAGACTTCCACAGCTCAGGGGGAGTCTGCGGGTGCAGTTGGTGGTGATGAGGTGGTGATGGTTGATGATGATGATGATGTGATCGATGCATTGAAAGAACTAGATGATGATATGCTAGAGGATGATGTGATGTTTGATGATGATGTGCTGCCTATTGAGGAGATTGAGAAGATTGGATCACAGATTGTGATTGAAGATGAGATTGAAGAAGGTGAAATAATTGAAGAAAATGTTGAACACGAGATCCCAGATGTTGAGAAAGCCGATATGGGTACTGAGATGGAAAATGATGAGACTGAGTGGGAGGAGCAGCCTAGGTGGAAGGAAGGCTGTGCTCATTGGTTTATTAAAACTAAGAAGCCTGCTGTTCCAACCATGTTCAAGAAGAGTTATAATATCAAAGGCTATGCTGAGTCGAAGAAAGGAATTATTTGTTGGCTGTATGATGAACAGATAAAGTTGTTTGTGGTGAAACATTTTGATGGGATTCAGTATTTTAAAAGAATGTTGAGATCTCTCAATACATTGCCGGAATGTGAGGTGAAGGATTTGGCTAGATTGGGGCTGATCAATAGAAGCGACGACAACATGGCAAGGGTGATTGGGAAGATCGTGTGGAGAGAAAGCATAAAAGAGAAAAAGTTTGAGTTATTAAAGCCACAGAAGGGAAAGCTAGTGGAAGATAAAGAAAGGGGAATGAGAGCAGATGGCAAGCCATGGATGGTAATGAAGTATAAACCGATTCGATGCATTAAGGAGGTTCCAATGAAGATTATGCCTCAAGATGTGTTGAAGAATCTTAAATGGTGGTATGTTGATTGCCAGACTGCTGAAGCCGTGATGGAAGACGAAGACGAACAAGAAGTGCTGAGGGTGTATGATCCGATGCATCTTGTTAACTTATCGAAAGCTGATCTGCAAGTGTTGAATGAAAAGAAGATATTCTATATTCCTGCTTGGAAAGACGAAGCGAGGAAGTATCAGCGAGTAGTCACGGTATGTGTTAGAGAAGGAGTGCATGCGTGAAGATTACAAGACAAGTGCTTAAAGATCAAGATATGAAGCTACTGCCAAGGGGGAGTCTGTTGGTGCATGAATGTCAGTAGTTCATAGTCTAGTGTCTGTAATCGAGTCTGTAATGTTATTTATGTTTTTGTTTAAGCGAAGTTGTTAACAAGTTCTCGCCTAGGCGAACTTGTTGAACAAGCGAAGTTATGGACAACTTCGCCTGAACATATCAGGCGAAGTTGTCGTGTATTTATATATAGGTTACGGCTTGTTTTGTAACAGTTAGTGAGTTAGTCGTTTGAGTCGATCGAGTTGACGAGAGTCTGTATCAGTGATTCATATCACGTGAGTTCGGTTATTAATATATAACGTGTTTCGGTTTGTTCGTGTGTGTTTGTTTGGTTTGCTTTCTACGCTCGTAACGATCTACGCAAAGATTCCGCACCTGAGTAGACCGGGATATCTCGTGTGATCCGTCCAGGGAACCTACATGGGCTGAGAAGGCCGAATCGGCGTTTGAGATGTGTAATTGTCCCCCTGCCAGTAGGGTCAAATTTGCTGCTGGAACACTTGAAGATTCTGCCATCACTTGGTGGAATTCAAACGTGCAGATCCTTGGATTGGAACGGGCTAACTCTATGAACTGGGAGGAGTTCAAAAACATGATGCGAGAAGAGTATTGTCCGAGAGAGGAGATTGCAAAGTTGGAATCCGAGTTTTGGTCATTGAAGATGGTGGGTTCAGAAATCGAAGCCTACACCACCCGTTCTCACGAGTTAGCTGTGATGTGTCCACGGATGGTAGACCCGCCGAGTAAGAGAATTGAGATGTTTATTGATGGGTTAGCACCGCAAATTCAGGGCATGGTGACGTCTTCCAAACCAGCCACGATTCAACAAGCGATCCGGTTAGCTCACAAACTAACGGATCAAGCAGTGACCCAAGGTGCGCTACCACCTAGGGGTTCAACCACTAAAGCCCGTGACAACTCGAGCACTGACAACAACAACAGCAACAGCAACCCGAGCAGCGGAAAGAGAAAGTTTGACAACACCAGATCCTCATCCTCGAACCCCCCACAGCAACACCACTACCGTAAGCCCGAACCCATTCGGAGCTTCAACAATCAGGGTCACAACAACAATAACAACGGTGGCGGGCAGGGTTCGAGCGGCTATGCTGGGAAATATCCGAAGTGCAACAGGTGCAACTATTATCATGCTGGCCCGTGTGACCGTGACAAGTGTCTGAGATGCGGAAAGATGGGTCACCAGGCAAAGGAATGTAGAGGAGACCTTGCGGCAAAGGGTGCTCCTAAACCACCTATGACGACGAAGGGATGTTTCGAATGTGGGCAGGAAGGTCATTTCAGGAAAGATTGTCCCAAGCTGAAACAGAACGACAACAATAGAGGTAATGGAAGTGGCAGTGGTGGTGGAAACAATGGTAAAGGAAGAGCTTTTGTTATTGGGTCGGGTCAAGCCCGCAATGATCCATACGTGGTGACTGGTAAGTTCCCTCTGAATGATTGTTTTGCTTCTGTATTGTTTGACACTGGAGCTGATAGGAGTTTTGTGTCGAAAGCCTTTAGTCAACTCTTAGACCTAACTCCAACCCCGTTAGATGCTAAGTTTCCTGTTGAATTAGCTGACGGTAAGACTATAGTAACGACTCATGTACTTGCGGGATGTAAGTTAAAACTGGCAGGTCATGTCTTTGATATCGACCTTATTCCTTTTACGCTTGGTAGTTTCGATGTCGTTGTCGGCATGGACTGGTTATCCGAGAACCGAGCAGAGATTATTTGTCAGGACAAGATAGTCCACATTACTACCCCTTCCGGCGAGATCATTTCGATCCGGGGCGAGAGAAGCGGCATGACCACCAGCGTTATCACCCTCATGAAGGCGCAGAAATATCTACGAAAGGGTCATCCGGCAATTTTGGCGCAGATTGTTGAGAAACTCGCGGAAGAGAAGCGAATTGAAGATATACCGATTGTGCGAGATTTTCCGGAAGTTTTCCCGGAGGATTTGCCTGGACTCCCTTCTATTCGACAAGTCGAATTCCAAATCGAGTTGACCCTCGGTGCAGCACCCATAGCACGAGCTCCGTATCGGCTCGCACCGGCGGAGCTTCAGGAGCTGTCCACTCAGTTACAAGATTTGTTGGATAAGGGTTTTATCCGACCTAGCTCATCACCATGGGGAGCCCCTGTCTTATTTGTCCGAAAGAAGGACGGGACTTTCCGCATGTGCATCGACTACCGGGAGTTGAACAAGGTGACGGTCAAGAACCGTTATCCTTTACCCCGAATTGATGATCTGTTTGACCAGCTCCAAGGATCGAGTTATTACTCGAAGATCGATCTGCGATCTGGTTACCATTAACTAAGAGTGCGCGAAGAAGATATTTCAAAGACGGCTTTTAGAACACGGTATGGTCACTACGAGTTTTCGGTTATGCCTTTTGGACTAACCAACGCACCAGCCGTATTTATGGATCTCATGAATCGAGTATGCAAGGCGTACCTCGACAAGTTTGTGATTGTTTTCATTGATGATATTCTCGTCTACTCCAAGGACGAGGCAGACCACGAAGAACACCTGAGGTTAATTCTGGAATTGTTGAAGAAGGAACAACTATATGCTAAACTCTCGAAATGCGAGTTTTGGCTTCGCGAGGTTCACTTTTTAGGACATGTGATCAACGAGAATGGTATCCTTGTCGATCCCGGTAAGGTAGAGGCCATCAAAAACTGGGAAGCACCTAAGACTCCGACTGAGGTGCGGCAATTCCTAGGACTGGCCGGCTACTACCGGTGTTTCATCGAAGGAGTTTCAAAGATTGCCCAACCCCTCACCGCTTTGACTCACAAGGGTACTAAGTACATTTGGGGTGACGCGCAAGAATCCACTTTTCAACTATTGAAGACCAAACTCTGTAGCGCCCCTATTCTAGCCCTACCCGAGGGAACGGAGAATTTGGAGGTACATTGTGACGCATCGATACAAGGTCTCGGTTGTGTGCTAATGCAACTCGAGAAGGTTATAGCTTATGCCTCTCGACAACTACGGGTTCACGAGAAGAACTACACGACCCATGATTTGGAACTCGGAGCTGTGGTATTTGCCCTTAAGATATGGGGGCATTACTTGTACGGTACCAAGTTTACCATTTACACCGACCACAAGAGTCTCCAACATATCTACGATCAGAAGGAGCTGAACATGCGACAGCGTCGTTGGGTCGAGCTGCTTAAAGATTATGATTGTGCCATCAAGTACCACCCTGGCAAGGCCAATGTAGTGGCCGACGCTCTCAGCAGAAATGAAACCGATAAACCCAGGCGAGTGCGAGCATTGCAACTCACGATTCATACCAACTTACCCAATCAGATTCGCGATGCGCCACTCGAAGCTTTTTAAGATGATAATCTTCCATCGGAACTCATGCGGGCATGAACAAGCAACTTGAAACCAAATCGGACGGGGTCCAATATTTTGAGAACCGGATTTGGGTTCCACGATACGGAGAGTTGAGAACTCTAGTGATGGACGAAGCACACAAGTCCAGATATTCTATCCACCCTGGCTCAGATAAAATGTATCATGACTTAAAGGCACTTTACTGGTGGCCGAATATGAAAGCCGACATTGCCACCTATGTGAGCAAATGCTTGACTTGTGCCAGAGTCAAAATAGAATACCAGAAACTATCTGGCCTGCTACAGCAACCGGAACTTCCAATGTGAAAATGGGAACACATTTCAATGGATTTTATCACGGGATTACCTAAAACACCGACGGGATGCGATACCATCTGGGTGATCGTTGACCGGTTGACTAAGTCTGCGCACTTTTTAGCGATTAAGGAATCGGACAAAATGGAAAGACTGACTCGCGTCTACATGAAGGAAGTAGTGTCTAGACACGGAGTGCCTGTCTCAATCATTTCCGATCGAGATTCTCGTTTCACTTCGCACTTTTGGAAGTCACTACAAAGCGCACTAGGCACCCGTCTTGATATGAGCACAACATACCATCCTCAGACGGATGGGCAAAGTGAACGAACTATTCAGACCTTAGAGGACATGTTGCGTGCATGTGTGTTGGATTTCGGAAAAAGTTGGGAACCTCACTTACCTTTGGTAGAGTTTTCGTATAATAACAGCTACCACGCAAGTATTAAAGCAGCGCCGTTTGAAGCGCTGTACGGACGGAAGTGTCGATCACCTCTCTGCTGGGCAGAGGTGGGTGACAGCCAAATCACTGGTCCAGAACTGGTACTCGAAACCTCGGAAAAGATTGTTCAAATCCGAAATCGCATGGCAGCAGCACGAGATCGCCAAAAGAGTTACGCCGACAAGCGCCGAAAACCTCTCGAATTTCAAGTGAATGACCAAGTGTTACTCAAAGTCTCACCTTGGAAAGGTGTGGTTCGCTTTGGGAAGCGAAACAAACTCAACCCACGATACGTTGGTCCTTACCGGATAACGGAACGCGTTGGTCCGGTGGCGTACCGACTGGACTTACCAGCGGAACTCAGCAGTGTACACAATGTCTTCCACGTATCCAATTTGAAGAAATGCTTATCCGATGAAACCCAAGTAGTCCCTTTGGACGAACTGCAAGTTGATGAACAGCTACGCTTCATTGAAGAACCAGTTGAAGTTTTGGATTGGGAAACCAAAACACTCAAGCACAGCAAAATTCCAATCGTTAAGGTTCGTTGGAACTCAAGACGTGGACCGGAGTTCACGTGGGAACGCAAGGATCAAATGATGAAAAAGTATCCTCACCTTTTTGAAGGGCTGACCAAACACAGAAAACCGCAAAACCCGACAAACCGTCAGAAATCACCGGAGGTATGAATTAAATTTTGGGACGAAATTTCTTTCTACTAAGGGATGATATGACAAACTGAAAATTTTTCTTACTTTTTTAGACACTCATCACGACTTGACTCAAATTTTCGGGACGAAAATTCTTTAACATGGGAATGATGTGACAATCGTCAATTACAGTTTAACTCCGTTAACTCAACTCCGTCAATTCAAACCTAAAGATTTCTGAATCTATAACGCACACCTCATTACATTTAAACTAGGGTTTAAATGACGCTTGACACTTACTACATGTGTAGTCTTTCGGGAATTTGCACCGAAACGCAAACGAGTTGACGCAAACAATTGGTGAATAAACAAAAAAACGTCAAAACAATAATTATGTGATAATTATGTGTTAGACTTATGTGTTATGTGATAACATGTTATTTAACGTTAACTCAATGTGCAAACTAAGTTAATTAAGCTAGAAAAGTAGCATTTGAAAGTTGAAGGACTTAAGTGTAATATATTATTATTATTAATATTAACCTAAACCCTAAACTCTCTTCTCTCTTTCTCTCCCAAACCGACGGCAGCCCCCCCTTGTCTCCCTTGCGATCGGCAATCATACACACACATACAATCAAGATTGTTCAAGTTTGATTGAAGATTAAGGTGCTAGGAAGGTATAAACAACTATCCTATGCATCCTCTATGCTTAATTTCGGTTTTTAATGGGTTAATTATAAACCCTAGGTCCGATTTTTATATGTGGTTTTTGTTCATGTGTCTTGTTTTGATTGAAAGATGTATTGATTGTTGAATTGATAGCTAGTATTGGTGTTATTGCATGATAGTCGTTTGTTTCTTGATTTTGGGTTCAAGTAAAACCCTAATCATGGATGTAATGTGTAATTGATGTGCATGGATAGTGATTATGGTGTCTAGAGTGTTATATGAACGGATTATAGTCTATAGATGGTTAATATGTTGAGTTTTGTTGCAAACAGTTTCTGGACAGATTGTGTTGTTGATGTTCAATTGACTGTAACGGGGTGTAAATGTGAAAATTGGTTGAGATTATTGATACTACAGTAAACTAGGTTGAGTCTAGTTTCTAAAGAATTCAAAAATTTGCAATTTTTGGACGTGTAAAAGTTAAATTTTATGATTTTACAAAAACGTTGTGCAAATCTGAGTTGTGAGACCTGCTGTTAGGTTGTTTTGTAAATATTATATCTCATGAACTACGAGACCAATTGGGTTGGTTCCACTTCTGGAAGTTGACTTGTTGAGTTAGGAACCTAACCCAAGTGGTCTTGCATTTATTGGATTTTTCGTTTAACGGGAATTTCAAATAGCATTCTGTTGCACATAAATTTGACTGCTATGAGTTTGCTGTGGTAAATTGATCTTTGTGAGAAATATGTACGGAATAAAAATACAAAAAAATATGTTCTGGAAACCTAACACATACATGCTTTTGTGATGATTTTTGGTAAATTTATTGTGATGCTATGATCGGTGGGATAGACTAGTTTTTCAAGTAGAATTCTGTCGTTAAGAAACTAGTTGCTGAATTTTGTGAAAGTTGCATGAAACATGGTGATTGCTAATTTATTATCATGTTTTGACCAAATTGCCCTTGCGGGGGATAATTGCTAACTAATTGTCGTATTTTGACCAAAATACCCTTGCGGGGAATAATTGCTAATTGATTGTCATGATTTGACCAAATTGCCCTTGCGGGGAATAATTGCTAGTTAATTGTTATGTGTTGACCAAATTGCCCTTACGGGAAGTAATTGCTAGTGATATACATTATGAATACACGACACGTAAATAATTGCTCACACATGTAACGTATCACAAATACACTTGTTAAAGTCACACACGATTCACAAACGAAACACGAAACATGTTGTGTGCATAGGAATTATGTGCCGGGTCTAGAGACTCGATATTAGTTCCGATACTTAGAAAACCTCCTTATTGTTTTAGAACGCTAGAGAGAGTTTTCTGTGACGCACATCACTTGGTGATTTATTTTGGGAATTCTTCGCAAACAGTGAGTTTCACTTACCCCTTTAAACTGTTTTCAAACGCTTTTCACTTGGGGAGATAACATACTCCGAAAACGCATTTAAGATTTTGTTAATATAGATTATATATCACTTGTAAAGACTAAGTGGCAAACGCAATAACTAAAGTCCTTCATTCACAACGAACCGTTTAATATTGGATAATAGCGAGTCATTGTTGAGTAATACTACTGGGTTTGACAAACCCCACCCAACGCTAAACTCGACTGGAGGTCGTGTGGGTGTAATCTTGGCTAAACACATACCATGGTCGGGATAGACCTGGTGGCAAGGCAAATGATAAACAGTCAGCTTCGGTGTCGAACACTTAGTAATACTTGTTTTATAGGCTAGCTACCTATAGATATATAATTGACATAACACTATCTGGTCACGCAAAACGCTTAACGCGAAATGCTGAACGCAAAACGCTGAACGCAAACGCTAAACGCTTTATTTTATATAAACTTGTGAACTCACCAACACCGTGTTGACACTTTTAGTATGTTATTCTCAGGTAGCCGAGGCGGGCGCGCGGTATAAGATCATGCATTGTTTGAAACGCTTTTGTTTATGCAACCTGATTTTAAACTGTTATTATGGGGTTTTGAGTCGTCCTGCGTGACGCAACTTTTATTTTTTGGTTTTTACGCTTCCGCACTTATTTTCATTTAAACGTTTTTGTGGTTTGATTATAACTAATGATTCCGATCCTGTTAGTTCACACCCTCTGACGGTAAAACTCCGTTAGTGGATTTTGAGGGTGTGACAAAAAGCAAGACATTGAAGGTTTTTGGAGGGTGATTACATTAGAGATCGAGGAGCGTTCATTCAATCAATCAAGGAAGGAGTGTTAAGGGTTTTATCGCTCTACTTTCTCCGTTCTTGTTATATATCATGATTCTCTTTTGTTTTCTTTGTTTGGATTCGTTTTTAATAATGATTCTAGGCTAGACTTCATGTCTACATAGGTTTGATGAACATGTTTGACGCTTGATTCTTGCTTTGGACGATTGTTTTGATTATGGTTTTGTTGATTTAATAGTAAAGACTTGATTTTGTTTTCATGATGCATATGAATTTTTGTTATATTGATTGATTATTAGCTATTGCCTCACATAGATCTTTTATCTCTTGATTTTGTTCTTTAGATTTAGGGTTTATGTTTAATCATTACTTGGTGTTTTGATTATTGTGATTGAATAGGCCTATTAGATCATAGAAGCTTGTTGATTGTTGATTAGGATTTTGAATGTTCTGCTGAATTCCAATAGCTGTGAAGTGAGGAGTTGTTCATATGTCTTGGTCAATCGCATTCTTGGTTAAATTAGTGACAGTATTCTTGCTTGGTTATTGTGTTGATCCTAGTTCATGATCCTACTATACTATTAAAACAAATTAGTTTGGTGCCACATGCCCCTTGCCTATTGGACGATTGCCTTTCCTTCCAAAATTATCTTTCATTTCTCTATTTTTCTTACCAATTAAATAAATCAAAAATAAATTATATTCCTAATAATTAAAATATTTAATGTATTCATTTAAGTCAATATACCGGTTTCTAATTTTAGATTTTAACTACTTTTTTTTATTTTGAGAGTTACATATAATTTGTAACTAACAATCACTTAAAATAGGAACAAATTCATCAATAAATGTAGATTGTTATCTTTTTTTTAATGTTCATATCTAATTAGTTAAATTGGACCAAATTCATCAATAAATGTAATTTCATTTAAGTTTTTCGTTCAAATTATCATCAAAGTTTATGGTAATTAGATTTTATATATATATATATACATATATTATGAACAATAATTTTGTTTTACATATGTCATTATTAACAAAAATCTCGGTCATTCTTTTTAATTTTAATAAATATAGTTGAAAATTAATTTTTCAACCTACTCAATATTATATAAAAATACACTATATACTACAGTATATTGATTTGGTCAAACAAATTAAATAATCATAACGATTCTTTCAAAAGAGGAAACTTAATTTATGCAAAATAAAATCCAAACAAACTTTTCATAACTTATTGAATTATTATGTATATAGAAAGAACATAATTTATGCTAACCATAGAAACTTGGTCTTCCCTTAAAATACTTTTACCATAAATTTTCACACCTAAACTTCAAGCCTATATATTGAATACTTGAGCTTACAAAATATGTCACTCTTAAATTGTCACTCCTAATACTTGGTGGGTTATTAACTAGGAGATTCAATAATTTGGAAGTGTTGATAGCATTTTAAGTTGAATGATATTATAAGTTTGAAGGTATGTACGATTTGTTTTTAAAATACGCTACTTTGTATAATCGATATAATTATACGTCAGTCTATGTAACTTATTGTTCTCGGCATGATATAAGATTTCTAAATTTTTCACATGTTAATCGTATTTTTTTTATTTTATATTTTAGATGTCTTCAAGATCCAAGAGACGCACTAATTCTCAATCATCATCTTCCAATAAGAGGAATAATACAAATGGTTAGTGAGTTTAATAATTTAAGGTTACTCTCTAAATACTATGTTATAATAATAATAATTTTGTTTGCAAAATGTGCAGTGTCATCGTCTAGACAACCATTGTATATCATATCCAACGGTAATAATTTTTTTATAAACCATCAATTGATTTAAAATGTTAATATTTTATGACCTTCTTTTTGTATTAGATCTAAAATTTTATGAGATATACGGCAAGTAACATGAAGTTTGAGGACCATTCAGAGTATAGCTCGAGCCATGGTAGGATCTGGTCACCAAATGCGTGTTCTTACTGATGTAAGATTTATTGAAATTCATATTTATAGTTTTATTATTATATGTTGAGAGCTCCCTCTATTCATATTTATTGTATAAGGACGATTTGGAGACTAGCTCTAGCCATGGTAGGACTGGGTCACCAAAGTTCCACCTACTCCTTCCAAGATTCAATAGACATGTTAAAGGTTTTGAGATATACGAAAATATCGTTGATTTATTTTCTTATCGAAATTATCATGCTAATTATTCCGACTACATTCATTGATAATTCTTACTAATTTGCTTTTTAATAGTTCAGTATATGTAACATTACTTTATTTTTAATAATTTTAGTTTATGACGGCCCAAATTGAAAGATTGGCTAATTGCATGGAAAAAATATTTGATGTAGAGTAAGTTGATTGTGTTTGTTTTGATCATTACTGTTTTGGATTAAAATCTGCTACGGATCAAGTATCCAAATCTGTAAAGTGAGGTATAGTGCTAATACGATAAGAGCGAATGTATAATCGAAATCTTGATGAACACAATGATTCGATCACGAGGGAAAAAACCCTTGATTACGATAATCTTACTTCGGTCAAAAACTAACAAGGTAATCTTTGGTCGAATCACTTCGGTCAAAGATTAACGAGGTAATCTTTGGTCGGATAGTACGTGATTATAATAATCTCCGGCATAAAAAACCCCCGGACGGTGAAAACTATCACCATCAAGTTTATTAATCGTAAAAGGTGGTTACAAGGGTTGGAAGCTATGATCAGCGAATACAATCTATTCTAGAATTAAAGAGAAAAGTCGTGTATGATGTTTTGTGATCTTGTGTCTAAACCTAGCTGATCATGCTTCTATATATACATGAAGTAGAATAACTAATTCTCCTAATTTTAAGCCTTCAATCAAGCCTTTCCTTCATTGTAACTCTTTCCTTCATTATCCACGCGTTTTATTAACTTGATTGCGAGATTATAGGTTGGACTTGGTAACTTGCCGTTATACCTGCCAAAAATACCAAGATAACAAAGGAAAATCGTTAATAAATGATAAGTACTGAGGATCATTGATCCTGACAGGATCTGCAACATATTCTAAGGATAATTGATCTATATTATATGCCAGGATAACATATCCACAGTGTCAAATTTCTGTGCACTAACAATTGCCCCCAAAATGACGGTTGTGATAAGATCACAGCTGTCATTTTGCCTTTGAAATCAAACTTCCTGCAAAACATATGAGATTTGACAAACTGGGTATAATTGTCATATATCAATGGAGTTTCCTTGGGAACTTCCCTTCCGACTCTATATCTAACACCATTAAGTTACCATAAGTGTTGATCCTTCCGTGATCCTTGTAATTGAACTTAGGATACCTGATGCAAATAACTTATGATATTAACTGGGATTAAACCCAACAAACTGGGGACAAGCCCAAATAAACTGGGGACAAGCCCGTGCAACTGGGGACAAGCCCGTGTAACTGGGGACAAGCCCGTGAACTGGGGACAAGCCCAAATTGGGGACAAGCCCAAAAAACTAGGGACAAGCCCAAACTGGGGACTGGCCCAAAAAACTAGGGACAAGCCCAAACTGGGGACTGGCCCAAAGATACGGATGTTAACTGGGGACTCGCCCAAACCGGGATTTAGCCCAAACGCGAGATAACGTGAAAACGTTATAAACCGGTGGTATGGTACGTCTACCATAAATCGTAGGATCCTCCATATATCCGAAGACAACGAAATTGTCAGCCACTAAACGTGTACTGGTCCCGCTGCCCCGGACTATACGTTGGATAGCGTGCGCTCCAGGCGAGAGTGTAGAAACTCTAATTCATAAGAAAGGTGAAAACCTTTAAACCTTGGAGGGTATGACCATCGGGGGTCATACCCAATCGTGGGCTAGGCCAAGGAAAATAGCGATATACCTTAAGTGTGAAGGAGAGGTGGCCAACCTCTTAGACATTGAATCTCTTATTGAAATCTGCATTATTATTTAAAACTTGGAAAAAGAAAAACGTTAAAAGTATATTATAAGAATCTGAAATGAATAACTGATCGGATAGATATTACCAATTTTAGGATCCTTGATCCTTCTGAGGATACTTGATCCTGATTAGAAAAAGTATTTCTTGAGATGAATAGCATTCCATGCTCTTGGTAACCTGTTGCCTTCCATAGTCAGCAGGTGATATGCCCCCTTTCCGGCTTCTGACTCGACCAAGTATGGGCCTTCCCACTTAGGTGCTAGCTTTCCATCTTCTGGATTAGTTATGTTTTGGAATGCTTTCCTCAAAACTAGATCTCCTTCTTGAAATCTTCGAATTCTGATATTCTTGTTGTATGCCCCAGCTACCCTTTGTTGATATGCTGCCATCCTGATCTTGGCTAGATCTCTAAGCTCTTCAACAGTATCTAAGTCTTCGAGAAGGATTTCATTATTGGCTTGAGGATCACGGATGCTTGTTCTGGCAGTAGGAACCACCATCTCCGTAGGGATTACAGCTTCTGAGCCAAACACCAATAAGAAGGGTGTTTGACCTGTTGCACTCTTTGGTGTTGTTCTGTCAGCCCAAAGAACATATAGTAGCTCTTCGGCACACTTGCCTTTTTTGGATCCTAGTTTCTTCTTCAAGTTGTTGATGATAATCTTGTTACTTGATTCTGCTTGACCATTAGCTTGAGGATGAATTGGTGTGGAGGTAATCATCTTAATGCCCCAACTGTCACAAAAGTTAGTGGTTCTTTTCCCGATAAACTGAGAGCTATTGTCACAAATAATTTCTGAAGGGATACCAAATCTAGTAACAATATTTCTTTTAATGAAGGATATCACCTCTTTTTCGCGGACTTGAACAAAAGCTTCTGCTTCTATCCACTTTGAAAAGTAACCAGTCATTGCAAGCATGAATACTTTTCCTCCTGGCGCTTTAGGTAGCTTACCTACGATATCCATGCCCCACTTCATGAAAGGCCATGATGAGGATATAGGATACATAGGCTCTGTTGGCTGATGCAGAATATTGCCATGTCTTTGACATGAATCACACTTCTTTGAGTACTCCATGACGTCTCTCTTCATGGTAGGCCAGAAGTATCCTGCTCTCAGAATCCTAGAGAATAGGGCTCTACCTCCAGTGCGATTACCGCAATATCCTTCGTGAAAGTCTTTGAGCACCTCTTGAATTTCAGGATCTTCGATACATCTCAAGTATGGACCTGCAAGAGATTTCCTATACAGAATATTATTTAATAAAATGTATTGTGATACCTTAAGTTTTGAAGGACTTAGGATTCTCTGTGGTTGGAATCTCTCCATTTTGAATGAACTTCTTGATCGGGAGGATCCAAGATCCTTGTTTAGTTGAGGATAATGGATCCCAAGGCACAATCTCTTTGTCAGTTGTTATCTCCCCAACTTCTTGTTCTCTTATTGCAGGTGAGAGTATATGGATGATTGGGATCTTCGTATTCTCTGGAATCTTCAATGATGAAGCTAAATTTGCTAAGGCATCTGCCCCAACATTCTCTTCTCTTGGTACCTGTATAATACTAAAAGAATCGAAGAACTTTGATAGTTCCTTCACAACATCTAGATATTTGATTAGTTTTTCACCTTTAACAGCATATGGGCCATTAAAGTGGTTAGCTATCAATAATGAATCTATATATACTTGAAGATACCTGATCCTCATGCATATAGCTAATTAAAAACCTACGATCAGAGTTTCATACTCTGCTTCATTGTTCGTTGCTTGGAACTCACAGGCTATAGACTGGGGTAATATGTCCCCCTGTGGTGATTTCAGTAGGATACCTAATCCTGTTCCTCTTACGTTGGAAGCTCCATTAGTAAAGAGGATCCAAGGATCCTTGGTCTCTTCTAGTTGTTAAACCTCCAAGTCAGCTTCTTTCTGCATGTCGCTACTGAAATCGTCCACAAAGTCTGCGAGTGCTTGTGACTTGATGGCTGTTCTAGGCTCATGCTGAATATCATTTGCACTCAGCTTCACAACCTACTTGGTCATCCTTCCATCTGGTGCTGAGGATAAGTTATCCTTAAGAGCCTTCAGAGATAAAATTGATGACCCTAGCATTAGGTGGTGGTGGAGCTGCTTTCTGTGGAATTTCTTCGGGATCCTGGATCCTTGCTTTCTTGTCAGGTGACTCCTGTTTTGTTGGAGTTCCTAATCGTTCTTGGATTCTTTTATCATCCTCCAATCTTATAAACCTAAATGCCTTGTTCCTTACTTCATATAATGTCCTGCATGGGGTCATAACAATATCATCATAAAATAGAGAGTCGTTTTGAAGTCCCATCTTGAATGCTTCAACAGCCGTAGCCATATCAAGACTAGGGATCTCTAGGGCCTCCCTGCCAAACCTTGTAACAAAATCCCTAAGGGATTCATTATAAGGTTGGACAACTCTATACAAATCACTAGTTAACTTTTCAAATTTCCTACTACAGGAAAATTGGCTGTTGAACAAGGTAACTAAATGTGAAAAAGAAGTAACGGAAAGGGAGGAAGACTTAGCAGCCATTTTAATGCAGATCCTGTTAGTGTGGATCCGAAACCCTTGCATAGACAAGCCTCCTTAAGTTTTTTTGGAATTGGATTGATTTCCATTCTCTCCCTGTATTGAGCCACATGCTCTTCGGGATCAGTTGTCCCATCATACACCTTCATGTTGGGGGTCTGAAATCGTTTTGGGACTACAGCATCACAAATAGGTGGAGCAAATCTGGACAACTTGTGGCTTCCTTCTGGTATTCCAGGGATCGGACGGACCACTCCTGGCACGCTGGATATCATATCCTTAAGCTTCTGAAGTTCCTTAGCCATAGCCTGGTTTATACATGTATCCTGCATAGAGCCCAAGTTAGTGTTTAAGGATATATGATTATACATGTTACCTCTCGATTGATTGAACGTTGGTATCCCAGAAGTGTAGCCAAGGTAAGAAGCATCTGCCATGGTAGCTGGTCCACCAGAGGCAATGGTTTGCATGGGGATGATGTCTCCTTCATGGACCTCCAAAGACCTCTGATGTTGAAGTCCTGAGGATCCTTGATTCTGGAAGAAGGATCCTTGAAGTTGGGAGTTGAAGGATCCTTGGTGATAAATCCTAGAGGATCCTGGCTGAAGGAACGGGGATCCTTGAGTTTGCTGACCCATGGATCCTTGTTGAAGGATAGATGATCCTTGTTGAGGGAACGAGGATCCTTGAGTTTGCTGATCCATGGACCCCTGTTGAAGGATAGACGATCCTTGCTGGAAAATCGTGGATCCCTGAGCGTGCTGAACCATAGATCCTGGTTGAAGGATAGATGATCCTTGCTGGAAGATGGAGGATCCTTGAGTCTGTTGAGCCACATATCCTAGAGTAGTGAAATCCAGAATCCTTGGCATTAAAGGAGTCTTATCCTCCAGTGGCCTCTTATTCTTCTTGAGATCTTCAATTTCACGTAGGATCTTCCGGTTGGTTTTGTTTTGCTGCTCCATGTATGCCTTAACCTGTGAAAACATAGCAGAAACATCATTGTTAGAGTTAACCGGCAGTAGTGTTCTTTGAGCTCTGGAAGACTGGAATTTTTGTCTTGTTTCCAACAGCAGCAGCAGCCCGTGGTGCTCCCGTGATTGGAGGAGGCATCGGCGGCAAAGTCCTTGATGAGAGAGGAACCGAAGATGGCATGGTTGATAAACCAGAGGTTGATTGAGAGGCCATTGATGGTGATATGGGTATGAAAGGTTGAATATTGATAAGGTATTTTCTGGATTATAGCACCAATTGCCCCACGGTGGGCGCCAAATTGTTTTGGATAAAAATCTGCTAAGGATCAAGTATCCAAATCTGTAAAGTGAGGTATAGTGCTAATACGATAAGAGCGAATGTATAATCGAAATCTTGATGAATACAATGATTTGATCACGAGGGAAAAAACCCTTGATTACGATAATCTTAGTTCGGTTAAAAACTAACAAGGTAATCTTTGGTCGAATCACTTCGGTCAAAGATTAACGAGGTAATCTTTGTTCGGATAGTACGTGATTATAATAATCTCCGACACA
The DNA here is from genome assembly GCF_021521415.1 of Bidens hawaiensis. NCBI lineage: Eukaryota > Viridiplantae > Streptophyta > Magnoliopsida > Asterales > Asteraceae > Bidens > Bidens hawaiensis. The sequence goes on from NW_027491477.1 coordinate 316,358, forward strand.
AAAACCCCCCGGACAGTGAAAACTATCACCGTCAAGTTTATTAATCGTAAAAGGTAACCGGTTACAAGGGTTGGAAGCTATGATCAGCGAATACATGTGTGTGTGTCTATTCTAGAATCATAGAGAAAAGTCGTGTATGATGTGTTGTGATCTTGTGTCTAAACCTAGCTGATCATGCTTCTATATATACATGAAGTAGAATAACTAATTCTCCTAATTTTTAGCCTTCAATCAAGCCTTTCCTTCATTGTAACTCTTTCCTTCATTATCCACGCGTTTAATTAACTTGATTGCGAGATTATAGGTTGGACTTGGTAACTAGCCGTTATACCTGCCAAAAATACCAAGATAACAAAGGATAAGTACTGAGGATCATTGATCCTGACAGGATCTGCAACATATTCTAAGGATAATTGATCCATATTATATGCCAGGATAACATATCCACAGTGTCAAATTTCCGTGCACTAACAATTACTAATGTATTTTAGTTATCAATTTTCTATCATTTTTTATTTTATGTAGCTTAGATAATTCATATAATTAATTCATTTTTATATGAATAACAATCTTTATTTTTTCTATGTTAAAATTTTTGAATCTTATATTGAAAGTTTTAACAATTATTTATTGAACTTTCATAAAAATGGAATGTTTTTTTATAATAATATTTACAATTATTTATTTCTGTTTTAAAATTCAAAATTGGCCATTATTACAATAATCTTTTTTGTTTTTAGTAGTATTCAATCTTAACAAACTTTTCATCTTTTATATTTTACCAAATTTTAATTAGCATAAATGACATACTTAATATATATGAGAAATTTTAAATAATCTACTTTTTAGTATATTTGAAAGTTAATAAGTTTCGTATTAAAAACACATTAATTTATTTGATCAAGTTAATATATGGTGTATTACTTATTTCAAATTTATATTTAAAAATCTTAAATATTTACTATAATTGCTTATTTATTTATTTTTTAGTTTTAATATTCTCCAATCTCAATAAACTTTAAATCTTTTATATTTGACCAATTTTTGATTAGGCATAAACGCCAAGAATTACCGATTCGTCTAAATTATTTCGTTCAAATTAAAAAATAAACTAATAAACTAAATAGAAAATAAAAACTTTCCATATTTTATATTTGACCAATTTTTCATCAGGCATAAATGTCAAGATTAATGTATAAAATTGAAAAAAGAATTATCTAATGAATTTATTGTTAAATAAGTTAATGATGCTAAAGTCTTGACAATAATTTCGTGGTAATTAAAAAAATTAATAGTATATTGTTTAGTTAGTAAATTTCAAAAAAAAAAGAAAAGTTTTTTATAATAATATTTACATTTATTTATTTTTGTTTTTAAAAACCGAAATTGACCACTCTTGCAACAATCTTTTGAAGTTTTTAATAGTTTTCAATGTCAACAAACTTTCATCTTTTATATTTGACCAAATTATTTATTAGTATAAATGGCAAATTTAATGTATATTAAAAATTTAAATACTTTACTTTTGAATATACTCGAAAGTTAATAAGTTTTATATTAAATACACATTAATATATTTGACAAATATAATATGCTGTTTATTACTTATTTCAAATTTATATTTAAAAAATCTTAGATATTCACTATGATTGCTTATTTATGATAAATATTCATCATCTTTAACTTTAATGATACATTTCGATCATTTATACATTTATTTATTTCTGTTTTTAAGAACCAAATTTTGAACACTCTTTTGTAGTTTTTATTAGTCTCCAATCTCAATAAACTTTCCATATTTTATATTTGAACAATTTTTAATTAGGCATAAATGTCAAGAATTACCAATTTGTCTAATTTATTTAGGCTAAATTAAAAAATAAACTAATAAAGTAAACAGAAAATAAAACTTTCCATCTTTTGTAGTTACCCAATTTTTAATTAGGCATAAATGCCAAGATTAATGTATAAAATTGGAAAAAAAGAATTATCTAATGAAATTTATTGTTAAATAAGGTAATGATTCTAAAGTATTGACAATAATTTCGTGATAATTAAAAAAAATTAACAGTATATTGTTTAGTTACTGAATTTCCAAGAAAAATGGAATTTTTTTTATAATAATATTCACATTTATTTATTTATGTTTTTACAAAACCGAAATTGACGATTTTTGCAACAATCTTTTGTAGTTTTTAATAGTATTCAATGTCATTAAACTAAAAAAGTTAATATGTTTTGTATTAAATGACAAATTTAATGTATTAAACTTTCCATCTTTTATATTTGACCAAATTTTAATTAGCATAAATGACAAATTTAATGTATGCTGGAAATTTAAATAATTTACTTTTGATTATACTAAAAAGTTAATATGTTTTGTATTAAATACCCATTAATCTATTTGACCAATTTAATATGTTGTTAATTATTTATTTCAAATTTATTTTTAAAAATCTTAGATATTCACTATAATTGCTTATTAATGCTAAATAATCATCATCTTTAATTTTAATGATACATTTCAATCATTTACACATTTATTTATTTCTGTTTTTAATAACCGAATTTAACAACTCTTTTGTACTTTTTAATAGTCTCCAATCTCAACAAAGTTTTCATCTTTTATATTTGAACAATTTTTGGTTACGCATAAATGTCTAGATTAATGTATACAATTGAAAGAATAGTTATAATGAAATTGATTTTAAATAATGTAATGATGTTAAAGAGTTTGAAACATAATTGTTGGTGCATGAATGTCAGTAGTTCATAGTCTAGTGTCTGTAATCGAGTCTGTAATGTTATTTATGTTTTTGTTTAAGCGAAGTTGTTAACAAGTTCGCCTAGGCGAACTTGTTGAACAAGCGAAGTTATGGACAACTTCGCCTGAACATATCAGGCGAAGTTGTCGTGTATTTATATATAGGTTACGGCTTGTTTTGTGGGGGTTAAGAAGTTAGTCGTTTGAGTCGATCGAGTTGACGAGAGTCTGTATCAGTGATTCATATCACGTGAGTTCGGTTGTTAATATATAACGTGTTTCGGTTTGTTCGTGTGTGTTTGTTTGGTTTGCTTTCTACGCTCGTAACGATCTACGCAGGGATTCCGCACCTGAGTAGACCGAGATATCTCGTGTGATCCGTCCAGGGAACCTACAATTGGTATCAGAGCATTTGCTCGATTGTGTGGTTCGGGATATTCACGCGGGTGTAGAAATCGTCCCGTTTCGACTATTCGCGGGACGTGTTTACTGTGTTTTTGATCATTCTTACCTCCTACCATCGTGTTCAAGCCTTTACACCGTCAAAAACCTCGTTAAAATCCGATTTACAGATCTGCATATCTTCCGTGTTCATCAGGCGAAGTTGCCGTCACTGTGCGTAGGGTTTCGGCGAAGATATAAGGTTAAGCGAAGTTATCCATAACTTCGCCTACCTTCTCAAGTTCGCCTAACGCAAGCGAAGTTCTCTATAACTTCGCCTACCTCTTAAGTTCGCTTACCTCAAGCGAAGTTAATCGGCAGTGTTGTCAGCGAAGTTCTTCAGCGAAGTTCTCTACAACTTCGCCTACTGCAAGCGAAGTTAACCGTAACTTCGCCTACAGTACTTTAATATATAAAAAAAAAAATAAAAAAAAATAAAAAAAAAATTTTTCTTAATTTTTCAGGTTTCTTACTTTTTGGGAAAGATGTCGTCGATCAACATCTCTGAGTTAGTGAAGATGGAAGTTGAAGCAGGGTCAGCTACCAATGCCCCAAGATTGCTGAAGGGAACCGATTTCGTTGCATGGAAGGATCGGTTCATACAATATGTAAAGTACCAGGATGCGAAGATGTGGGTATGCATCCAGGATGGTTATATTCCACCAGTTATGGAGTAAGAAGGTCGTGATCAAATTAAAAAGTATAGTAAAATGGAAGAAGAAGAGAAAAAGATGTATGAGGCCGAGAGCAAGGCTCATGCTGCTATTACTATGGCTCTTCCTCAAGAGATCCTTCATACGTTCAGAAAGTATACGTCAGCAAGAGAGCTTTGGGAAGCTCTTGAGAACAGATTTGAAGGGAATGTAGGAATCCGGGCTTCAAAAATAAAATTGCTCAAAACCCAGTTCTCAGTCTTCAAGTATTTGAAGAATGAATCTTTAGATGATATTATCACTCGATATTACCATCTGATGACTGAATTGAGCAACTATTCAATTTCCTACCGAGAAGAAGAAATAGTTGAGAAGCTTCTAGATGCTCTCCCACCAAAATGGGAGATGTACACTGTGCTGATGAGGGAAGACAAAGACTTTCCCACATATGATCTAGAAACGATAGTCAACAAGCTCAGAACCTTTGAGCTTAACATGGTCAGAAAAGACACCTATGGATCAGGTTCAAGATCCAGGTATGTATGGAGCTAAAGTCAACACTAGCTCAGGATCGAAGACTGAATCTGCTGCCTATTACACAAAGGGAGAGTCGGGCCCCAACTCATCACATGAGGGGCATGTGTCAGTTAACACAAATGGGGATGTTTGCTATGTAGCAGCTGGATCGAGTGGTTCTCAACCCCAGGTAAGCAAGAGTAGTTGCTCTCCAAGTATTCCCAGCAACAACTACTCCAAGATGCCTATGAGTGTCAAGTCTGCTGAAGAGCAGTTTGATCTCTATGCTTCTTTCATTGCTTCCTATGAGAACTACATTCAAGGGAAGGTTGTTGATCCAGCTATGTTGGATGAAGATTACGATCAGATTGATGCTGACGATATGGAAGAAATGGATTTACAATGGCAAATGGCCATGATCGTGAGAAGAGTAAAAAGGTTTATGAGAAAGACGGGAAGGAAGTTTGTCGGTGGAAAGCCGGGGTTTGACAAGGCGAAGGTGAGATGCTACAATTGTCAGCAAAACGGTCACTTTGCAAAGGAATGCAGGAATGAGCGTGTGGAACGAAGTCAGGGTAGGTCTCCACAGCAAAGTGAGGGTAGAAAAGATTATAGTGCCATGATGTCCAGAGAAGATGGTGAATACAACTGGAACCTGCTATCTAAAGAAACTTTTGAGCAGGCAAATTTGGCAAAGGTAGAAACTGAAGAAAGTGAGAAGGTTACCGGAGAGGAAAAAGCTCTAATGGCAGACGTTAATGACCAGCTCTCCGAGGTATGTTCTAAACCAACTTGTTCAAAATGTGAGAACTTGTCTGAGCAACTAGCAACCATAACCGATCAGTATGTTAGGTTGGATGCTGAATTTAAAACCTTAAAAGAAGATCATCACTTTATTAAATCAAGAGAAAATAATTATAAAATTAAAATAAAAGCTTGTGAAAAAGATGTTAAAAGTCTAAAAACAAAACTTGCTGAAAAAATTGAAGTGATTGATTTAAGTTATGAAGTTTTGGAAGAAAAGACCAAACTAATTGCTGAGAGAGAAAAACAGATTGCTGACCACCAGGTGAAAGTGGTGGAACTGAATCGAAAACTGGAGCAGTTCAGAAATTCTTCTGCTATTCTTGATCACCTTGTTAGTGATCAAGGTTCCTCTGCTAAGAGAGGAGGAATCGGTTATCATGAGGTTCCACCACCGTACAATCACAATTACACTTTTAACCCTAGTGTTCAGAAATCTGTTGACTTCGAGGTTGCTCAAACAGTGCCAATTAAAGTAACTGTTAAAGAACCAAATGTTAGTAGAGGCGAAACAAGTTCGCCTGTTTCAAGTGTTGAAATTTCTGATCAAAGTCCAGTGTCGTCAGATTCGGATAAGTCATCCGAGTCTGGTAAGGCAAAAGAGGAGGTTGTGTTACCCAAGAGTGGAGAAAAAGATAAAACAAATAAAAGGAGTACTCCACTAAACCCGTACGTCCCACCATATGTGAGACGAACGGGCGGTAATAAAGCCTCGACATCTAAAACACCGGTTGATAAAAAAGTTGAGCATAGGTGTTGTTTTAGATGTAATCAATTAGGACATCTTGTTGCAAATTGCCCTCTGAAGCAGCGATTCAGAGGTGTGAGGCCTACTAAAACTGAGAATAAGCCTAATAGTAATTTTCATGCTCCTAAAAATGAAAACCACTTAAAATTCAAAAATGTGAATAATTCAGGTTTTCATAGAAACAAATCTCAGTTTTACACTGCTAATAACCAAACCACAAGCTATAATTCTTTCAATTCACAACGGTTTGGAAGGCCTCACAATCAATCTTCAATGAGATTTCCTAATAGGACTTACAGAAATTTTCGAGATACTAACTTTGGAAGGCCAAAGTTTGGGATGTATAGATCCAAGACCAATTGGTCTTGGGTCCCTAAATTCTAATCTTTTGCTTTATTGTGCAGGAACAGTTGAACAGGGCTGCCAACAATCTTTGGGTTGTAGATAGCGGCTGTTCCCGGCACATGACGGGTAACAAATACTTGTTACACGATTTGAAACCTGTTCAAGGAGGGAGAGTGAGCTTTGCCGGTGAAAGTGGTGGCAAGATTACTGGAATGGGAACGGTGTCAAACGGAAAGATGACTTTGGAGAAGGTTAACTTTGTAGAAGAATTGAAGCACAATCTGCTGAGTGTGTCGCAGATCTGTGATAAGGAGTACACCGTTCATTTTACAAAGAATGAGGCGATTGTGTTGAAACCTGGTTTTCAGATACCAGAGGAGTGGATTGTGATGAAGGCTCCACGTGAAAGAAATACATATATTATGGATATGAGATCAACTGAAATGGCCACGGCAGAATCATGCCTTATGACAAAAGCGAGTGAATCAGAGTCCGAATTGTGGCATAGGAGAATGGGGCACATTCATCTTCGGAAGATGAACCACATTGTCAGGAATGGACTTGTGCTGGGCGTTCCCTTGAAGAATTTCAATTTTGAAGATAAATGTATAGCGTGCAAGAAGGGAAAGCAGCACAAGAAATCCCATCTCACCAAGAAAGTCAATTCAATTGCCAGTACTCTGGAGTTGCTTCACATGGATCTCTTCGGTCCCGTGAATGCAAAAAGTCTAGGAGGAACTTCTTATTGCTTGGTGATCACTGATGACTACTCACGATATTCGTGGGTGTATTTCCTGAAATCAAAAGACGAAACGGCTCAGATGGTGAAGAATTTGATTACCAAAGTTGAGAACGTTATGGATAAAAGGGTTAAGTTCATCAGGAGTGACAATGGAACGGAGTTCAAGAATTTTGAGATGGAGATCTTCTGCCTTCAGAGAGGGATTGAACACCAATACAGCGCTCCGTATACATCGCAACAGAATGGAGTGGTTGAAAGGAAGAATAGAACATTAATTGAAGGAGCCAGAACTATGCTGGCTGATTCGAAGCTTCTGGTGGTGTTTTGGGCTGAAGCTGTTGCTACAGCCTGTTATGTTCTGAATAGAGTCTTAACTGTTAAAAGACTTTGTAAAACGTGTTATGAGCTTATGCATGGGAGAAAGCCCAACTTGAGTGGTCTTGAACCATTCGGGTCCCCTTGTTCGATTTTGAAGACAAATTCTAAATTTGGTGAAGTAGCCGATGAAGGAATCTTAGTCGGTTATATTGTTGGGACTCCCAACAGACGTGTCTTCAATACATCGACCAGCAAGGTTGAGGTGGTGTGTAACACTGATATCACAAGTTACCAACTGCCAAAACCTAGCAACGGACCTGCTGAGTTTTTCGACTATGTTAAACTTTTTAAGTCTTTTAACATACTGTATTTGGATATTGCTGAAGAAGAAGAGAGAGTTGCTACGAAGATGATCCTTGATGAGGAAGAAAACCTATTGCAAAGACAGCTGATCGATAAATGTCAACCTTCCTCATCAAATGCTGTCGATACCCCTGCTACCTCGACTGAAGAAGAATTTTTCAATCCATTTCACTCTCAGCATGAAACAACCATTGACGAGCTCTCTTCTAACTTGGAAGACAATTTGCATGTCGGTTCTGTTCCGACCACGAGAATTCATAAAGATCACCCTTTGGAGAATGTGATTGGTGATGTGTCCTCCGGTGTACAAACAAGACGTAGCTTGAATGAGCACACCTGTGTTTACACAAGCATCAAGGAGACAGGGATAATCAACGAATGCTTGTACACCTGCTTTATCAGCCAGATTGAGCCGAAGAATTATCAAATGGCTTTAAAGGACAGCTCGTGGGTCGAAGCCATGCAAGAAGAGTTGGCTCAGTTCAAGAAAATGGAAGTATGGACTTTGGTTGAAAAACCGAAGCATGTGCATGCGATAGGCACAAAATGGGTGTTTAAGTGCAAGAGAGATGAGAAAGGGATTATCATAAGAAACAAGGCGAGGCTAGTCGTTAAAGGTTTTAATCAACAAGAGGGGATTGATTATAATGAAGTGTTCGCTCCTGTCGCAAGGTTGGAAGCCATTAGATTGTTTTTGGCGTTCGCTGCTTATAAGAAAATGAAGGTATTTCAGTTGGATGTGAAGAGTGCGTTTCTGAATGGGAAAGTTGATGAGGTAGTGTATGTTGAGCAACCTCCGGGTTTTCCTGACCCAGACTTTCCTGATCACGTGTACAAGTTGAGCAAGGCATTGTATGGACTACATCAGGCACCTCGTGCCTGGTATTCAACTTTATCAGATTACTTGCTTGAAAATGGGTTTGAAAGAGGGAAAATTGATAGCACGTTGTTCGTTAAGAGAGAAGGAAGCGACTTCCTGCTGGTGCAAGTCTACGTGGATGACATTATCTTTGCTGCATCAAAAGTCTCCATGTGTCAGGAGTTTGAGGATGTCATGAAGAAAAGGTTTGAAATGAGTGCTATGGGTGAACTAACTTTCTTTTTAGGATTGCAGGTTGATCAGAAGAAGGATGGGATGTTCATTCATCAGACCAAGTATGTCCATGATGTGCTCAAACGCTTCAAGATGGAGGACAACACTCCATTCGACACTCCAATCTGCGTCAATCACAAATTGGGTGCTGAGTCAGACGGTGATGCAGATGTGGACCCAACTCAGTATCGGGCTATTATAGGTTCTTTAATGTACTTAACTGCTTCTAGGCCTGATATAATGTTTGCTGTTTGTCTTTGTGCTCGTTTTCAGGCAAACCCAAAGGAATCTCACATGAAGGGTGTGAAGAGGATCTTGCGGTATCTCAAGGGCAAACCGAAGCTGGGTTTGTGGTACTCGAGAGGAGGAGACTTGGAGCTAGTCGCTTACACAGATTCTGATTATGGAGGGTGCAATCAGAGTCGGAAGTCAACAACTGGAGGATGTCAGTTTCTTGGTGGTAGATTGGTGTCGTGTCAATGCCAGAAGCAGACTTCAGTCGCAATTTCAACCTGTGAAGCAGAATACATGGCAGCATCCAACTGCTGCTCCCAGGTTCTTTGGATTCAACAACAGTTGCGCCACTATGGTCTGAATTTCTTACTTACACCTATTTGCATTGATAACACAGCTGCTATCTCAGTAACTAACAATCCCGTGAAGCATAGTAAAACTAAACAAATTGACATACGTCATCATTTTATACGGGATTGTGCTGAGAAGAAACTGATTGTGCTTGAAAAGGTGGATACGCTTGATAATTTCGCTGATCTTTATACTAAAGCGTTTGACAAAACAAGATTTCAAAACCTTATCGAGCTGAATGGGATGACCAATCCCGAGTAACCATGCTTTTCTTGTTAGGTTTAAAAAAAAAAATAAAAACGTCACTATCGCTTAAAAGTATGTCGGTTACCTCAGTTTGAAGGACTTGTCTTCGGAAATGTTTTGGTCCTCGTTTTCTACTTGTAGATTTTGAGGATAGCCATTAACCAGATGATTGAAAGTGACCGGGGCGGTTTATGATGAGTTTTCATTTTTTTTTCGCTTAAAATTAGTCGATCATACCTAGTTAGAAGGACACATACTAGTATGTGGTCGGTCCAGCTAATCCTTTGGATCTTCGGGATAGCCGTTTACCTGAAGACTTTGTTTTGGTCGGGGCGATTAATGTTAAAATTTTTTTTAAAGGGAAATGAAATTATTTTTCAAGTCTACTACTTCGTAAGAAGTTCGTTAGCTATGTTTATCAGAAAATTGATCCAACCTTGGAAAATGATAGATGTACTGATTCTGTGTGCTTAACTAGTGAAGTTATTAGGCTTAAAAGGCTTTAGGACAGTCATTGTATGTCATGGTAGCTTTTTATGGTGCGTAAAAGTAGATGTGATACAAACTAAATCTACTTGATTTTACGTGGAAACTCCTTACGAGTTTTGCATGTCTTCATATATATCTTTCCGAATGATAGGCAGAAAAGCGATTACCCAGTCATACACGAGCCCGTAAGTGTTCTGATTCCCGTGAAGATAGCGTTTCAAGAAACTGCAGTGATCCAGATTCGGGACTTGCAGTTATTCACTACTCTGAAGTCTATGTAAATGTTTATCATAAAAAAAAAAAAAAAAAAAACTTATGAGTTATTGAAACATTCTAGAGTTCAACATATCAAGACTTCTTAATCATGGAGTAAGAAAGAGAACGGGAAGGAGATGAAGAGTAATTACAAACTTAATCAGACACTAAGGGTCGAGGTCAATTCGGGGTGACTTGGGGAAAGCCAAATACGCTTTGAGAATAGATAGGAGGCATCATAATCTTTGAGTTGTTGCCCACTTAAATTTTGAGACTTAATTGAACCTAACTCGTATCACAGAAACGATGAAAACCATCTTAAGTATATTACCTGCTTACACCCTGTTTCTTTATGTCATAATACAGCTAAACACGAATCTATGTGACAGTCACGTAATTAGTATGATTCCTGTTCGGATCTTTTCTAAAACGTGGTAGTCCCTATTGAGACTGAAATTTGATCCCTTGTACTTTAATTTTTTAAAAAAAAAGTTTTTTCGTACTTAGGTAGTTTATGATTTTATAACTGGTTACTTGGACTTGATCGTGTTATTTAATTCTTAAAGGGAAGTTTTAAAAGTTAATTGCAAAATGTTCAAATTATAAGGGTTGATTTTGTAAATATAGGCGATGTTGTTAAACAGGCGAACTTGTGAATAACTTCGCCTAGGCGAAGTTAACCGTAATTTCGCCTGTATAACTTCGCCCCTATATAAGGATTCTCAAAGGTCATCAGTTCATTATTTGAAATCACAGCGAACTTATCATCGAAAATCACAACGAACTTATCCTCGTTTTTCACAGCGAACTTATCTCCGATTTTCATCCGATTATCTTTTTTCCGATTTCAATCAGTATTCAAGGTGTGTTTGGGTTCTATATCTTATACTCGATGTTCGATGTTGTTAATCCTAGGTTGTTACGACACCCGGTTAACGACCTCGGATGTTCGAAACCTATACCCGATTTCAAAACTTGTTTTTACGTGTTCATGAACAAACTGATCATCCGGATTACTTTAATACCATGTGTTTTAGTCTCCTAAATCGTCAAAATTGGCCGAAACACCAAACTTTTCGATGTTGATTCTGCTTACTGTTGTCGATTCAGATTCAGGCGAACTTAAGGTTTAGGCGAAGTTATCCGTAACTTCGCCTGAGTCTAAACTTCGCCTGAGGCGATGTTGTGGTGAGGCGAAGTTATCATTAACTTCGCCTGGACCTTTTTAAATTATTAGACGAACTTAAAGATGAAGCGAAGTTGTTCCCAACTTCGCCCCAACTTTAACTTCGCCTATACAGAAGTTATCACAACTTCGCTCATGGTAATAGGCGAACTTGTGTTAAACCTTTTCGTATATCTAACTTAGTTCGTTTGTTGCAGATATGGCTGCAGTAGCAGGTGCCGGAGGTGCTGGAGGCGATGACGGAGATAACCAGAGGCAATTTTTTCCGGGTCACAATATGTTCATCACCTTAGACCCGGAAACGAGCGGAGTTGAAGACTACCGTGAGATCATCACATTCCTCATTCGCTCGAGGATATTCCACGCTATCACGACGACTCTGCCGATATCCTTACCCAATATCGAGGATTTCTGGCAGACTGTGGAGTACGATTGCCGCGTTGAGCCCCCGGTTATGCGAGCAACCGTCAACAATCAAGAGGTTCAGTTCTCATCTGAACAGATACGGGTGGCTTTACGATTCGGTGAAGAGACTAGGGATGACCCTACAGAGTTTGTGGCTCCGTTCCGTGATGGAGCATTCCTACGAATGGGCTACTCTGGTTCATTAGGTAATACCCAGAGGAGGAAGGGTTTCCTTCTAGATCAGTGGTGCTTCCTCATGCACGTCATGATTGTGTGTATGTCTGGGAGGAAGGCGGGTACTGACGGAATGGGTGCGACCATGCAGTCAGAAATGACTGCTCTGACTTATAACAAACGTTATAGCTTTAGTCAGATGGTCTTTTACGAAATCGATAGACAGAGGAGGGCGATGGCTCGTGAGTGGTTCATAATGTATCCAAGATTCATCCAGATGATCTTGAACCATGTGGCTCCAAATTTGCCACAACGACGCCCAATAAGATACGTGGAGAGTGTGAGCAAACGTATCTTTGCTCAATGCCGTACTTCGAGTGCGAGGAGAAAGCCTGAACGTCGTCCAAGGCATACTCCACTCTTTGGGTTCTTAATAAACCCGGGGTATGTGCTAGCTCGGGGGGATGAGTTCAGAGACCCTCAACCACAACAGGCAGGAGCAACTCGAGATGTACCTACTGTGCCTGTGGTGTCGGCTGAGGAGGATGTAGACCTTGATGCTGCATTTGGCGGCCAAGGATTCTTCGACATGGACCGTTTTGATCCACAAGAAGAGGTGTAGGTCTCTGCTGCACAGGTTAGGGAAGTGCGTGTTACTAGAGCAGCTACGACGGTGGCTGACTCAGATCTTGATGATGTTATGGATGAAGCGAGGAAGATGTTGGTGACTAGAGAGAGGACGTTAGGGAAGAGAAAGAGAACGGTGGATGATAGTGAATCAGAAGAAGAGGAAGAAGATATCCACAAGTTGATTAGACGTTCAAGACGGGAGAGGACAGGTGCAAGTATGGGAGCTGGAGAGACTTCAAGGGTTGTACGTTTCGCTCCATCCGCACTGTCAGGTATGTCGATTGTTCCTACTTCTGTACAGGTTACAAGCACCGCGGATGTTCCCGTGGTGGCTACATCAGCTGTCGGCATCCCATCCATCACACTACAGACGACGACTCCGGAGATTGTGTCGTTACCACCTCCAACGCTTACTCCTTCAGAGGTGGTGGCACAATTTGTAGAGTCTACCGTCGTTGCAACTGCAGGGTTGTCGGTCACGATACCACCTGCGGTTACGTCCACATCTGCTTCTGATGTCCCGGTTACATTCGAGATCCCTCCTCAGTATACTCAAGATACATCTAACATGAGGTTTGATTTCGATGCAACCCTCTCAGACTCGGAGAGAATAGCTGCACTTGAACGGGTCGTGGCAGAGCAATCAAGGATAAACTTTATCCAGACCCAGGCTATTCAGCGCCTTGTGGCAGAGAATCAATTACAGTCGTCCCTCCTGGTTGAACATGGGCGAATTATAGATGCTATGAAGGAGTTCTTGACATCTCAGGGGGAGACAGGCTGTAGAGGCGACGAGTTAAGGACGAAGAAGCGTTTTGATAGAGACGATGATCCCAATGCACCGAAAGGTGCAGGTGGTGAGTTGCCAAGAACTACTCAAGCTCTTGGGACTTCCACAGCTCAGGGGGAGTCTGCGGGTGCAGTTGGTGGTGATGAGGTGGTGATGGTTGATGATGAAGATGATGTGATCGATGCGTTGAAAGAACTAGATGATGATATACTAGAGGATGATGTGATGTTTGATGATGATGTGCTGCCTATTGAGGAGATTGAGAAGATTGGAGCACAGATTGTGATTGAAGATGAGATTGAAGAAGGTGAAATTATTGAAGAAAATGTTGAACACGAGATCCCAGATGTTGAGAAAGCCGATATGGGTACTGAGATGGAAAATGATGAGACTGAGTGGGAGGAGCAGCCTAGGTGGAAGGAAGGCTGTGCTCATTGGTTTATTAAAACTAAGAAGCCTGCTGTTCCAACCATGTTCAAGAAGAGTTATAATATCAAAGGCTATGCTGAGTCGAAGAAAGGTATTATTTGTTGGCTATATGATGAACAGATAAAGTTGTTTGTGGTGAAACGTTTTGATGGGATTCAGTATTTTAAAAGAATGTTGAGATCTCTCAATACATTGCCTGAATGTGAGGTGAAGGATTTGGCTAGATTGGGGCTGATCAATAGAAGCGACGACAACATGGCAAGGGTGATTGGGAAGATCGTGTGGAAAGAAAGCATAAAAGAGAAAAAGTTTGAGTTATTAAAGCCACAGAAGGGAAAGCTAGTGGAAGATAAAGAAAGGGGAATGAGAGCAGATGGCAAGCCATGGATGGTAATGAAGTACAAACCGATTCGATGCATTAAGGAGGTTCCAATGAAGATTATGCCTCAAGATGTGTTGAAGAATCTTAAATGGTGGTATGTTGATTGCCAGACTGCTGAAGCCGTGATGGAAGACGAAGACGAACAAGAAGTGCTGAGGGTGTATGATCCGATGCATCTTGTTAACTTATCGAAAGCTGATCTGCAAGTGTTGAATGAAAAGAAGATATTCTATATTCCTGCTTGGAAAGACGAAGCGAGGAAGTATCGGCGAGTAGTCACGGTATGTGTTAGAGAAGGAGTGCATGCGTGAAGATTACAAGACAAGTGCTTAAAGATCAAGCTATGAAGCTACTGCCAAGGGGGAGCCTGTTGGTGCATGAATGTCAGTAGTTCATAGTCTAGTGTCTGTAATCGAGTCTGTAATGTTATTTATGTTTTTGTTTAAGCGAAGTTGTTAACAAGTTCGCCTAGGCGAACTTGTTGAACAAGCGAAGTTATGGACAACTTCGCCTGAACATATCAGGCGAAGTTGTCGTGTATTTATATATAGGTTACGGCTTGTTTTGTGGGGGTTAAGAAGTTAGTCGTTTGAGTCGATCGAGTTGACGAGAGTCTGTATCAGTGATTCATATCACGTGAGTTCGGTTGTTAATATATAACGTGTTTCGGTTTGTTCGTGTGTGTTTGTTTGGTTTGCTTTCTACGCTCGTAACGATCTACGCAGGGATTCCACACCTGAGTAAACCGAGATATCTCGTGTGATCCGTCCAGGGAACCTACAATAATTTACTTTAGATTGCAGTCACTTTAATAGAACTTTAATTAGGAAATGACTTCTATGTAATAAAATTAAAATTAACCGGTTTAATTTTAATTATCTCTATATTAGTTAGTTCGACTTAATTAGTGAAATTAGTATAATAAATCTTTATCACTTCGATTTAACTTAATACATTTAACTAAAAGGTCTTTGAATCAAAATAAAACAAAAGTTTAATTACAAAATAATTTATAATAAAATATATCTTTATTTATTTATTAATGTTGAAATGAAACTCATAATACCTTAAAAACTTTTGTTGTATATTAATCAGGCTACTATAGTTTATTTTGTTTTTTAGATTGTGAAGCAAAATTACTCTTTTTTGTCTGTGAAATGTCGAAGAAGTTAATGGTGGGCTAATATGATTATAACATGTTCATATCTCCATTTGGTTTTTTAGTTTAGGTGTATAGTAAGTTTGTGTAAGTATTACCTTTTTATTTATACAATCTAAATGTTTAATATTTTGGTTACAAACTTATGTTAAATATTTTTGTTGGTTAATATGTTAGTTATGAAATTTTATGGTTATCTATATATATATGGTTGTTGATATGCTTTCAACCCATTTGTAACATGGGCTACTAATCTAGAAATATATTGGTGGGTTAGATACTTTTACATAAATGAATTTCTGATCATCTGTGTGGATTCAAGTTTGCCGATAGTCTTCATATCCAATAGAGTAAGTTGTGTTATTGTTGTTTCCTGTGTAATATTTCTAATTATCATGTCTTGTATTATTTATGAACATCAAATATGAATAACCTAATTGGTTTCCTGGTTTTCTAATTTATCTGTTTTGTGTATTAAAATCATTCATTAAGTCAACAAAATTGAAACATCATGCTCTATAAAATTCTGTTTTTATATTTATGTTCATCTTTTTCATATGCTAACCATATTATATTCTATTACATATGTATTCAAAATTAAAGAAAACGTAATTTTTGGACAATCAACACCTTCCAATAAGAAGATTTCAAACGGTTAGTCGGTTTAATATTTTTTAGTTACCCTTTAAATTTTTTTAAGTATGCATATTTTTTGTAAGCGTACAGCTTCAACGCCAAGAGAACTACTTATTAACATTTTGAACGGTAACATTTTATTTTAAACGCGTTAATACACTAAAGTATAATTTCTTTATTAACTAAAATATATTAAATAAAAATTAATATGTTATTACCTAAAAATTTGGCACTTGTAGCATAAATTTATAAACGATTTTTGATATTTTTATTATTAACTACATTATACCTTTTTAGTAAACGAATTTTTAATAACATTTAATGTATGTTTACATATTTCTTTTTTCTATTTTCTTTTTTAGAATTGATAGGAAACATAATTTTCAGTTATCCATACTATTTTATTTTATTAAAACCAATTAAAATATATGTTTTAATTAAGATGTATATACGAATAAATTTATGTTCATTAGAGGTGCAAAGACATTTCACCATACTTTTTTACTTATATCTGGTTTACTCAATTTATATTGTTTCCATACTTAGCAACAAAATTAACAAATTTAGTTGTGCTCCATATAAAAAAATCAATTTTTTGATTTTTAATTAAGACCATACCATTTATATTTTTATATTTTAATTTGAACTAAAATTTTCAAAAATACATTATGCTAAATAAATCAGAAAACCAAAATTATTTTGACTCATAGATTGGTTCTAAAAGTCGATGTGCCAATAATGTTACTAAAGAATATGGATTAGAAGAACGGTTTGTGTAATGGAACTAGGTTGCGAGTAATTAATTTTGGTAGACGTTTTGTTGAAGTAAAAGTTATTTCAGGTACTAATGCTGGTAATCGCACTTATATATTCGTTATGGTGTAATACCTTCTGATTTGAAGAGAATGTAGTTTTTTTTCCAGTTGTAGTCTGTTTTGAAATGACCATTAATAAAAGTCAAGGTCAATCTCTAGCAAGAGTTGACATATATCTCAGAGACCCGGTGTTTACACATGGACAACTCTATGTAGTTTTATCAAGAGCGAAGAATGGTGTCAAAATTCTTATATTAAAAAAGGAAGACAAAGTTACAAATAAAGAATCATATTGCTTATAAGGAAGTTTTTTTAATAGCTTATGTATTTTACATTTTTAACTTTTAATGGTATTTTCACTGTAATTTGAATGTTATTTTGGTTTATCTTTGTATTTCACAATAATTTGTTTTCGTACAAATATTATTTACAACTTAAAGTATGTTGTCGTCCTGGATAACATATAACAACTTATGTTGTCCTTTCAAATGACACGTGTTAGTTTGAAAATTTCAATATTTCAACCCGTGTCGTACACGGGTTAATAACCTAGTGTCATGATAAACTTATCAAGTTATCTAGGGTTTAGTGTTTCGTGAGATTGCTTGCTTTAGATACTATTAATTAACCCTATTTGATAACTGTGAGGAAATCAATATAACTGATTGCTTAATAATTTAATAATTATTCTTTGGGATTTCGTTTGATTCGGTCAAGGGTCCTCTAGGGTTTGTTAGATGAATATGTTTAGAAATCAGTTTCCATATCATGTTAGTTGTCCATTGCTTGATGATTGTTGATGCATGGGATTCTTATCTAGGTAGATTCCTTCTTGTGACATTCGTCAAATTCATATATCGAATTATATTTGTTTTTATAAACTTTTAATACGTAAACCCAACTCAACATTTTAGAACCTTATTTATTTATTATATAATATTATAATAGACATCGATCATTAATAAACCGATGTTTGTCATATTATAGTGACGCTAAGAAAAACATAAGGAGTTCGAAACGATTTTTCGTAAAGTCGTTATAAGTTTTTACGAAACTTTAAACTCTTTTTTAAACCTTGATGAAACTTGAGGGGGGTATTTTGAAAATATATATTATATATATAAACTCAAAAAACAAAACTAAACCTAATATTAACATCACACAACACACACAGCCGCCTCCTTCCTTCTTCCTCGCACTCCGGCGCTGATTTCCATTTTCCGGCGAGCACCACCCACCCCCGGCCACCACCTCTCACCGCACACCACCTTGCTCCCTCCCTGTAACCCAACCCAACGTCGACCACCAGCTGTCTCCCCATCACTACTCGTTTTTCCGGTGACCGGAAAACCGGCCACTGGTGTACCGCTGGTCTTTCCCTCTCTCTCCGCCTCTCTCTCTCACCATCATCTTTCTCTCATTTTCTCCCTCTCTCTCAGTTTCGTTTTCCGGCGCGTCTCCGACGGCCGAAATCGGCTCTGACAGTTTTGTTCCTTCGTCTCCGGTGGTTTCACCTCGGTTCCTTCCCGATGTAGAGCCACGACTCGCGAACCTCTAAAAGGTATAAAATTTAGGCTTTGGTATTATTAGTTTAAATCGATTATAAGATTTAAGTTTGTTAAAAATCGGTTATAAGTTTGGTTATAATTTGTTATATAAAATATGGAATTGGATTGTGTTTCGGAAATTTGATTGATGAGTCATCTCGACAAGACCCGGGTTCGAGTCCCACGTTAAAACCGATTTTCGTGTTATCATTGTTAAAAGTTGTATATTTAGTATAAAACTATTAAAATATATAAAACTCATTAGTTTTAACGATTTTCATTATTATTATTATTATTATTAACAAGATAGTTTTTATTATTATTATTATTATTATTATTATTATTATTATTATTATTGTCGTTATTATTATCATTTAACCAAGAAATTATTATTATCATTATTGTCATAACAATATATTATTATTATTATTATGATTATTAAGTAATATTATTAAATTATATTATTGTGAATATTATCCACTTGTTTTATAGAACCGAAACCCATGTCGGGCCTAGTTGCCATTTAACGTCGTCGCCACTCGAGTTATATTTTTATTACTAATACTACTATTATTAAAATGTTTAGTATTAGTTATTATTAATTTGGACATATAAGTATTATAATAATAATAATTATTATTATTAAAACTTATAAATCTGTTAATAACGCATACAACAACAAAAGTAATAATTATTATATTTATTATTACTACTACTATTATTAGTTTTAACAACTTCTCGCTGAGTAGTATATTCATATATTATTATCACCATTACCTTATATATCTGGATATACATATATATATATATACATATATAAAATGTTCTAAAGTTATTATTATCATTACTATCTTTATTATTAATAATATTGTTATAAGCTTTATTATCAATTCATTTTTTTACAAAACCGAACTCTTAAATTAAATCCGTTTTGTTTCTATTTAATGTTGGTTTAGTTATTTAAAAGCCCAATAAAATAATATTATTTTATTTTAAATTATCAATTAAGTACGATTCTCTAATCAATAACAAATTAACCGGTAACTCGAGTAACAATCGAACTTTCTCGTTTATTGTTTCAAATATAATTTCAACTAAAGTTCAAGTTCATTAATATATTTTATTTATTCGTTTTCAATTAGCTTTCAAGTCGGATTCGTTCGTTTCGTTTACAAGCTTTCTATATATCGATCACTTAATTAGTTCTCAATTCATCAATCGAGGTGAGTACTTTCATACCCCGTTTTCCATCTTTCGTTTTGGGGTGACATTTCATACTTATCAACTAAATGTTTTATTTACTTGAATCTTAAACCCACAAACGTGATTGTATACCTTACTTGAATAATTGCTCGATTTGGTGTTTTATGCTTATATGCTTATGTGTTTATCGCTTTGGGATTGTGGAACTATAAATCCTGGACCATTTGGCAACCCCTCATGGCAAGGTGTCGTTAACGTAATGCAATTAACGATAACTATGAAATCCTAGACTACTTGGCAACCCCTTGTAGCTAGGTGGTGCTAATGTGTTTAGCAATTGTCAATAAAATCATAGACTATTTGGCATCCCCTTATAGCTAGGTGTCGCTAACGTAAAACTATTAGCGATATCTATTTTATCCAAGTTGTTGCTTTTATTTATCGTTTCATATACAATTTTTGTGGCTTTTTACTACTATATATTTATATGCTCAATCTTATGAATTGTTCACCAACCTTTGTGTTGACAAACTTTATTTTATGAAATGTTACAGGTTTGAATTTTTTTGACTCGAGGACTTGGCGTAAAACGTTACCAAGACTATTAGGATATTAGTAAAACGAACAATATAACTGTTACTTGTATTTAACTTGTTTGTGTGGACGAGATGTGCTGTTTATTGATTTGTTGAAATAAAACGAGTTAAATAAATATTGTCACTTTAAATAGTGTCTTGTGTATTTGTCCAATCACGTTGCACCCCGGCATGTTCCATCGCCTTTGGTCGGGGTGTGACACTTCTCTTATTGGTTTCGATCTTGTGTTTGATTGCTTGTTTCTCGTTTACTTATTTATTTACTTTCTTAGTTTAATATTAGTTTAAAAAC
Organism: Bidens hawaiensis; assembly: GCF_021521415.1. NCBI lineage: Eukaryota > Viridiplantae > Streptophyta > Magnoliopsida > Asterales > Asteraceae > Bidens > Bidens hawaiensis. The sequence continues at coordinate 336,964 of NW_027491477.1, forward strand.
CCCCTTAAAACATTAATAATAAATAGTCGTGTCGCAAGTCTAGTCTAATTAGTTAATTTACGTAACTTATAGAGTCCCGTGGGTTCGATATTCCGGACTTATACAATTGATCGGTTCACTTGCCGGTGTTTTGGTAGTTGAGTCTTAGGTCTAGTTTTTATTACTTGTTTAATTTAGTTAATATTTAATTGACTGTTTTTAGAACATCAAACAACATATGAGCCATTAAAGTGGTTAGCTATCAATAACGAATCTATATACACTTGAAGATACCTGATCCTCATGTGTTTAGCTAATTGCAAACCTGCGATTAAAGCTTCATATTCTGCTTCATTATTTGTGGCTTGAAACTCATAGGCTATGGACTGGGGTATTATGTCCACCTGTGGCGATTTAAGTAGGATACCCAATCATGTTCCTCTCACGTTGGAAGCTCCATCAGTGAAGAGGATCCAAGGATCCTTGGTTTCTTCTAAGTATTGAACCTCCAAGTCAGCTTCCTTTTGCATGTCACTACTGAAATCAGCCACAAAGTCTGCTAGCGCTTGTGACTTGATGGTTGTTCTGGGCTCAGACTGAATATCATGTGCACTCAAATTCACGGACCACTTGGGCCATTCTTCCTGACAATTCTGGCTTTCTAAACACATTCTTAACAGGATAATTAGTTCTTAAAATAATGGTATGAGTCTCAAAGTAATGCCGTTAATTTAGTAGAAGCCATAATAAGTGCACGAATTAATTTTTCTAAATGAGAATACCTGGCTTCAACATCTAGAAGACTTTTACTTACATAATAAACGGGATGTTGTTCACCTTCATGATCCTTCACAAGGACAACACTTACGGCATTTCCTGAGACAACTAGGTACAAGTATAAGGATTCTCCATCCACAGGCTTCATTAATGCTGGTGCTAAGGATAAATAATCCTTTAAGGCTTTGAGTGCAGCCTCATGCCTCTCCGTCCATTCGAACTTTTTATTCTTCCTAAGGATATCATAAAACCTTACACTTCTCCGAGGATCGAGAGATGCACCTATTCAAGGCTGCGATTCTTCCAGTCAACTTTTGTACATCCTTTGCATTCATGAAAGACTTTAAGTTGATGATGGCCTTTATCTGTTCCGGGCTAGCTTCTATACCCCTCTTAGTGACTATATAACCAAGGAACTTTCCCGCCTTAACACTAAAGACTTGGATAATTGATCTATATTCTTGATCCATATTAAATGGCATTTAGTTTCATGTTATATTGATCAAGAATATTGAATGCTTCTTCCAAGTCTTTAAGGTGGTCTTCAGCCTTCTTGGACTTCATAACCATGTCGTCTATCTAGACTTCCATGGTTTTCCCTAGCTGGTCTTAAAACATCATGTTGACTAAGCGTTGATATGTTGCACCTGCATTTCTTTGTCCAAATGGCAGGGCACTATAGCAATATATTCCAGTAGGAGTCATGAATACTGTGTCTTCTTGATCAGATGGTTCCATCTGAATTTGTTGGAATCCAGAGGAAGCATTTATAAAAGTTAACATTTCATATCCTGCCGTTGCATCCAACATGGAGTCTATATGTTGTAATGGGAAAGGATCCTTGGGGCATGCCTTGTTTAAATCAGTGAAATCGACACACACCCTCCATTTTCCATTCTTTTTTGAAACAACAACCACATTAGCCAACCATCAAGGATACTTAACCTCTCTGATCATACCGGCCCTAAGAAGTTTTTCAACTTCTTGTATGATCGCGTTCCTCTCAGGAGCGAATTTCCTTCGCTTCTGATAGACGGGTTTAATAGAAGTGTCAAGGCCTAACTTATGAGTTATTACCTCTTTTGAAATAACTGTCATGTCTAAGTGCTTGAAGGCAAACGTAGATTTTCAATGTTTGGGGAAGGATACCATATCCTCCTCAATGCTGGTAGGGATACTAGATTCTAGGAAAAATTTCACGTCTGGATCCTCAGGGTCCAAAGATACCTCTTTTAGATCTTGCTCTCTAGCTTCCAGTATGTTCATAGGATGTTGTTGTGGTTTCTGCTATCGTTTGTTTGGCCGCCGGCTTCATGGGCTAAGAATAATAATTCTTAGCTTATACCTGGTCACCATCTATTCTTACTACTCCCCAAGGAGTTGGTAGTTTGATACACTGGTGATAAGTAGAGGCTACAACCTTCATTCAATGTAACCATGGCCTGCCATGAAAAACGTTGCAACAAGACAAATTATCTATAACAAAAATTTTTTTATAAGAGTTTAACCCTTCAATGTATATCGGGAATTTGATGTTCCCCATTGCTCTCTTGGTTTCACTACTGAAACCAACTAGTACGGATGTTCGAGGAACAATTTCTAAGTCTGGGATGTTCATCTTCTGGAGCACATCATGTTGAATGATGTTGACTGAACTCCCTCCGTCAACAAGGATCCTGCGCACGTAATGGTTAGAAATAAAAAGAGTTACAATCAAACCATCATGATGACGATCCATGATGCTTGATTTGTATTATTCGTCAAAGAAGATTCTCTTATCAGTTGTTAAGGTAGTGGAGATGACTGGTCGCTCCCCATTCTCTAACTTTGTTTCTTTAGCGTGCCTTTTGGCTGCGGAGAAGAAAGTTCCACCTATATCTGAGCCACCAGATATGTAGTTGATGACTTGTGCGTCTGGTGGGGGCGGAGTTGCTTTCTGCGGGACGTCTTCAGGATCCTGGATCCTTGACTTTTTTCTTCCCAAGCGCTCTTTGAAGTGGCCCTTGCTCAGGAGGTACCCAATTTCCCTCCTTAAACCAATGCAGTCATCAGTCATGTGGCCAAAATCCTCATGGAACGCACACCATTTGGATTTTTCTTTGAATGTTGTTGACTTCTCGTTTTTCTGAGGCCACCTTGCTTTCACTCCAAGATCCTTCTTAGCACAAATTAAGCCATGAGTATCAACAAAGAAGAAATACTCGGAAATAGTTGGGTAGCCCTCATCATCATCTCCTTCTTCCACTGCCCAGACGTTTTGATTGTTGAACTTGGAGTATGGCTTTGAGTTGTTATTTTTGAATGAGGATCCTTGTTTCTGGTTAGGTGACTCTTGTTTTGTTTGAGCTCCCAACCGTTCTTGGATCTTTTTGTCATCCTCTAACCTTATAAATCTGAGTACCCTATTTCTGACTTCATCAAGTTCTGCATGGAGTCATCACAAGATCGTCATAAAAGGGGGAGCCCCTTTGAAGTCCCATCTTGAATGCTTCAGCAGCCGTAGCTACATAAAGATTAGGGATCTCTAGGGCCTCCCTGCCAAACCTTGTAATAAAATCCCTAAGGGATTCATCATAAGGCTGGACAACTCTATACAAATCACTAGTTAACTTTTCAAATTTCCTACTACAAGAATACTAGCTGTTGAACAAGTTAACTAAATGCGAAAAAGAAGTAACAGAATAAGGAGGAAGACTTAGCAGCCATTTAAGTGCATATCCTGTTAGTGTGGATCCGAAACCCTTGCATAGACAAGCTTCCTTAAGTCTTTCAGGAATTGGATTGATTTCCATCCTTTCCCTATACTAGGCCACATGCTATTCCGGATCAGTGGTCCCATCATACACCTTCATGTTGGGGGGTTTGAAAGAGTTTTGGGATCTCCGCATCACATATTGGTGGAGCAAATATGGATAGCTTTCGGCTCCCTTCTGGTATTTCAGGGATTGGACGGACCACTCCTGGTACGCTGGATATCATATCCATAAGCTTGTGAAGTTCCTTAGCCATGGCCTGGTTGATACATGTATTCTACATAGAGCCAAGGTTAGTGTATGGATATGTTATTATAAGTATTACCTCTTGGTTGAGTGAATGTCGGAATCCCAGAAGAATAGCTTAGATAAGAAGCACTTGCCACGGGAGTTGGTCCACCAGAGGCAATGGTCTGCATGGGGATGATGTCTCCTTCATGGACCTTTGATGTTGAATCCCTAAGGATCCCTGATGAAGGATAGATGATCCTGGCTGGAGGAATGAGAATCCTTGAGTTTGTTGACCCATGGACCCCTGTTGAAGGATAGATGATCCTGGCTGGAGGAACGTGGATCCTGGCTGGAGGAACGAGGATCCTTGACTTTGTTGACCAATGGACCCCTATTGAAGGATAGATGATCCTGGCTGGAGGAACGAGGATCCTTGAGTTTGTTGAGCCATGGATCCTGTAGTGGCGAAATCCAGCATCCTAGGCACCAAAGGAGTCTGATCCTCCAGTAGCCTCTTGTTCTTCTTGAGATCTTCTATCTCACGAAGGATCTTCTGATTAGTCTTGTTTTGCTGCTCCATAATGCTTTAACCTGTGAAAACATAGCAGAAACATCATTGTTAGAGTTAACCACCGAAGTGGCAGCAGTGGTTTTTGAGCTCTGGAACACTGGAAGTTGTGTCTTGTTTCCAGCCGCGGTGGTCTTTGGAGCTGTTGCTAGCGGAGGAGGCATCGGTGGTAAGGTTCTTGGTGGGTGATAAACCGAAGATGGCATTGTGGTTGAAGCAGAGGTTTGTTGAGAGGCCATTAATAATGGTATTGGCTGAAAAGGTTGAATATTGATATGAGATTTTCTGGATTATAGCACCAATTGCCCCCATGGTGGGCGCCAAATTATTTTGGTCTAAAATCGTTTAAGGATCAAGTAACCAAATTTGTAAGGTGAGGTCTAGTGCTATGATGATAATATCGATTATTTAAAGATTATAAACACAAACACGAGGATTTGTTACGAGGAAAAGGCCTTGATCTTGGTCGGATCGCCGGCACAAAAACCTCGGGTAATGACAAATCATCTATTACCACTTTATTAATATAAAAACAAGGATACAAGGTTTGGAGAATATGATCAATACTACAACGAAAGCTATGTGTGTGTGAACTGCTAGAGAGAGTTCTGAGTAGTGTTGATGAGCGTGTTGTGTTGTGTGTCAACCCTAATTGATCATATCTCTATTAAATACAAAAATAGAAATAACAAATATTCCTACTTTTGTGCCACTCTTCCACTAGTTGCTCCCATTCTTTTTGATGACGTGTTGAATGAGTCCAGTAGCGAAAAAATGGGTAGACCACGTCTTATAGCCGTTACACCTGCTAAATACAAGACTACACATGAGAAACAATCGTTAGTAAATAATATTGTGAGTTTTGAAACAATATTAAGTAAGACAATTTTAAATATTGTGAGTTTTGAAACAATCTTAGTAAATAATACAAGACTGCACATGAGAAACAATCTTAAGTAAGACAATTTTGTTTAAACTTACTTGATTTTGGGCAATTTCCTCTTCATGTGATTTAATTGGTATTGATTTAGAGTTGTATGTATTAGGTACATTGTGCTCATTCAAGTTTTATATACTTAAGTTTTATATACTTGGTACATAAATTCTATATTGTGAGTTTTAAATATTTATATGTTATTAATGTCAAATTTGTTTTTTTAGGTTTGATTTATATAAGTACTTTGTAGGGCTAGTTTAAACCATACTTCACTTGGAAGATATATACTTCACTTGTTAAAAAAAAACACAATTTCCGATGAAGCATATGATACACTTTATGGTATTTGTTTTGAAGAATAAAAAAATCGCATTTTATATAAACTATTAATGTGTTAATTTATTTGTTTGTAGGTATATATAGAAACTTTAAGAGAAAGCTAGGATCAGGAAATACATAAGCTCAAGGATCTAAAGTGAGCTAAAAAATATTATTTGCTTTACTTTTGGTGTGATTGCTTATTTTTCTTTTGATCTTATTTCTCCATGTTTGTGTATACGAGTGATGAATTGATTATATTTAGAATTGTTGTAGAAAGTTGATTCACCAATTTGTTAGAGTTTTTGTTTGGATCTGGTAGTAGAAATTGATGCACTGTTCTATGGTTATTGTGTACCGGCTTTATGTCGTTTTTTCAAGAGTTAAGACTAAAAATGGTTTTAAATTAGTCACACTAGATAAAAAAATCAAAGCTTATAAATAAATCAACAAACGTTGTAAGAAGATTATTTTGGTGTGTATTTTTTTAAACTTATTTTACATTTCATATTATACGTTTTTTTACATTAATACGCTTTATAAAATTTTCAGATCTTAGACACCATCTATGTTCAAGCATTACTTAGAGAATGCAAGTTTTTCTTTTCACTATTTACATTTTATTTATGTTATAGCTAATGTTTATTTTTTTATAACGTATATGTATTTTGAATTTAAATAATGTTAATTTATTTTCTAGTTCAGTTAATGTGTAAGAGACAAGACATTTTGAATGTTGATTACATGAGTTAAGAATAGCAGATTGTTGATTCTTAAAAAGGAGGTCATGCTCGGAGTACTTATTCTGTGTAGCTTGGTCTCTCTCCAGGATTTGCTTCATCATCTCTTCCAAACGCCCAATTCCACCATTTGAATCCTGCACATTATTTTGAACATTAGTATTATTGGTATTATTATCATTAAAATACTGACCTTGTCCTGGAGTATAAGATTTTTGAAATCCGTGTGATGCGCCCCACTGACGTCAATTAGCATTATTCTGATTCGGGTTCTTGTAGGTGTTCCAACTCTGATTATTGTTGTTGTAATTGTTGGAAAACCTATTCTGACCAGCAACAAAATCGACCTGTTGATTCATCACCGGACACTCCAACGTACCATGTCCACCTCTACAAAACTCACACCTGTCCACCTTGGCCTTCAGCTCCTTAACCTCTCTAGTTAGTGATTTCAAAGCTGCTGCCACACTAGTATCCAGATTAAGATTAACCTGGTGTACACTTCAAGCAGATGAGGATGTACTTCTAACGGGAGTGGAACTCCCGCGTTGTGGCCTTTTGGTGAGGTTCGATTGAGCGAAGCTCTCAAACATCACGTTACATTCGGTGACATTTTTTCTTGCCATTAAGTTACCTCCAGCAGCAGTGTCAAAACGAACTTGGATTTCATATGTCAGCCCGTTGTAAAATTTCTCAACTAGAGCCCATGGTGTAAGACCTTTTTGTGAATAACGGGCAAGCAGGTTCTGAAAACGCTCCCAAGCATGGCAATATTGTTCATCTAGCTCCATGTGAAACGAGTTAATCTGATCACGAAGAATAGCTTCTTTAGCATGTGGGAAGTATCTCTTGATAAATGCAGAACGTAGTGCTTCCCAAGTGGTGAATGTGCCAGGCGGCTGAGTGCCTAGCCAGAGAGCTGCTTTATTTGCAAGTGAAAAAGGAAAAAGATGTAAGAAAATAGCATCTTCAGTAGCACCTTGCAAATTAAAAGTTTTCAAAACGCGGTAAAGTCGGTTAATGTGTGCGAGTATATCTTCGTCATCACTTCCATGAAACTGATTAGTTTGAACGATGTTTTTCATGACGTATGGCGGAATTTGCCACGAGTTGGGGTTGTCGATCTGGGGAACAATGATGCATGATTAATTTCTGGTTAAGCCATCGAAGGCTTGAGCAGCAGTTGTTCTATCGTCGGCCATTTGAACTTCTGGTTGGCTTCTCGGACTTTCTGGTGGTGAACTGGGTGGTGACGAATTTGGTGTAAAACTAGCTTCTGATGGTGGTTTCTCTGCTGACGAGCTAGCCTCGGTCTTCAACGGAGAAAATTCCAGATTCTCAGCGGTGGTCCTTGCGAACGAAGATGTGGCATAAACCTGAAAAGCGCAACAGACCAAGTGAGTAGACCCGAATACTTAAAAATAAATAAAAATAAACTAAAACTTAAATTAGACTCTTACGACTCAAACAAAAATAAAACAAATAGCACGTATGTAGCAGATAAGTCCAAGTAAAGCTAATAACGCAATTGCTAAGAGTCCCCGACATTGGGGCCAAAAACTTGATGTGCTAAAAACAGTCAATTAAATATTAACTAAATTAAACAAGTAATAAAAACTAGACCTAAGACTCAACTACCAAAACACCGGAAAATGAACCGATCAATTGTACTAAAGCTAAGTAAGTCCGGAATATCGAACCCACAGGACTCTATAAGTTACGTAAATTAACTAATTAGACTCGACTTGCGACATGACTATTTATTATTAATGTTTTAAGGGGGTTTTAAACTAATATTAAACTAAGAAAGTAAATAAACAAGTAAACGAGAAACAAACAACCAAACACAAGATCGAAACCAATAAGAGAAGGAATCTACCTAGGTAAGAATCCCATGCATCAACAATCATCAAGCAATGGACAACTAACATGATATGGAAACTGATTTCTAAACATATTCATCTAACAAACCCTAGAGGACCCTTGACCGAATCAAACGAAATCCCAAAGAATAATTATTAGATTATTAAGCAATCAGTTATATTGATTTCCTCACAGTGATCAAATAGGGTTAATTAATAGTATCTAAAGCAAGCAATCTCACGAAACACTAAACCCTAGATAACTTGATAAGTTTATCATGACATCATGAACTAGGATCAACACAATAACCAAGCAAGAATACTGTCACTAATCTAACCTAGAATGCGATTGACCAAGACACATGAACAACTCCTCACTTCACAGCTATTGGAATTTAGCAGAACATTCAAAATCCTAATCAACAATTAACAAGATTCTATGATCTAATAGGCCTATTCAATCACAATAATCAAAACACCAAGTAATTATTAGACATAAAGCCTAAATCTAAAGAACAAAATCAAGAGATAAAAGATCTATGTGAAGCAATAGTTAATAATCAATCAAGATAACAAACATTCATATGCATCATGAAAACAAATCAAGTCTTTACTATTAAATCAAAAAAACCATAATCAAAACAATCGTCCAAAGCAAGAATCAAGCGTCAAACATGTTCATCAAACCTAGTTAGACATGAAGTCTAGCCTAGAATCATTGTTAAAAACGAATTCAAACAAAGAAAACAAAAGAGAATCATGATATATAACAAGAACGGAGAAAGTAGAGCGATAAAACCCTTAAAACTCCTTCTTTGATTGATTGAATGAACGCTCCTCGACCTCTAATGTAATCACCCTCCAAAAACCTTTAATCTCTTGCTTTTCTATCTCCAAAATCGGCTGGAAACAAGTGTATTCGTTTAGGTTTAAAAATATTTTTATATAACGCGAACTGGGCCCTTAATTTGCAAAATTTGGCTGATCAGACTGCCGAGGCGTCGCGCGACGGGCCTTGGCCTACCGGAGGGGATTCCGAATTTTCTTGTTATTTTATTGCTAAATCAAGCTAGATCTCTTCCTTGAACTCCAAGCAACGATAGTAACCTCCCAGGCCTTCTTTTCCTTGACTCTCAAGCCACCATCTACATGAAAACAAATCAAAACTCTATGTGAACTAATCATGTAACCAATGATGAGCGAAAACGAACTTAAGCTTCACATGAAATGATAGAAAGAATTAAAGCTTAACATGCAAGAAACCAAAATATTTAAAACATGATATATATAAAATACTTGACTCAAAACCTTAAATAATAAAAGATAAACAAAACACGAACTAAACCGAACTCAAAACATTAAATGCACATAACTTTACAAGGGATTCGAGATGTATAAATAGATGTATATCACTGTTAAAGGAGAAAAACTAATCAAATATCTAGACATTGTGAAAGCACTGTCAAAGTTCTTCGATTCTTTTAGTATTATACAGGTACCAAGGGAAGAAAATGCTGGGGCTGATGCCTTGGCAAATCTAGCTTCATCTTTGAAGATTCCAGAAGCTACCAAGATCTCGATCATCTATATACTCTCAACAGCAATAGGAGTACAATAAGTTATGGAGATAACAACTGACAAAGAGATTGTGCTTTGGGATCCATTATCCTCAAATAAGCAAGGATCCTGGATCCTCCCGATCAAAAAATTCATTCAAAATGGAGAGATTCCCGCCACATAGAATCCTAAATCCTTCAAACTTAAGGTATCACAATACATATTATTACATGATATTCTATATAGGAAATCTCTTGCAGGTTCATACTTGAGGTGTATCGAAGATCTTGAAATTCAAGAGGTACTTAAAGACTTCCACGAAGGAGATTGTGGTAATCACACTGGAGGTAGAGCCCTATTCTCTAGGATTCTGAGAACATGATACTACTGGCCAACTATGAAGAGAGACGCTATGGAATATTCAAATAAGTGTGACTCATGTTAAAGGCACGACAACATTCTACACCAGCCAACAGAGCCTATGTATACTATATCCTCATCATGGACTTTCATGAAGTGGGGCATGGATATTATAGGTAAGCTACCTAAAGCACTAGGAGGAAGAGTGTTTATGCTTGCCATGACTGATTACTTCTCGAAGTGGATAGAAGGTGAAGCTTGTAAGTCCCGAATCTGGATCACTACAATATGATACCAACCAGACGAGTATTGGTGCAGAATACCAACAATCGGTGATTCAAGAACACGAATAAGAACAGTAAAGTAACACGGAATTGCTTCAAAACACACGTATATATATTGAATACGTCGGGTGCTTAAGCACTTACAATATTTGATGATAATGAGAATGAACAGCCATAACCCTATACATCACACCTCTATATATAGGGAAACCAACCAAAGGTCGGCCCAAATAACACCATGCCCACCGAGAACACAAATGTGTTCTCGGTTTACATATGCACCCAAAATCCCAAGCCCAACTAAGTATAAACAAATTCAAACCACAAAACTAGGCCCAACAATATCCCCCTTGGTTTGTAGCTTTGTCTTTACTCCTCCTCCATGTAATCAATATCCACATCCTTCAATCCTCCTTGCCAAAACTTGTTATTTATGATAGATGCCACCATGCTTGTGTATTCTTTGGCGGCTGTTTCAAAAAGGCCATCAGCACTGATCTGATGCATACTGAGTGTCTTGATATCCCTCTCATGAAATTTCAACAGATCCTTAGGGTCAACAAAACGATATTGACCTTTCCCCTTTTGTAGCTTGACAACAGCTGTGGCAGTAAAGGGATCAAAGAACAAGAATCTCATGTTGTCCAATGTACCCTCGGGAATGGCACCAGGTACGGGAATGTAAGCAGCTTTCTTTGTGGGAGGCTACATCACATTCACCATAGTTTTCCCAGTTCGTGGATCCAGGACTCCTTTGGCTTTCTTCAGAAAAGATTCAGCAATCGGCATATTTGGAAAGCTTCTATCAACTTGACGCCTGAGAAATTTCCAGAAATCTGTGCCCCGTTTGTCGTGTGATGGATTTGAAAATGGAGCATTTATTAAGTCACTTAAATCAAATTTAGTCCAAGAGCCAAATTCCTTCATCCTTTTGTAGTACTCCATTGTCCCTGACTTTCTCTTGACCCACCACATGCTCTTATCTGCATCAAAACCCCATGATAGAACTCCTGATCGATCACCGTATTTGTCAGAGAACCCCTTCTGAAGTGTAAACAACATATCTCTCTCGGTGATATGAAGATACAACATTTTGATCTGAGTTCTTCATTACTAGCAGCTTCTTCTTAACCTTCTCAAGCAACTTCTTCTTAATTCTGTCAGACTTCTCTTTTGTAACAGATGGTGCATCCAAGTAACGATTCAGAGAATCTGATTCTTCTTGTCGGCTGACACCAATGTTATCGTCTGGATGAGCATTAGAATCTTTGTCTTGATCAGTAGTTGGAGTTTGATATACCATGTCATCATTACTTTTGAACTCATCTCCAAACTTCTGAAATAGCTTTTGTTGGAGATCGAGATACATAGCAGTTAGACCTCCCATTCCGGACTGCAATTCTTTAATTTTGAAGTCTTTATCTGAATGCTGTCCTCAAGCTCCTGAATGCGAACATCCTTGATTACCGAATCTTGTTTGAGTTCGAAAACTCGTCTTTGTAGAGCTTGGACATCCACAGGAGTATTCTCGAGAACCACTCCTTTTCCTTTGTTCTGAAGATAACTTTCCTGCATAGCCAGGATTCGAGCAACCTTTTTAGAAACATCTGAACTAGACTGACCTTGATCAAATTGACCGGAGGACCCAGAAGGAATATATGCAGTGTCGGAGTGTGGAATATCTGTTTCAAAATCAAAATCACCACCAAAATCACTGGACAGCAGCTCCATAAATGTTGGCTCAGTAGAAGTTGCAACTGGTTCAGTCTGTGATTCTGGAACATGTGATTCTGGTTGATCGGTGACTTGTTGAGGACTGGAGGTTGATTCTGGTGCTGGTGTGATTGTTGGTGTTGGTGTAGCTTTGTTTGTTTCAACTTCACTGGCCAACACGCTAGATCTCGAATCATCCCTTTTTCGTTTATGATGGATGAGATCAGTAGTTGATTCTTCAACATAATCTTCTTCAATGTTTTCAGTAACTGTCAGAGGAGGCTTCCGAGCAGTTGACTGAAGTAGAGCTTTAGAAGCTTCAAGGGCTTTCAATTTGTCATTGTCTGTAAGAGTACTTGGCTGACGAGGCTCTTCTTCCTCATCTTCATCATCGGAGATTTCAAACGTAGCAGCACGTGGTTGAGTTGGTACCACGTGTTCATCAGCAACCTGTGCTACGATAGGCTCAGCTTCGGTCTCAACAAAAAGACCGAATTTTTCTAGGGGTCTCAATTCCCTGTAAACTATTTTGGCCCCTTTTCTTGACTGCTTCATTAACCCAAAGGAGTTGGGTCCCATTGTCTTCATATCCAAGGTCTCAATAGTTTTAACCAAATCAGTGTAATGAGAGTCAAAGATCATTTGCAAAAACCTTGGGTACATCAAAAACATCCCCTTCTTCTTTGCCCTGAGATTTCTCATCATTTCATTGAATACGAATTTGGAATAGTTGTAATTCCAACCCATGATCAGAGCAGCAACGGCAGACATTTGAGTGTGACTGATCTCATCTGAACCCCCTTTCCTTCCCGAGATGCATGTGAAGAAAGTGTGCAGTAGATATCTCCAGTAGGGGTGAAACAGCTTCTTGATTGCCGGTGGATAAGTGCCTTCATACCCCATTCTAGTAATTACTTCAGTGACCTCGGCTGTAGAATACTCTGTTGGGTAGTCAGGTTAATCCCCAAACAGAAGTACCTCTCTGATAATGGCTTCAGTAACAGTAACAGGCTTCATCTGTATTTTGGAGTCGATTGAAGTAAATCCATCTGCCCCTTGAGAGTTGATCTTAGCATTCTTCCAGAAATCAGTAACCATCTTCTTGCAAATGACAGGATTCTCACAAAGAGCATGAGAAATCCTGCAAGTATTGAGTCCAACAATCATCGACTTGAACTCCTTGTGAGCCAGTGGCGGATCATACAGGTGACCAGCTATATTATGAGTGTCTACAAACTTTAACGGATTTTGATCAGCCATATCTACACCAAACTTAACAAGTTAGATAGAATTAATGGGCGTTTGAGTCATAAATTAAGATACACTTGGATTTTTTTAAGCATGGTGGACTCAACAGAATTTCTGTGGCAGTCCAGTTCACTTAGAGTGGCCCAATCGTGTACCATAATGATGATCAGGGCCCAAACAGTGAGAATTGGGCCTGGCAGGGGGGATCTCGGTCAAATAAGATAGTTCTCGGTCAACGGAAATCAACGAAATTAACCGAGAACAAGGGTTCTCGGTCAGCATAATCAACCAAGAACGGAGGTTTTTGGTCAGCATGTTTAGCCGAGAACAAGGGAGTTCTCTGTCAAAGAATGACCGAGAACAAAATTTATAACAATATATGGGAGTTCTCGGTCAACGAAAGTCAAACCGAGAACTCCATGCCAGCCGGGACAGAGAACCCCTTGGGTTCCACCTCGGAATTTGTGAACTCATCTCCATCCCACCGAGATCCCCAAAGACCGCCATTAGACCTACAACATACTGATCAAGATCAACCGAAAACCCCAAATCAAGGCTGATATATCCATTAACAGCCCAATTACTCATGACACTAATGATCAATTCAATAGATCATCCGTAAGAGCAGTTTGTAAGACCACAACAGTAGGTTTTAGTGATTTGTAAACCTCATATAACCATATCCAATACCTGCGAATCACAAAAAAAAAAAACAATCTTGAAACTTTGATTAGTAAAAAGAGTTTTGATCTCGGCAAAGAGTATTAGGAAGAAAGATCTCGGCTGAAAAGGGTTTGTGATGTGTAAAGTAATAAAAATGAAAAAGAAAAACCCTTTGGATATTTATATCACACTCAGAAGGCCGATAACTCTTTGTGGGCCGAAAATTCATTTTGGGCTCAAAGTAAGCCGAATACCAAACAGCCCAATACTTTCAAACAACCCAATATAAGAATCATGACCCATTTGGAAGGTCCAAAACTTTCAAAGCCCAAGTTTAAAGAAATGGTATATACAAACGTTCTGAGGAGAGTAATTTCGAGGAAAAGCAATATATGACATGACAAACAAAATAAACAAAATAATAAAATAAAAATTATCTTCACCAAAAAACAACTCCCTTTATTTTAACGTCGGGATCAAATTTCAGTTCTTCTTAAAATTGCCGCCCTTTTATGAAAAAATCCGAACATGAAATCATATCGTTTAAGAGGCTATCACAAGGATTCATGTTCAGCATTATTATGACATCTAAGAGACATATTGATAGCGTGTATCCCATACTTAGCATGATCTTTCATCGCATCAGTGATATGATTAAGGTTCAGTTAGGCATAAAGCTTATATAGACATCACTCATGGACCTGTGATGCATCCTATCTCTTCTCAAAGCGTATTTGGCTTTCCCCAGATCACCCCAATTTGACTCCAACCCCCTAGTGCTTGATCAAAATAATTTTTATACAAGGCATAGCTTAGAAATAAGGTTGAATGTTGGACTTAGTGCCAGCAAACTGACAAGCCTTTCATTCGAGACATGACAGGACTTACTTGTGTGCCCCCATCTCTGTAGTTCTAGTTTGAACCCTTGAAGCCATGATAAAGAAATAAATTCAATAGACATAAATTACTTCAATCACAATTTTTTTTTAATAATAGTAGTAGCAAAAGCTTGACTGTACTAGATTTTTGGTGATCAAGACACTAACGGGCTCGTGTATGACTGGGTAATTGCTTTTCTGCCTATCATTCGGAGAGATGTATCTGGAGACATGCACCTGTCTTCAAAATGACTCTCCACATTAAGTTTAGCAAATTTAGTTTATATCACTTCAACTTTTACGCATCGTGGAAAGTACCATACACATCAATGACTGTTCTAGAGTCTTTTAAGCCTAATAACTTCACCCGTTAGGCACACAGAAACAATTTATCTATCACTTTCCAAAGGTTGGATCAATTTCCATTTGAAAATATTTTAAAGCTTCTAAAAATCTATTAACTGAATAGTAATATCACTTACCAGAGAGTTAAGTGAAATGCACATGTTAAGCATTCAGTCACCCCGGTTACTTTAAGCTTTCAGGTTAATGGCTATCAATTGTAACCACAAGTGGTTAACCGGACCAAAAATGTATGAAAACACATGTCGTTCCAACTCAGAGTTACCGACATAATTTTAAGTGAAAGAACAGAAAACACAAAAACATATCATAATCGCCCCGGGTGCTTTCAGCCGTTAGGTAAATGGCTATCCTGTGAAACTACAAGTAGAACACCGGACCAACCATATACAAGTATATGTCATTCAAACTTGAGGAATCGACATAATTTTAAGCGAAAATGAATCTTGAAAACTCACACACACTGTTTTTGACAATTTTTTAAATTTTTTTTAAAGCACACTATTGTTGACATTTTGAAATTTCGACGCACACACACCATTTTTTTTATTTTTCTCCCCCTAAATTTGTGCAAACACTAAACAAAAATGTACAAATTTATCCCCAAAAAGACTTAATCCTCAAAACGTAGCATTTAAGAGAACTCAGAATCACATTAAATTTTGCTGTTCCGACCGGTTTTGTAAATAAGTCCGCCACGTTATTATCGGTGTGGACCTGTTCAAGATGAATCAATTTTTGGTCGAAACAGTCACGAATAAAATGAATTTTAATATCGATGTGCTTGGTTTTAGAATGTTGGACTGGGTTTTTCACAATAGCAATGGCTGCATCATTATCACAGAAAATAGGAGTATCAAGAAATTCCAAACCGTAATCCAGCAACTGATTTTGCATCCAGATAACCTGAGAGCAGCAAGCGGACGCAACAACATATTCTGCTTCGGCTGTCGAAGTAGACACTGTTTGTTGTTTCTTACACTGCCATGAAATGAGCCGATCTCTGAAAATCTGACAGCCGGCTGACGTGGATTTCCTGTCAATGTCATCTCCACCATAATTGCTATCAGCAAAAGCATAAAGATCAAATTCTGATTGTTTGGGATACCAAAGACCTAACTTCGGTTATCCCTTCAGATATCTAAAAATACGTTTAACAGCAATTAAATGAGAGAGTTTAGGATTAGCCTGGAAGCGAGCACACTGGCAGACAGCGAACATTATGTCGGGACGACTGGTTGTGAGATACATCATAGACCCGATAATCGATCGATAGTATGTCTGATCTACGGGACTCCCTTCAGGATCTGATGATAAGACTGGTCTTTCAGCCATTGGAGTATTAACACTCTTGCAATCTTGAAGCTCAAACTTAGCCAACATATCTTCAACGTACTTTCCTTGATGTAACAGAATACCCGTTGGACTTTGCCGAACCTGTAACCCCAGAAATGTTGTCATTTCACCCAACGAACTCATCTCAAATCTTTTCTTCATAACGCTTTCAAATTCTTTGCACAAGTCAGCACTGGTGGAACCGAAGATGATGTCATCAACATAAACCTGGACCAGAATCAAATCCTTTCCGACTGTTTTTCGGAACAAAGTTTGATCAATCGTTCCCCGCTTATAGCCGTGGTCAAGTAGGTGCACGATCAGTGTAGCATACCACGCCCGTGGAGCCTGATGTAACCCGTACTGAGCCTTGTCTAACTTGTAAACATGATTTGGCTTCTTAGAATCAACGAAAACCGGTGGTTTATCGACATAAATTTCCTCTTTGACCTCACCATACAAAAACGTTGTTTTAACATCCATCTGATAAACTGTGAAACCCATGTACGATGCATATGCCAGAAAAATCTAATTGCCTCAAGTCTAGCTACTGGAGCATAGACTTCTGTGTAGTCTAACCTTTCAACCTGGCGAAACCCGCGAACTACCAGTCGTGCCTTATTACGAACAATAACCCCGGTATCATCTTGCTTGTTTCTAAATACCCATCTTGTATCAAGAGCTTTCTTCCCTTCCAGCAATTTAACTAATCTCCATACCTTTAACTTATCAAACTGATTCAGTTCTTCATGCATAGCATCAACCCAACTAGGTTCTTGAAGGGCCATCTCAACATTCTTTGGTTCGATTTGAGATATGAAACAAGAGAACATGCAGCTGTTTATGTGTCCGGTTTAACTTCTGGTGGACACACCCGCTTCAATGGGTCCTATGACGTTCTCAATCGGGTGATTCTTTTGAATTCTTGAAGGAATTGAATGATCAGAAAGTACACAGTTAGGTTGAAGATTTGTTACATTCTCCCTAGAGTATGTGAGGGGTTTTTTCCATCTAGACGTTGTTGTACTGTAAGAGTATGAGGTTCCGGCAACGTATTCATCTGGAATGGCATCGGGAAATAATGTGCTTCCGAAAATCTGACGAACGGAACTCTCCCCCTCAATGTTTGCAGTATTTTCAGACGAAATTGCTTGAGATTGATTGATCTCTGAAGATTGAATAGGCTGATTATCGGTTGTGGTTGTAGCACTAGTCAACTCAATAACCTCATCATCCAGTGACGGAGAGATATGAGATAGTGATCGAGAAATGTCTTTTGTTACTCCCACGGTGGAATCACCTGGAATGTCTGTGCTGATGACTGGAAATACATTGAAGGATTTGAATAGTTCATTGTAGTCAAATAACCAATCAGGTCCAACACGGGCGTCAGTCTCATTTTCTTCTAACCAACGAACTTCATAAGACTCTATAATCTGTTTGGTGGACTTGTTGTAAACCTTGTAGGCTGTGTTACCGGCATATCCAATGAAATAAAATTCATCTGCTGCGGCCCCAAACTTTGGAGTGGTTTCTAGATTTAGCAATGTGCACGGACACCCGAAAGCTTTGAAATGTGCGACAGTGGGTTGATGACCATAAACAATCTCATACGGAGTCTTCATCTTTGACTTGTTGATTATTACCCGGTTCTGAACATAACAGGCCGTATTAATAGCTTCAGCCCAAAAAAATAGTGGCAATTTAGAGTCACATAACATCGTTCTTGCTGCTTCGATTAGAGTTCTGTTTCTTCTTTCAGCAACACCATTTTGTTGAGGCGTCCGCGGAGCACTGTACTGACGAAGCACCCCCTTTTCTGAGCAGAAATGATTTAGAACTGCATTCTTGAATTCTATTCCATTATCACAACGGATTCCTTTCAGCTTAAGGTTCATTTGATTTTACATTAGCACCACAAACTTCTTTATCAGATCTGCAATTTCACTCTTATTTGACAAGAAAAATACCCATGTAAAACGTGAGTAGTCATCAGTAATAACGAGACAATAAGAGCTACGAGATAGACTTAAAACATGAACCGGCCCAAAGAGGTCCAAATGAAGTAACTGAAAAACTGACGAGATGGTATTAATTAACTTAGGCTTATGAGATTTTCGATGATGTTTTCCCAATGCGCAAGCTACACATTTTTCAACAGTCACAAAATCTTTGATAGGGAAACCACGTACTAAATTGTTTTTAGCAAGACGATTTAGATTTTTAATATTAGGATGACCAAGACGACGATGCCAAAGCATCGCATTATGTTCCGACACTTTTGAGAATAAGCATGTAATTTCGTCGGGAACATTTTGGTTCATGTCGATCACATAAGCATTATCTTTTCGTTGTGATCGAACAAGAATCCATTCTTCTGGTATGATTATACCTGGTTTCAGAATTAAGCACTCCTTTTTAGTAAAATGAGTTGAAAAATCTTTGTCACAAATTTGCGACACGCTTAAAAGACTGTGCTTCAATTCTGGAACAAAATTTAACATTTTCAAACTTCAACACACCGTTACTTACAGTACCCTTTTGAGTGATTTTTCCTTTTTCTCCTCCCGCAAAGGACACATACCCACCATTAAATGTTTGAATGTCGTGTAGCTGGGTGATGTCTCCTGTCATGTGCCTGGAACAGCCACTATCAACATACCAAGGTCTGATGATATTCCTCCATAGTTGTCCCTGCACAAAACGCGGGATTAGTTAGTTTTTGGTACCCAGTCCATACTTACACTGGGTGACCCTGACTCATCAACTTTTGTCACAGACTGCCATGTCATATCCTTTTGATCATCAAAAATAGAATGATTAGATGCTTTTGCCGGAGATTTAGGCAACCATTTATGTCTAGAAGACTTGGAATTATAAGTACGAATGGTTGTCATTATCTCCGGTGCCTTAGACGTAGAATTATTAGATGAAATCGTTTTCTTCTCCTGTTTAGGTTTTGTGTTGGTGTTTATATGTGATTTTGAATTTGAAACACCTTTACTAACCATTCTTTTGATCATGTTGGGTTTGGTCTGATGAGGACCAAACCTGCCAGATTTTTTTCGATTCCAATCACCGTCAAAGGAACTAGCCACGTTAGAATCATTCACACTTGAAGGAGATGAACCGGCACTAGCAGAGCCAGTCCCCTCACCTTTATCTTGTTTACCATACTTTAAATCCTTTATCTTTTCTTCCTGTTCTTTGGTAACAGGAGTAGGAACATAGTTGTGGTTGTATGGTGGGGGAACTTGACTGAATCCTATCCCCCCACCTTCATTTTCTTTCCACCACAACTGATTCTCAATCATTGAGTTGAGAACTTTACTGGACCCATAGAATTTCTTAAAATCAAGTTCAGCCTTTTCAAACTTGTTAGTTAAATTTAAAATTTCAGATTTGGCGGTTTCCAGTTTAGCAGTCAACTCAACGATCTCTTGTTTAGCATCAAGATAGTGACAACTTTTAATACTAAAATCAGACTTGAGTTTCTTAATGTCTTTATTGAAAGATTCAATTTTGTCTAAAAACCCTTTTTCATTTTTCTTAAGTTTAAAACTCTCTGATTTTATTCTTTCCATATCTCTAATTAGATTGTCATTATGAAGTTGATACATCTCAATTTTCTCACCATAATTCAAAGAACATGGTTGAAAACGTACCTCAGATGAATCCGGAGAAGTGAACGCCATGTATGCAAACTGAAGCTCCTTAACCTTCTCCTCAGCAGTGTTTTCCTCTTCAGATTCCTCAACTGTTGCGAAATTAGCAGTTTGATATCCAATATTCAGCACAGCCATCTGTCCTTCCCATGAGAATTTTTGAGCAACCATACCTCTTTCCCCATTACTTGAACTACCTCCAGCTTCACCCCGAGCATTTCCAGCTGAAACCAAGGCCCTTTTCGTATTCCCCTCTTTAGCCGGATTGGTGCATTCACGAGCAAAGTGACCCAGCTCATGACAATTGTAACACCTGAGAGTCTCATTGTTAAAGCCCCCTTTTTGATTATTTGGCATGTTCCAGTTATTTCTACCCGTCCTTTTGGTAAACTTCTTAGCATTGAAGACCACCATGGCAATTTGCCACGAGATGTCCATTTCTTCAACATCATCAGGATGAATCTGATCAAATTCAGTAGCAGCCATGGGTTGGACCAAATCTCCGGCCAGAAACGCATGGTAACAATTCATAAATCCTGCCATTAATGCAATATTTTCTTGAGTTTCTTTAGGTATAATAGGAATCTGGCTGGAGTTTACACTGGAATTGGTTTTGCCAGAATCACTGACAGACTGACCGGATTTGGTAAAAAATACTGGAGCTGGATTAGGTGAATTTGATGACGATGATTGACTGAGGGTGGACGAGAACATCTGAAAGTTTCCAGTTGGTAGTTGAGAGGGCTTAAATAGTGAGAAACTATCTTGAGACATGAGGGCACTGTTAGAGGTAACGTTATATCCAGCAGCGCTATAAGAGCTAGCATGATTTATTGCCCGCTGTTTATCATCCATATCGCAGGCCTTAATAGTAGCAATAATCTCAGTCATGCTCATTCTGTTAAGGTCTTTGGTCTTTTTAATGACGGCAACATGCATGTCCCAATTCTTTGGCAGAGAGTTCACCAACTTGTTGTTAATCTCTTAAGTTTGAAGAAAGATTCCAGCAGTTCTCATTTCAGTTGCAAGGGATATGAACCTTTGAAGTTGAGATTCCAGTGTTTCTCCCAGAACGTGATTAAACATATTAAACTTCTGTCGCAACAAATCCTGGCGACTTCTCTTCATATCCTCATTACCCTCATAAACTTCTATCAGTGCATCCCACAACTCCTTTGCTGATTTGAGCTCTCTAAACTGGAGAGCGATCTCGGGTGAAAGTGCCATAGTTAGAGTTGATAAAGCTTTCTCATCTTCTTCAACTTTTGCAAAGTCATCATCGTCGTATTGAGCAACCGGTTTCACAAGAACCTCAGTTGAACCAGCCCTTTGATAAGTAATCCTTTGAGGTCCCCTCACAATACTTCTCCAAATCTTTGAATCTTTCATTTTGGCATAATGTTCGAAACGGAATTTCCACTCACCGAAGCCCACGTGGGATAACAAACGAGGTACGCGTGTACCAGTACCCATGATTGAATCAAGTTCTTGATGAAGAGACGAGTTAGTAGAGTTGCTACCATTGGTTAACTGGGCCATTTCAAAATGGTTATTGATTTATTTAAGGTCCAATTGAAATGTTAGTCCAATAAGAGAAGCCCAAACACAGACTGGGCTGAGAACAGTGACTTTGGGCCGAGAACTAAGATTTACCGAGAACACAAAGCTGACCAAAAATTTGATCGAAATCTCTGGTTGATCAAACTTATAACCAAAAACCCCCTAAGACCGAGAACTACCCAACTGTATATGTTGACCAAATCAGTTGGACCGAAATCACTTAATTTGCTGAGAACACAACCTTGCCGAGAACTATGTGGACCGAGAACTGTGTAGGTTGACCAAATCAGTTGACCGAAATCACTAATTGATCGAGAACACAACCTTGCCGAGAACTATGTAGGCCGAGATCACTAAGGAAATCTCAACTGAATAACAACTTTCCAACTAATGTGGGATTCGAATTGATTTTCTAATCAACCAAATTCTTATCCAAAAATAGACTGATCTTTCTTCTCCAAACACTGCCTCGCCGGAAATACTCCTACACCACCAAAGACAGTACGATCTTGAATCCGTTGATATCACAATAACGAGCCTGAATTCGTCAAAGGCTCTGATACGAATTGTAAGTCCCGAATCTGGATCACTACAATATGATACCAACCAGACGAGTATTGGTGCGGAATACCAACAGTGGGTGATTCAAGAACACGAATAAGAACAGTAAAAATAACATGCAATTGCTTCAAAACACACGTATATATATTTAATACGTCGGGTGCTTAAGCACTTACAATATTTGATAATAATGAGAATGAACAGCCGTAACCCTATACATCACACCTCTATATATAGGGAAACCAACCAAAGGCCGGCCCAAATAACACCAAGCCCACCGAGAACACAAATGTGTTCTCGGTTTACATATGCACCCAAAATCCCAAGCCCAACTAAGTATAAACAAACTCAAACCACAAAACTAGGCCCAACAAAGCTTTTGTACAAGTCCGCGAAAAAGAGGTGATATCCTTCATTAAAAGAAATTTTATTACTAGATTGGGTATTCATTCAGAAATTATTTGTGACAATGGTTCCCAGTTTATCGGGAAAAGAACCACTAACTTTTGTGACAGCTGGGGCATCAAGATGATTACCTCAACACCGGTTTATCCTTAAGCTAATGGCCAGGCAGAGTCAAGTAACAAGATTATCATCAACAACTTGAAGAAGAAACTAGGATCTAAGAAAGGCAAGTGGGCAGAGGAACTTCCTTATGTTCTTTGGGCTGATAGAACAACACCAAAGAATGCCACCGGTCAAACACCCTTCTCCTTGGTGTTTGGCTCAGAAGTTGTACACCCTACGGAGATGGTGGTTCCCACTGCCAGAACAAGCATCCGCGATCCTAAAGCCAATAATGAAATCTTTTTCGAAGACCTAGATACTGTTGAAGAACTTAGAGATCTAGCCAAGATCAGAATGGCAGCGTACCAACAAAGGGTAGCTGGGGCATACAACAAGAGTATCAGCGTTCGAAGATTCCAAGAAGGAGATCTAGTCTTGAGAAAAGCCTTCCAAAACACAACTAATTCAGCAGATGGAAAGCTAGCACCTAAGTGGGAAGGCCCCTACCTGATCGAATCAGAGGCAGGAAAGGGGGCATATCATTTGCTTACTATGGAAGGCAAGAGGTTACCAAGAGCATGGAATGCTATCCATCTCAAGAAGTATTTTTTCTAGTCAGGATCTAGTATCCTTAGAAAATCAAGCATCTATCAAGGATCAAGGATTCTGAAATTGGTAATATCTATCTGATCACTTATTCATTTCAGATACTTGTTATTTTAAGGATAATATATTCTTAACATTTATTTTTCCAAGTTTTAATTAACAATGCAGGATTCTATTAAGAGGTTCAATGACTAAAAGGTTGACTACCTCTCCTTCAAGCTTAAGGTACTTTACTATTTTCCTTGGCCTAGCCCACGATTAAGGTGTGACCCCCCCTGATGGTCATATCTTCCAAGGTTTAAAGGTTTTCACCTTTCTTATAAATTAGAGTTTCTACGTTCTCGCCTGGAGCGCACGTTATCCAACGTATACTCCGGGGCAGCGGGACCAGTACACGCTTAGTGGCTGACAATTTCGTTGCTTTCGGCTATATGGAGGATCCTACGATTTATGGTAGACGTACCATACCTAAGTTTTTGGCGTTTTCACGTCACTCACGTTTGGGCTAAATCCCGGTTTGGGCGAGTCCCCAGTTAACATCCGTATCTTTGGGCCAGTCCCTAGTTTGGGCTTGTCCCCAGTTTTTGGGCTTGTCCCCAGTTTTTTGGCTTTTCCCCAGTATTTGGGCTTGCCCCAGTTCACGGGCTTGTCCCCAGTTACACGGGCTTGTCCCTAGTTGCACGGGCTTGTCCCCAGTTTATTTGGGCTTGTCCCCAGTTTATTTGGGCTTGTCCTTAGTTTGTTGGGTTTAATCCCAGTTAATATCATAAGTTATTTGAATAAGATATCCTAAGTTCAATTACAAGGATCATAGAAGGATCAACACTTATTGTAACTTAGGTCTAATTAGATCTTATGGTATGATCTCTACTTAACGATTTATATTTATTCGATTTTTATCTTTATAACTTTATAGATGTAAGGATCCAGGATTCTTAATCTGTTTTTACAAGGATAATTTACCCTTGAAACTTGTCTCAAAACTTTTAATAAAACTAAGACTATAACAAATATGGTTTCAGAATAGTAAACAACATGCAAGTAGTCAAAAGTTTTAAGTTATTATTATTAACAAGTCACATGGACTTAACAAAATTCTTAACACGGATTTCATCATAGAAAAGATGGACCATTAACCCGGGTTAAACAGGTGTTATTAGCTATTTATGATTTGCAGGGAGAATAAGAGGTGTTGGATATATAGCCGGAAAGGAAGTTCCCATGGAAACTCTATAGATATATGATAATTATATCTAGCTTGTCAAATCTCATATGGTTTTGAAGGAAGTTTGAATTCAAAAGCAAAATGACAGCTGTGATCTTATCACAACCGCCATTTTGGGGGCAATTGTTAGTGCACGGAAATTTGACGCTGTGGATATATTATCCTGGCATATGTTTTGGATTAGTTATCCTTAGCATGTGTTCCAGATCCTGTTAGGATCAAGGATCCTCAGTACTTATTGCTTACTAATGAATGTTTTCTTTGTTATATTAATATAAATGCAGGTACAATGGCTAGTGACCAAGTCCCAACGTATAATTTCACAATTAAAGTCATTAAAAAACGTGGTAAATGCATGAAACGGCTACAATGAAGGAGTGGCTTGATTAGAGGCTAAAAAAATAGGAGATTTAGTTATTATATTTCATGTATATATAGAAGCTTGATCAGCTAGGTTTCACACAACACAACACCATTCACGACTTTTCTCTGTAATTCTACCAACATACACACACTTAGAAGCAATTGTAATCGTTGATCAAGGCTTCCAATCCTTGTAACCTTATTTTCTTAATTAATAAAGTGGTGATAGACGATTTGTCATCACCCGGGGTTTTTGTGTCGGCTATCCGACCAAGATCAAGGGCTTTTCTCGCAACTAATCTTTGTGTTCTCGTTTACATTCGTTTCAAAATCGTTATTGTCATACAAGTACTAAACCTCACCTTATAAATTTGGTTACATTATCCTCAATCGATTTTTGACCAAAACAACCGAACACTTATTTTAACAAGTTAGTCAATGTTCAAATTACCAAAAGCTCAACCTATATTTTTAGTTATGTTTTACTGTATATATCTCATATTACTTAAGATTCTGGAAGTGTTGGAACAAATCTTGGCTTAAACCAAGTTTCGGGTAAAAAACAAGTAAAAGTCGAACTACTCATCTTAATGAGCTAGTCACCGTTCAGACCACCAAAATCTTCCCAAACCTTTTTAAATCATTTTGCACTTTATATTATTCACATTTCTAAGATTATGGTATGTCATAACCAAACTTGGTTTTACACTGAGATCGGGCAGACTTACACTCCCTTAAACCCGAGTTTGGACTTTAATTAATAAAAATTCTTAAACTTGTTTAAGCTATTGATTTTATTGAAGTCACTCATATATTTAAATTTTTGGTAAATTGGATGTGGATCTGTTGCTTTATTAAGTCTCGAACCGACAAAACCGAGCACATCCTTAAAAGTCGGATTTTGATGCTTACATTAGCAGGATCGTGCACACTAGCACTAAACCAACTCCCCTATGTAAAACATAATAAAGGTTGAGTAAAACTAAACATCAAAAACCCGGTTTCATGTAAAACCCATTTTATGTTATACTTACTTTATTTAACCATATTTTGTAAAATATAACTTAAACTCCCAAAAACCAAGCCTTGTTTTTATGCACTTTTATATCATTTATTTTCCTTCTTCAAGACTCAATATTAACTCAAAATCTTTCAATCTAGGACACTCTCGTTAAACCGTCGGCTCGCTTTCTTGAAGATTATTATTATTCTAAGTTTCTTCATCGACGTCACTTTGTCCAAGTGAGTAATTTCATCCTCGTTTTCGCTTTTATACTTTAGGGGTAGCTTGCATACTTACTTAAACAAAAATGTTTTAAAACTTGGATTCTCAAACCACAACTCTAGTGTAACATCCTGCTTTTGAAAAGAATTAATAAAATAAATTTCATTTATTTTATAGTGTGTCGTTTGTCGGTTTAGATAATAAACTATAAGAGGGCGGGCTTGGATGGAATAAGAGATGGAATGAGCCTTAGGTCCATGGGCTTAAGGGAGTATAAGTACCCCTAAAACCCTAATCCTTTCGATTTTTATCCATCTCTACACCATATCCTACAACTTGAAAAAACACACACAAACACCATCCTATATCCCGAGCCAAGATTCGAAGGTGAAAACCCGAGCTTCTTGGTGCTAGAACATTGTGACGAAACAAACCAGCATCAATACTAGATCGTGTTTGTAGATCGACTTGTTTAAGGTACGTTTATAACGAAAACTTGCTCATCTAGGTTTGGATTCATTTAGGTAATCCTAGATCTGTATGAATGTGATTAAAATGAATCAAACGAACTAATTCGCAACACAATTCATTAACAATAGATAGGTTAATTGATCGACTTATGAACCACACATATATACCTCAATCGCACCATTTAAAACACAATATTTGGATGATTGGTTGATTAGGGTTTATAGGCGTTGTGATTCCGAGTTAAATGGTACCGATTTCATGTTGTTTCGTTAAGAATCGAAGGTTTACTTGCAGATCTGGTATATGTTGACCATTTCGTGTTCTTGACGATTTTGACTTTGACCCCTAAGTCAAAGTCTATATAAGAATTGTTGATAGTTCGTTATGATAGATCATTCGTTAGGCGGTCATATCAAACGGGATACATTCGTGTGACTTGATAACGAATGAACCCTTAATTCGTTATCTATACATTCGTTAAGATAAGATAACGAATCAGGTCATTCGTTATATGCTCATTCGTTAAGATAAGATAAAGAATCAGGCCATTCTTTATATGCTCATTCGCTATGTTCAAATAACGAATCAGACCATGTTCAGATAGCGAATCAGACTATGTTCTGATAACGAACCAGGCTGTGATCAGATAACAAATCAGGCTAAGCTCAGCTAATGAATCAGGTAATTCATTACTCACCCAATTCGCTATGTTAAGATAACGGATGAGGATTAATTCGTTATGGAGAATGAGTTAACGAATTAGATAATAATTTAAAATTATAATAAAAATTTTGTTAAGAAAGTTAATTACAAAGAAGCCCTCAAACTTTATGACAACTCGACTCCAGTCAGGGGCTCTGCCCCTTGGACCCTGCTAGAGGTTGTCGCCCCTAGAACCTCGCTGCAAGAGGCGCTGCCCCCGGACCCCTGTTCGTTGAGGGTTATAGTTAAACTAGAAATACGACATGGATAGTGATAGTAATTAATACGCGTAATTGTTATACAGTTAGTCGTGCACAACTAAAGAAAAGGATAACCATTAACGGTGAACGCAACCGAGCTCAGGTGAGTTTCTAGCCCCATTCCTTGTTATGTTTTCAGGGCTGTGTGCATACTCGATGTGATTAGTTAATACTTACCTTAAGTGGTAAGTGTATGCCTTATATGATTTATGTATGAATGAATGCTTGGCGATGCATGAATGATCTTCGGATATTGCATGTACCGTCAAGGGATATTTAAAGATATGATTGGTATATATATATGATATATAAATGATGTATGTACATATGGAAGGTATGGTTAGAAAGGGAATAGACCTTAATAATATCCGCGAATGTAGGGAACGGACCCTAATAATATCCGTGAATGTAGGGAATGGACCCTAATAATATCCGCGAATGTAGGGAACGAACCCTAATAATATCCGCGAATGTAGGGAACGAACCCTAATAATATCCGCGAATGTAGGAACCGACCCTAATGATATATGTATATGTGTATGTATAAAAAGGAAAGAATGAAAGTATGATAGTATGGATGTATGATGAAAGGTAAAGAATTATGTCTGTATAGGTACCTTCTGGTGCGTATATAAGAAAGTGTATGGATGTATTGTATGTTACTTGATTAATTAGAACTCACTCAGCGTAGCTGACTTTTAGTATGTACGCAGGTGAATAGGCTAAGGCAGCTGGCTTGAACGAAGACACGTGGCATTAGACTGAAGATACTGGCATCTTGAGAAGAATATTATAATGTCATGTTTGACTATGTTTTATTTAAAAAGACCAGTTTGAATGATGTTAAGACAAGTTTTAAAAAGTAATGTAATGAATGATCTATTCCGCGAAAGTTTTACTTAACTCTGATGTTTAGAAATGTGTTTATGAGTAAATCAACGTCCAAAGTAGGGCACCGGTAACGGGGCCTTACATCTAGTTGATGTGTTATTTAGAATAATTTCTCGATTGTGTGTTATATGCCTCATATGAGTGATTGCTAAATGTTTATTGCTTTTGTTAGTCAGCCTCATCCTCATCCTCATCCTCAATAAGTATGAGCATATGCTCCTCCTTGTAATTTGGTATTTTTACATATTAGAAAGGAACCTCATTTATTTATGATTTATATACCGTAAGTGTTATTATTTATGGTTTCACATAAGAATTGTGGATTTTGCCTCATATTATATATACAAAAATCATGGAATTGTTCACCAACATTCGTGTTGACAAAATATATTTTATGCAACGTTACAGGTTTTAATTATCAGTTAATGAAGATTTGAAGACGTTATTTTTATTTTGGACCGTTAGGTTATTAGTTAAATGAAACTATTTATTATCTTGAACTTTTTTTTATTTGTAATGAATAAGTTGTGTTATATTTGATGATTGAATGAAATGAATGAGTTGATTAAATATTCACTTTAATAGTGTCATTGTGTTCTTGAGCAATCCGCCCTGCTCCGACATGTTCCGCCGCCTTTGGTCAGGGTGTGACATTATTGTTAGTTATAAACCCTTGAACGAAAACCCTCATCTAATTTCAATAGATTTGGGAGATTTCATGTTCAGTCGGATCAAATTCAAGTTAGGGTTTATGTTATGATCTAATTCTGGCCTTTTCAATTACACCATGAATTGGCATGAATAAGTTTTTGTTCATAATGTTTTATGTTTGTATTTGTGTTTTGGTCATGTTGGACCCAAAATTGACCTCATCTCATCGTTCGGGTCGTTCTCGAACCAAACACTCGCTTAAAACGAACTTCTGTTTTTCGCTTAAAAAAACAGATTTAATTAATTATTCTATCTGATTATCATTATTCTTATTTATGGTTTTGACCTCATGTTAGGGATTTTTCGTTGAGTTCGGTTGTCAGCTCGCTTAACTTATAATTCAAGTTGTTCAGTATGTAGCTCTCCACTATCCTACTTTCAAGGTGAGTAATTCACGCCTCTTTTTCATCTTTTACTTTTTGGGTAACATGCATACCATACACATCAAGTTATTTATATACATCTATATCTTAGCAACAACAATTCGATATTATGTGTTTATCGATTTATTGCTTATCGATAACATGTTATATGATTATGTATTTATTTTTTATTGTTTGGCGGTTAGGTCACCTCATCCTCATCTAGTATGCATACATTACCCCGGTAAGCTAGCTTGTGATAGACCAAAATGCCCGCTCTATTTTATTTGTTAATTGTTATATATCATTAATGTTGTAATTGTTCATATTCACATACGAATTGTTTTGTTTTACAATATAAACGTATATATCAACTTGTTCATATTCACATTCAAGTTTGCTAGTTGAGAAATTGGATGTTTGAGAAGACATTTAGTTTGGCTATAAGATTATTAAATATAAAGCTATTTTGTATGATTGATTGTTTTTTATTGTATTGCGATGTACTTCGATTTACGAAATAAATTAGTTACTATGCAATTAGTCATGCTCGGCATATTCTTCATAGGTTGAGATGTGACAATATTAGTCACATGTGTGAAAAAAATGTTGCGACCCATTTGTGACAAAAACTTAAAAAATGTTATTCTTATAGTTATTATCATTATAAGAATCTAAGATATCCATGTTATGAAATAGTTTCACTATGCACGGCTTACGTGACACCTGCCGCCCCTTGAATATTGTCATAACACGGTGAGCATTCCCGCAAGCTTCTCTGTCTCTATCTCTTTAATTCCACTTAAAAACAATATATTTTTTTCTCTCATATACAATTAAATAATATTTATTACATATTTATCATTATTTATTCTCTCTTCTCTACTCACAATCACTTTCAAATATACTAAAAAATAAATAGAGAATAAATGGTATTCCTTTAAATTTAATCATCTGTTTATAATTTTATCTCTCCTTCATTCATAATCAGTTACAACCCTCCAGAAAATTTTAGATATTCTTTTACACAATTATAGATGAGATGCTAAGAATGCTTTAAGCATCTACTATATACATTTACTAATATTTTCACCGTGTAGAAGTTTTTCTAGAGTTTAAAGTTATTTTTTATATTTTTTAGAATCTGACTAGATATTACATTTAATCATTGGGTTGATGCCTCATCAAGCCTGGCCGAATGTTGATAATTTGCAACTTGCATACATCAAAGTAAACGTTGACGATGCAATTAAAAGTCAATGTAATACATTGACTACATATATTAGCAGCCAATTACATTTTTGTAATACCATACCACGAAGCTGTCAGGCTGAGGGGTGTGGGGGGCGCGAGAGGGGGCGTGAGTGGGGGCGCCATCCAATAATATTGTGACGTGTGGCAGAGAGAGAAACTTGATAAGATGGGTATTGGTAGTGGTGATAGCGCCCCGGGGCATGGTGTGGAGGGGCGCGAGAGGGGGCGCGAGCGGTTTATTTTTTTATTTTTTTATAAATGTATTAAAAAAACGTATTATTAAAAAAACAAGTAATTATTTAAACAAACACACATTAATTAAAAAAACACATTAATATATAAAAAAAATTAAAGTACTAAAAAATTAAAAAAACACATTAATTAAAAAAAATTAAAAAAACACATTAACATTATTCTTATTCTTCGGCTTCGTCTTCTTCGATCAACCTCTTCCGGATACGTTCCTTTTGTTTTTCCATCAGCATTTGGTCGACCGGATTTAGGTGGCTGAAGTCTCTTGCAAGGAAGTCCAAATCTCTCATTCTTTTTTTTTCCTTTTTGTCAACAGAGACCACCTCCAGGGTTTTGTTGAATTTATTGAGGGATTCAACAAGATCGTTGATGTTTACGGCTTCCCCCTCAGCCGGTTTTTTCCCCCTGGCGTCCCTTCCCAATGGCCGCCTCCTCGGCGGTGAAGACGTTTCCTCCCCCGCAACGTTTAGGTCGAATCCAACCCGGCAATCCGACCCGTCCGTTGTGCTGTACGCTCCAGACGAACTAGTTTTAGTCCGTTTCGGCCCTACTTCCGCATCAAGGTCCGGCGCCACCAGCTCAACCCACTTGGCACACCTTCTCAACCTCTCCCACAACTTTACACCGTCCCACGTCTTCACCGCCCCATACCTCCGCAGGCACTCCTGCTTCCACTCTTCGACAGTGAAATTATAGACCGCCAAATCGTCACTGCCACTTGGTCTCATACGACCGGCGTTCCTGTTGAACAGATTAGTAAACAAGCCGACAAATTTTCTAATTTCGGTCCACCGACCCGAAATCATATCGGGATTCCGCTCTGTACTCCCAACGAGCGAATAGAACGTCTCCCTAACCTTTGTCCAAAAGACCTTGCTCTTTTGGTAGTCGGCTGCAAAATTATGTAAATAAATTTGTAAGCCATTTAACTTTTTTATTTAACTTTTTATTTACAATCATTTTTAAAAACGTTAAAACAATTACCGCAACGCCGATCCTCAGAAATGGCTATCCAAGCCCGACACAGGGCTTCCTTCTCATCCGATGACCACGGAGTGATTTTCCGTTTCGCCCTTCCGGTCGAAGCCGAACCCGACCCGTCCGTTGCAAGTTGTTTTTTCCGGTGGACGCGTCTTCTTTGTCCCGCAGCTTCACCTTCTGGTTCCGGTTCTTGTGTCTCCGGAACTACAAAGTTAGGAGACGGTTGCATGTTGGATGGTTGAAAGCCGGATGATTGTTGCGACCCCGAATAAAACATCGGTTGTTCCGGTGCCGACCATAAATCGTCGTAAGGGTAATCTGAATCTAGGTTTGGGTACCAATTTCCAGACATGTTTTTAAAAAAAGGTTTCGAAGATAGGGTGATTTTGGGTTTTGGGTGTGGTGTGTGATATTCGTTTTGGTTGTAGTATGTGAGAATGGTTGTGTTTGATATGTATTGTGATATATGTATTGTGATATATATAGATGATTTTGTTAAAAAAAAAAAAATATTTTTATTCATTATTAAAGCCTTCCAACGGCTCTTTCCCATTTCCCACAGCCACTCACGCGCGCGAGCCTCCTGGCGCCTGCCTCGTTTTCCGCTCTCGCGCCCCTCTCGCGCCCCTCTCGCGCCCCGGTGGTGTGGCTCTCGCGCCCCGGGGTGCTATCGAAGTCCCTCACGCGCCCTGACTAGCGCTCCGCACCCCTCAGCCTCAAGGAATAATACCACTTGCCATTTAGCAGCAAGTACCACCACATCATATAGATACACGAATAAAAAAAAGATTTTATTTTGTAACAATCATTAAAATACAAGTTTGACCGAGTTACTTTTACAAAACAGACATTGATTTGTAAAACGTGTAAAATCTTAGTTTTCTTAAATTTTAGTTACTTTTACATGCTAAAAAAATACGGCATGAAAGGGTCGGAAAGGATAAAAAAATACAGAATTTTAGTTAAATCAATGTCTATTTTAGTTACTTCCATTGCATGTGATAAATTTCAGTTTTCTTCCATTACATGAAAGGGTCGTAAAGGAGAACGACTAAAATTGCTAAAAAATATGACGCAAGTCAGATAATATATCTGGATGATGGCTACATAAGATGTTAAAGTCATAATCACATAAATATATGGTTATAAAAAATTTATGCCCAAAAAATTGTCTATACAGCCTGTATAAGCCTATATGAGGCACTTCAAACAATCACTGACAAACATCCGACACAAACTGACACGATTCAGGTGTTATACGACCGTATAGCCCTATACGAGCCGTATTAGAAAAAAAGGTGTGTAATGATCTCTAGTGGTGTGGGAGGATCCTAAGCCTTTAAAGTATATCAAACGAGAAAAGAAATTTAACAGTGTACGCCAAATGGATAGGGCACGGAACAACACCGCAAAAAGGGTGTGGACTGTGGAGGGGTGAAGAAAGAGTAGTGTGAGGCTGATAGTGTGCGTGATGGCGGAGGTAAGTGTTTTTTGTTTTTGTTCTTTTTTTCTAATTAATTTTACTCTACAAATAAACAAAAATAATGATGATGACGTGCCATAACTACATTAAATCCTAATTTCTAAGGCCAAGGGTAGTGGGGTTTGATCCACCCCAAGTGATCCAATATATTTATGACACGTAGGCACTGACATGGCACATGATCAAGCCCTAGAGGGTGTAGTGGTCCAGGTGATCCGGGGCTTGATTGATTTTTTTTTGTTAAACACAAAAATATAAATTGAATTATTTCATTAAAACATAAATTAAAAGGAAAATAAAAACATAAATTTAAAATGCAACAAAAAAATACATAAATATAGTGTTTTTATTTTTTTGTCGTCAATTCCTACCGAATACGATCTTTTTCTTCCCCCATTATCGCTTGGTAGAATGGCGGTACGTGGTAAAGTCTTTGGCTAGAAAAGCCAAACTCTTGAACCGGTTTTTTGTATGCCGAGCTTCACCAATCGAGAGGAGCCCACTTGACAATTCCTTAATTTCCTTTTTATAGTCTTCATAACAACATTTTTTTCCCACGATCCCTACCTGGAGGGCGGTTACAACCTTGGTCTTTCAAATGACCTTCGGACAAGTTTAGGTCGAAGTCAAATTGATTCTCCATCTCACTCTAAGAGACGTATGTGCCGGACGTACTAGTTTTCGTACGTTTTGCCCATTCGGCAAAGTCCTCCGCACATAGTTGCATCCATTTAGAGCACTTCCTTGACAACTCTTACAAGTAGCCCTCGTCAAACGTCTTCACCATCCCATACCTCCTAAACACCTCTTGTTTCCATTCATCACAAGTGAATTTGTAAGCCGAGAGATCATCGGACCCACTCGACCGCATTCGGTTAGCAATTCGGTTATGTAGGTTTGTAAACAATCAAACAAATTCACGAGTATCAGCCCACCGACCAGATATCATATTTTCGGTACGAGCCCTACTCCTCACTTGCTTATAAAAACATTCCCGAACCTTGGCCTAAAAAACTCGATGTCTTTGAAAGTCGGCTACAAAAATAAATAACAAAAAATGTAATAATTGCACACAAAACTAAAAAGATATATTAAAAAATAAAATTTGCAACTTACAGTAAAATCCAAAATATGATCGAGACACTCTTTCTCTTATAGCGCTCTTTCCTTCCATTCGAGCTAATTTACCCGTGTTCCCATCTTGGGATATTTCAATCCAAGCATTTGTCAACGCGAGTTTCTCTTCTTTAGACCACGGAGTAGCCTTTCGCTTAACTGGTGTCGATGAACCATCCGCCTCTCCGGTTTTCTTCCCCTTTTTGTGAGATCGTTTTGCGGGTTTAACCGACTCCGGTTGTGTTTTCGGGACCGAATATTCGGATTGGGACATATAGGAGTTGATAAAAGCTTGAAACGATTCGTCGTCCAAGTAGTTCAATCCTTCGGGAAATTGAGGGTCGTTGATGTTGATATTACCGAAACTCGAGCCCGACATGGTTATAAATTTGAGAAATTTAGAGAGGTTTTTTTAATTAGTAGAGAGAAAAGGAGTGAGATTGGTGTATTATTTTTATAAAATGGGGTTATTATTTATAGTGGAAGTGGTAGGGTTTGTAAATTAATTTTTTTTTAAATATTCTTCCCCTCCAACGGCTCTTTGAGCCTCCCCACATCCCCAACGGCTCTTTGGAGCCCCGTGGACCGGCTCGCCCCGGCCGTCCGCGCCCCCGTTCACGCAAATGTGGTAGTGGTGTGCGCGGCTGTGACGTCATCCACGCCCCACTGCCCTCAGCCTAGTCTCTATTCTCCTTAATTCATGCTATCTATGGGTCATATGTTGAAACCATTTTGACAATTGGGTTATAAAATAGTCAATTACCATTCTAATATTCTAATATTTCATTTCATTCATACTAGCTTTCAATGGGTCACGGGTCAAAACAATTTTGATAATTGGGTTATAAGATAGTCACAAAATTAAAAGTAAAATATTGATTAAAGATCAAACAAATAGAAATATAAAAAACAAGTAGGATATAGCAAAGAACAATCTTTTTCTAAGGCTGTTTCGTTCCTTCCATGTCCACTTTTTTCTCATTAACATTATATGTTGCATTATTTAGGGTAACAAAAGACATGTTCTAAATTTGTTAATATTAGATGACGATTTAAATACTTGTGATAAATCAACAAATATTGTATATAAAGAGATTTTATTAGATTTATAAATTTAAAATTCCAGACTTTTTATTGTTTCTTTTTTACCTTTGTTCATTTATTTCAAATAGCAAACATTATTTTTTACCATTTAACAAATCTCGTGTAATATACGAGTTTAAAAGCTAGTTACTAAATATACAAATCAAGAAACTTCAAACCAATCTTATTTGTGTTAGTTTGTTTATATGTTTTTATAACTCGTACTTTTTAAATTTTACGGTTGCGATAAAATCAGGGCGTCCAGTATGACTAACGACTATATTGAAGTAATATATCGTAGAACTGTGGTGTTACTAGAAGTAGGTACATGGAGGAAGCCATGTATAAGCTGTTCTCAGTTAGTACATTAACTGTTTAAATATGCAGTCACCACTCACCAACCTTTGTACGCTTAATTGATTTCGAATATTGCATTATTTTTTAACAAGTCAAGAAACTATATTTTTCAAACCAAAAAAAAAAAAGGAAATAAACTATATATTGTACTTTTTTTTTTGATTAAATTTTTTTTTTCCATTTTATTATAATTTACTATAAAACGATTACAATAGAGTGGCAGGCAAACGGGCAACAAGCTGCGCCGCAACACCCTTTTGAATAGCAAAGCCAATCCTGCTAAAAACGAAGTTTTGGGACCTAGAAGCTGAAGAGGTTCCGTGTACGACGCGCTGAACCCTACTAAAAAATTTCACAGCCTCTGAGGCCAGGAAACCAAGTGTATCAAAGACAAATGATACTTTGTTAATCCATCTTCTTATAAATACAGCTTTCAAGTTAAAAATTACGTGTAAGGGCAATGATATGAAAAGAGTAGGGTTTGTTTTATATACATTTTTTTTGTTGGTTTGTATTTTAATCAAAATCATCCAACTTTTTTTCATTCATTTGAGACTTGTTTACCAGATAAGCAAAGTTTATTTATTTATTTATTTTTAAATAAATAAGATTCTTTTATTAAAATGACTAAAATACGATAATTTATAACAATAAAACTAAAAAAAAATGTGTGAACCAGAAACTACCATCCTTTGGTACTTGATAACTATTAAAACCTAGCATCTTTTATTAATCTTATTCGAAAGGTACCTTATGACTTTCAAAAACAAGTTGAAACAATTAGACGTGCCTTCACACGGTTTCACGGTGATCAATCAAAAGTATAATATTGTATTCGACAATACGCTCAAAAGTCTTCTCATTTAAAAGTCAATCAATGAGATGGACAATGCATATAAATAAACCTCACAAAATAAGGTTTCACTCTATTATGTCTTCTATGATCACCATGGCCGCTAGACCTTTCAAGCTGCTGCCTATTCTTCTCTTGGCTCTATTTACACTTTCCGTTTCTGGCAGTGGTAAGCAACTTATAATAATATTATGATTACATTTTCAATGGTGGTCTATGTTATCAATCTATTATATATGTAACATTTTAACTAGAAAGAATTGAAGTAGGTATGTAATATTTTGTATACACTATCTCTATAATTACACTAAAAAGCACTATATTTTTTTTTTCTGTTTAATTAAATAATATTTTTTATACCTTTATCATTACAGTTTTCTCTCTCTTCTACTCACAATCAATCCAACCAATATTAAAAAATAAATAGGGGCAAACAATGTTTCCTCAAATTTACAAAAAATCACTGCATTTCTCTCCACACCCTATAATTTACACTCACAACCTCACAATATAATTTGCAAACTCCCCTCACATAATTTTAGGGGATGGGATAAGAATGCTCTAATAGAATGGGTTCTGTTTATGTTTGTGTTTTACCATTAAACTAGATAATGTGATTTTCTGTATGGCCATGATGGTGTTTGTGAGCATAAGCTGCGGGGAATTGGAGCTCAAGACTGACTCAAACCTCATCGAGTGGACTCCAGACGATACTCTAGTTTCAAATGGTGTTGCGCGGGTGGTTCAATCTAGCAACAAAATATCTCCGATTATGGACACCCTCAGGGTTTTCACAACTAGGAAAAAGAACTGTTAGTCCACCCCGGTTACACAGGGCGAAAAAGTCCTGGTTCGTGCGAGTTTCAGCTATGGAAACTATGACCGTTTGTCAAGTCCTCCCACTTTCGATCTACACTTTGATGGAAACTTATGGGCCAACGTTAAGACTTCACTTACGGGGATGACACGGTACAAAGTAATTTATGTTGCAAAAGGAGAAGCGGTTAGTGTGTGTGTAGCTCCAACCAAACCCAACCAGTTCCTGTTTATGACGGCTCTTGAAATTCGAAGCGTCGACTCAGATGTTTATAGCGATGTAGATGAGGGTCGAGCTTTGTTCACAATCATGAGGAATGCTTATGGTGCTAGTCAATCCCTAAGGTGTTTATGTCTAAATTCTCTCTTTTTTTTCTTTAAGTTTGCATGTTGCACCACCAAACATGTGATAACTTTCTATCATACCTTTTGAAAGTCATCTTAATTGATCTCGTTGGTTAGTAAAGTATTAGTCGGTTCCCTGAGTCTTCCAGGGTTCCGAGGGTTACCTGTATTTTTTCTTCTTTATAAGCAATTAACGTTTCAAATTATCAACTTATCATATTTGACAAATGTATTTCAGATTTCCATCGGATCCTTATGACCGAATATGGGTACCCACCTCTGCCGGGACAAGTAAGGTCACAAGCGAAGCACTTATTATCGACCCGACTGGACCAAATAACCCCCCGATGGAGATTTTACAAAACGCGGTCACAGTTGAAACAACGTCTGATCCTTTAATATTGTTCAACATTTCCCCTTCGAATGACCTCTACTACGTAACCATGTACTTTTCAGAAGTTACTGATCTTGGTTCTACTCAAACCAGATCGTTTAGCATCTATGAGACGACAACCGCAGGAAGTAGTCCTTTACAGCTCCCAATTTCTCCACCTTACGGTGATGTGCTTGTACGGGACCTTAATAACTATAAAGTTGACTCTTTCACCAACATTTCTTTAGTTGCTAGTACCAATTCTGATAACCCACCTATCATAAATGCCGCTGAGGCGTTCAAAATTAGCGAAGTTTTAACTGATGGTACCAATAGCAATGATGGTAAGCAATTACTAGTACTTTCGAATTCCTTCTTCAATGATTTTATTAAGATTGCGTTTTTACATAAGTTGTTTTAATGACTTCTAATGATAAAACAGTGGAAGCTTTAACTTTGTTACAAACAATATTCGACGTGTTAGGAGGTTGGAGTGGCGACCCGTTCCTTCCAGCACCATACTCGTGGGACTGGCTCAACTGCAGCAACGACGCTATGCCTCGCGTTACCTCATTGTAAATTATCTAAACTGTTATGGTTTTGTAGGATAATATTAGTTTGGTAACATCATATTAATATAAAATTATAAATAACTAGAAACAAGTTTTTGAAGTATTCTACTAAATTTATTATGACTTTCTTGTTCTTTTCATAATATTAGAACACTTTATAATAGTTGAGTTGACTTTAGAGTTTAGAGAAATAAAACAGTTTAAGTCTTCTTAATAGGTGATGCAGGAGCATCGAGAATCTTTTTATTTATTAGTTTATCTTTTATTGTTTTACGTTTATCTCGTTTCCATGTTTATCTTATTTTCTTTTAGTATAAATAGGGTGCTAGGGTTTCTTTGTTATTCAGTTTTGGTTGAATATTAAATAAAAGAACATTGTTCTTGGAACCTTTGGTTCTGTTTATCGTCTTTTGATTAATCATGAGTCTCTCGAGCCATTGATCGCTTCCGAAACTGCATCAATAGTACACATTGAAAACATTTTACTATTTGGTTAAATAAATTTCTCTTTTCCATACTTGTGACATGTGATGCCCTATATATATTTTCATCATATACAGGTTTCTTGATAGTTTTGATCTTTCGGGTGAATTTCCGGATATTAGCTCCATGGATGCTCTTGAGATCATGTCAGTCAAACAACTGAACTTCATCAACTTGAAAAACTCATCAATTACATTTTCTTATTTTATTTGTTTTTTTTTCAGTGATTTGAGCAATAACACCTTCACCGGAACGATTCCTGGTTTCCTTGGCTCCATGCCTAAACTCCAGCAACTGTAAGTGTAGTTAATTATCACTCTTTGTGACTAAACAAGTTTGTGGGGATATATCAACCCAAACACGACCAATTTTCTATTATTTACATGTGTCTACAAAATGAGTTTTATACTACTAGATCTACATGTGTACAAGTCCTCACGTGAAAGCTGTTGTTTTGAAGGAATTTGGCAGATAACCAATTTGATGGAAGCATACCCACGACTATATCAAAGAACTACATATTAAAATTAAAGTAAGTTATTTAGTAACTATCATATATTGTTTTTTGTTATTTATATTCTTTGGAAAACTAACTAGCCGGTACTGTTTTATTTATTAGAAAAATTGGATTCCAAGGTGACAATCCCAACTTTTAATTTCATTACCAATAACAATCTCAGTCTAACAGAACACTAACTCCGTTAATAATTACCTTTTAAGTTACTGTGAATGACCATAATATCCTCCATAACAATTGTCATACTACCATACTACCCTTAAATATTAATTAAATTATAAATGAAAATGAAAAATAAATATATTATGGCCCCACCATTTATAGCAACAAATTACCAAAACCAAATGATCGTAAGCTTGCATGCTCCACCTCCGGCCGGCCACATAGGGCTTCTTCCTTCGGACGCCCACATACGCCTGCTCCATCGCCGACCCACCATCGATACCAACAACACCGCTGGCCACCGTCAATTGCAACCTACAACAACAGCATCGCGCACCCTATTATATTCCTTATTCATCAACAATGCAACTCCACCGGCGGCCAGATCGGAAAAACGAGATTGGTGCGATGAGTATTCAATTTCTAGCCAGAAAAGCGAGCCGGGCTTCGTGGCGTTGAAAATGGTGGTCTTGTCGGCCATAAAATCATCTATTTCTTTCAAGGTGGGAGCGGAAATTGGCGAATGGCTACGTGGTTAAACCAGAGTACCGGACTCTTTGATGTAATCTTTTCACAAAATCATAATCGGTTATTGATGTGGATGATGAAACCGGCGATTACAATGGTGGTCAGGTGTGCTAGTCGCCGATGGTAGTATGATGGTGGACGATGACTGTCGTATGGTGGTGGACGGCGATGTATGTATAGTGAAGAAAAGAAGAAGGGGTGGTGGTAATTTCACACTAACAGAGTTAGTAATTTGTTAGTTTGGGCTTGTTATTTATAACAAAATTAAAAGTTGGGATTGCCACTGGTCACATTGTTAGTTGGGATTATTATTGACCAATGGTTAATAGTTGGGATTATTAAAATCCAATTTTCCTATTTATTAAAAAGAAAAAGTTATGTACCATTGTTTTCCGAATTATGAACGGTGTTACTGGGAATCCTTCGTTGTGTACTTCTGGTAAGTCATGTCCGAGTTCTCCAAACTCCTCAAGTGGTAGCAACAATGTCACAAAGAACAAGAAAAGCAGCTCGCTACCAGTAGTACTCGGCACCACAATCCCCGCCTTCTTACTCGTTTGGATTGTCGCTGGTGTTTTTATCATCTTGCGTAAGAGAAGACAACTAGCTAGCACGAACATGCCGAATGCTACAGGTTAGATCTTATTTGTGATTGATGATGTAGTAACATCATAATAACGTATGTAACTAACCGCATTTAGGTGGTGGAGCAAATGGGAATTCCAACGGGTTACCTAAGGTCGGTGAAGAAGTCGTACACGAGATCAAGGAAAATGTAGCACAACAAACGTTCGGATCACCTTCACCATTACTTGATACTTCTGGTCAAACTAGCGATCTATATGGAGAAACAAGAGTACAAAATCCATGATCTGCTGATTTTAATTCTTATTGTATATTTTCATTTTTTTATGTTTTTGAAATTAACAAGAAACAAGAAAAGGCTTTATTTGGTTCGTTTATGAGTACTTATAACATGAAAGGGTAAATTGGAAGCATTAATACGTTCAAGATTTTGTTGATGCGTTGCATCATGATTTTAGCTTCATTAATGTTATTTTGTATAGTTGGATTACTTAATATCAAATGAGAAATATAAATAAACATTGATATAACTTAAAACATGTGTGATACACACATTTATTCAAAACTATTCTAATTTGGGCTCCATGAAAAA
This sequence comes from Bidens hawaiensis, assembly GCF_021521415.1. Taxonomy (NCBI): domain Eukaryota; kingdom Viridiplantae; phylum Streptophyta; class Magnoliopsida; order Asterales; family Asteraceae; genus Bidens; species Bidens hawaiensis. Next base: position 378,991 of record NW_027491477.1, read on the forward strand.
TCATGGGTGGTGAAACCCTTGAGAAGCACCGCCATGAAGGGGTCAAGGAGCAATGCCCCTATCACTGATTAGGGATGACAATAAAACCCGAATCTGATGGGGAAACCCGAAACCCTACATAAATGGAACGGGTAATACCCGACCCATTTGGGTTTGGGACGGTTTGAGACTTCTAATATACCCGATTACCTGATAACATAAAACCATTTACCCGATTATATACCCGATGTACCCGATATACCTTATTATATTATATATATATATATATATATATATATATATATATATATATATATATATACTATATTCAAAATATATTATTTGTCGAAACTTGTTTATATCAATTATTTGAGACATTTTATGTTTGTGGTAACCATCTTTGTAATCATTAGTTATATTTTGTCAAAACCCGATAGAAACCTAGAGGGTTTTGAGCCCGGTATACCCCATGGGTATTTTATCAAAACCCGATAAGAAACCCAAAACCCGACGGGTAATTACCCGATTAAAACCCGACGGGTTTGGGACGTGTTTGGGACGAACTTTCATAACCGGGTATGGGTTTGAGAATACCTAAACCCGACCCAAACCCCACCCATTGCCATCCCTACCACTAATCTCTATAAAACTTTAAAATTGACCCCATGACATATTAACACCAAGTGTTAAAAATTATTTAAAATCATATATATATATATATATATATATATATATATATATATATATATATTAGAAGTGCAAAAAAAACAGAACCCAGAATCGGACCCGAAATAAAAACCCGACACTGGTTTTTTTAATACCCGGGTTTTTAATACCTGAACCTGTACGACCCTACCTGTAGGGTACGAATAGGGTATGCATTTTGGTACAAAAACCCGAACCCGAATCAGACCCGATTTGTACCTGGTAATACCCGAAAACCCGAACCCGTTCCATATCCGGGAACATGGTTTTTCCAATACTCGAAACCAGGTATTTCAAATACCCGATGTATACCCGAAAAATATCTTAAAATACTCCTAAAAAGTGCAACATTTTAAAAAATTCAATCTATACCCAAAAAACACCCGGAAAAAAACCCGAAAAAACCTTCAATACCCGAAAATAGGGTATTCACATACCCGGTTTTAGAATACACAGTTATTTACCCGACCCGAACCCGATGCATAGGGTATGATTTTTAGAGGCAATACCCGGACCCGAACCGGTTTTTACCAATACCAGGTCATACCCGAACCCAATTCCATACCCGAACCCGGGTATTTGAAAAACCCGATTTATGCATTTCTATATATAATTATATAAACCTATTATAATATATTTAAAAACATAATTTAAATAACTAAACTCATTTTATATAGTAAAACTAATAAGCTCATTTATAAATTAAAGTCATAGGTAACAAATAATTTTAAATACCAAATATAATTAATAACCCCAAGGCCCAAACACAATTTAACCCATCTGAAGAAACACGAATTTACTCCCCTTGACGGGTCTTAGATCCGATGAGTCCACATGGTAGGATACGGTTAACGATCAGTACGATACAAGCCCAATTCCCAAAGTCCATTGACGTGAACCTGCAAAACAGACACCGTGAGCTCGTTACGGGAAGGACAAGAGGGGGGTCTTCCCGTAACCACCCTCCGGTGTGAAAATAAGTACAATTCCGACGAAGATAAAGTACTTAAGTAAATAGTGAGAGTACAGTGAGAGTGAATGAATGAATACCTCATGATGGTTAAGAAGGTATTTATAGCCGAAGGGTGTGAGAAGATGATTAGGCCAACTTTCCTTTTTAGAAGATGTTCTCGTAACCACCTGGACACGTGTCCTCATATGATATGTTCAGTTATACGTTGCATGTGCATGTATAACAACCTGGACGCGTGTCATGACGGGATAGGATGATGGACGGCCCTGGCTATGTGCACGGTTATAACGGCTTTGCCAGGTGTCCTTTATTCATTGGGCGAGAGATCACGTATTGCCCAAGAAAGCATCTTGATAAATCTTCTATAAGGTAGTTAGTTATTGACAGCTGTCCCGGGGCCTTACCTCTTGGTCATTTACGCGGACAAGTACTCCGTCCCGCGGATGACTTCTGAGGGTGCCAGGATGTTTTCGCATGTACCATGAGGGCGTTTCTTCCTCAGATGGTTAAGCGGGTGATCCATATGTCCCGCGGGTGCCTTATGAGGGATCCTCAATTGACCCGCGAGTAATACTTAAGGGTATTTGGGTCTTTTCGGTACCCTACCTCTATAAGTCCCCTAGTCCAGTGTTTTTTCCGCGTGAAGTACTTTATGCGTGTGAAATTTTGGACTTAATGTGTATCTGGGGGTTTTATTCTACAAGTTGGTAAGAAATATCTTTTGTTGCTGTGGATAATCATGAAAAAGGACAAGTTGGCCACTCGCAGGCGCGTGGGCAGGTGACAGGACGTGTATGCCGGCTGTCACTGTACTCCACTGTACCACTTTTTCCCTTTTTCGAATTTCCCGTGTGACGTGGCGACTGTCTATTAGACGATTTTTTCTCTCTCCACTGTTCATATCCCATCGCATTAATTGCGATGAGTATAAATAGGGGAAGTTAACTTTCTTTCGAAGTTTTATCGCCTTTGATTTCTGATTATCTTCTTGTTTTCTCTTAATGAACCTTCGACTTAGCCACTCAATCTTTCTTATAACCACTCATTATTTCACCAGATCTTATTGTAATGACGACTATTCAATCTGAGATTGATGAAACAGAGGTTCAATGGGACCAATCTGACTACCAGAAGCTGCTTGATACTTATGGTATTTCACCGGAGTGGGGACCGGAGTTCCCCTCTCCCGGTTCTATAGCCAGCCTGCCGCCGCCTGGCAAAATGGCTATACTCTGACTTTTTCGTCTATGGGAATTTCCGTTTTCCAATGACGAAGTTTTTCATGAAGGTATTAAGTGCATATGGGATCCATCTATCCCAGATGCATCCCCGTGCCGTCATGCGAATTCGTCATTGAGAATTTGTATGTGTAACTCCCCAATAAATTTAAAACATATAATTAAACATCTTGCGAAAAATAGGCCCATTCCTTTTTTTTTTAATAAAATTTCGACATGGTCTATTGGTAAAATAAACAACCCTCAAGATACATAAACTTGTAGACACCCAACGAAACCAATACAAAAGTCACCCAAACATACGTGGACACTCCGACTCTTAATAAACCAATATGGAGCTGATACTCCAAAACACCAATACAATCACAATGTAAAAGAAAGACTTTACAAAACGACTATGCAAAATCATGCACTGCACCAACTCCATGTCCCCGTCTCGTTGACCCGGTCCATTGATTTGATCACTAAAGCCTTTCACCATCCAAAACTATCACATGACATCACCTAATGATTAGTCATCTCACAATTAAATATTTCTATAGCATAATCACCATACATATACATGTAAACATGTGATTATCATCTAAACCAAATGAATGGAAATGCCTTATTTATTTACTTATCTTTTAAGTCGAGTTAAGACACTTCTTTGACCCTCAGTTACCCTAAGACAAATGTCTCCAATTAATTTTCCAATAAGATATGCAATCCAATCCGACCCGCTTAGTTCACATATCATAACCGCCTCCATGTATAAAAGACTCTCTATACCTGCGTATCACCACCACCACAACTAATTAGATGAAGCTAAGTGAGGACTCATATTATACATATAAATATACAAATATGATTCATAAAAACTTGAAAGCGTATCAAGCTTCACTCCTGCGGCACGACTCCCAATGCGATTTAAAACTCCCTTTTATACGTCCATGTTCCCTTACTTCTCCCGACCCCAACAATGAGTCGTTTCACCTATGATATCCTTGTTTATACAAATTGAAAACACTACAAGACACCATTAGTAGGTTAATTTGCACCATAAATATTAAACAACATAACACATAAATATTAATCGTATATCACACCACAACCCGTTTGATTAACAACTTATTATTACCCTCGTCACGCACCATTACTAAGTTTGTAAGTTTTCTTAGAACTCATATTCCAAAACAGCCTTGCGTGGCTGTGGAAACTCAATGCTTTCAACCACTCACAGTAGGTATTTAATCTCAACTAAAAATTATTAGTAAAATAGACTCATGGACCTTTCCGTTGATATATAAAACGTCTCAATCGGACATCCGGTCAATTTATTATGAATATTTCAAAACCGGATAAATTATTGAATATGCTGAATTTTCAGCACTTATAACACACGACCCTTTATCAATTTGCACCAGTTCTTTATGGGTTCAAAACCCTCAATCGACGTCAAGACGATAAGACATTGTTTGGTTAAACCATGCACAAGTTATTATAGAAAAACACCATAATTATAAGAATCTCTATTCATTATTAAGACTATTGTAATCAGACACAAATTCGAGTCACTCACCTTTGCCCGTAGGAATGTCTTCGCTTTGTTACTCGTTTGACCCGTTGTCTTCCAAGCTATGCCATGCCTATCTCGACAACAAGTCAATCTCATAATCAAATAGAGCACACATTACTCATTAGCACTAATTGGGTTTATCACGCTCATTAGTTTAACTATCAAAACAAATTATGACACACAAGTAAAACGACTTATACACAATTTCACTACTTTAGTAGTTTAGACATTTCATCGAACACCTGTGGGCGTGAGATATAATTCACCATTGTAATTATCAATTATATGTTTATCCTCTCCAAATGCACATTCATAATCTCACTTTATTAAATTGAACTTCACCGCATAGACTTATATTAACATAACCTAATCATGGTTCATCTTTGCATTCACACCCCACTTACAAATTCATGAAATTAACACTTAATCCATGACATGCAATTAAACCCATGACTCAAAAGTTACATTCATTTATTCTAGCATACAACTTAAGGTTTTCTCCTCAAAATCGAGCATCACAAACCCAAAATTCGCAGGTTTGGAACCATAAAACTCAACAACCCTACTCCATGAATTTGCTAACACCAAGATAGAAGATTTACATACCTGTAACTCTAGAGATCAATGGAAACTTACAAAATCACCCTTGAAACCCTTGAACTCGCGACATGGGTGAAGGATTTTGGCCTCCTTCATCTCTCTCTTTCAGCTCTGCTTGAAGACACCAGGGGTGTCGCCCCTGGTTATAATTAGTTCGACCCCCCCCCCCCCCCCCCCCCTTTTTGTGTTTTGTTAAATTTCTCAAATACCCCCTTTAACTTTGCTTTGCTCAAATAACAAGTTTGGCCCTCATAAATTTTATTTTAAGTTTACTCTATAACATACTCGGTAATAGAGAGTTCGAGAAAATTCCCAAAAACTAAATTTGTCGTATGCATTTCCCATATGCTCAAAGCCTCTTTTAAATCGTTAAGTTATATTATATCTCATTAAATAATATCTCAGTTTAAGGTATATATATTTGATAGAATAAAAACAAAGATATATATATATATATATATATATATATATTAAATCTCACAAATTAGGGTGTTACAGTATGTACTGCACATGGCATGTTACCCCGCATTGATCGATTTCCTGTGTTTAAGGGATGTGCACATTTAGGTCCGTCCCGAAAAAACCCGACGACTCGGCCCGAAAAAACCCGAACCCGGACTGGCCCTATGTACTAACTTATAAAATTGGTCTTTAATTTTACTCCCAATCGGTTTCGGGTCGGGTTCGGGTCGGGTCTATTAAAAACCGACTGAAACCGAATAACCGATTTTAGAATCCCAAAAAAACAGGAATACATATGTATGTGGGCCATATAACCCTAAAAAATACGCATTCTATATAAGTTAACATAAATATCAATTTAACCTTCTGTTACTGTTCCATCATTAGGGCTTTATTTCTCCATTGTATCAAAATCACGCTGTTACTCCTGTTTCTTTGCTGCATCAGGTTTGTTTAAATCATTATTTTGATTACTTTTGATCGATTAATCACATATATTTGTAACACAATACCTGCTGATCTGCTATGATCGATCAATATATACATGTTGCTTTCTAAACCTGCATGCATACAAATTAGAATAATGCATCATGTATTATATAACTAACCAAAATAAGAGAAACTTTGTATGTGCTGTTGAAAGCTAGTTACCAGAAGACGTTTTTTGTACAACTGAATGATGTAATCTGGATGGGCTGTTGTCACTTTATATTCATCTCATTTATTCAGTTCCTGTTTGCAAATAAATAAATAAACAACAACAACAACAATAATAATAATAATAATAATAATAATAATAATAGTAATAATAATAGTAACCGATACCTCTATCAAATTAGCTAAGTTTGGCCTACCTGAAGTAATATCATATTTGAATAACTCTTGTATAAATAACTGAAACTTTTAAACAAAAGGAATAATTGAATACCATTTCAATAGGGTGCAAACGAGCCGAGCTGCTCGCGAGCTACAATATACATATTCTATATTGTACGATATGATATGTTTAATAGTTGATGTGTGTTATTTTGTGTTAATTAAACGTATATGGATTCAAAGAGTGTTGAGAATATATCGAGCGACGAATCTCACGGAAGAGATAAGAGAAAATCACCACCTGTTGAAACGGAATCTACAAAAAAGAAAAGTAAAACGACACGTTCCAAGAAAACTACAGGTTCCAAAAAGGCGGGGACTTCTAAACAGACGGGAGCATCTAAAAAGACTAGTGTTTGGGTTGATTTTGAAAAGTTTGACGACGAGGATAATAATAAAAAGGCAAGATGTAAGCACTGTTCGGTTGAATTGGCAGCAGACCCGCATTTAAATGGCACGTCTTCTTTGCGTAGACATGCTAGTAGATGTGAGAAACACCCTGACTACTTAAAAAATCAAAGCAATATATTTCTTAAGAAGAATGATGATGTCAAGGGTGGTACTTGCGAGGTTAAAAGCTGGAAATTTTGTATTGAAGCTTCTAATAGAGCTGTAACCGATATGGTTATACTTGATGAACTCCCGTATTCATTTGTGGAGTGTGTGGGTTTTAGAAGGCTTTTGGAAATATTTAACCCGAATTATAAGGTACCTAGCAGGACCACCGTAGGGAGGAATGCCGGGGACAGATATTTAGTGGAAAAGGAGAAGCTGAAGTTTTTTTTTGCAAAAAGTAACAAGAGTGTGTGTCTAACCACTAATACATGGACATCGATACAAAATATCAGCTATATGAGTCTAACAGCTCACTTTATCGATGAAAACTGGGTGTTGCATAAGAGGATTATAAACTTTAAGGATATCACAAGTCACAAAGGAGAAGATATCGGTCGGGCTGTAATTCAGTGTCTAAAAGAATGGGAAATTGAACACGTCTTAACCATTACAGCGGATAATGCTTCGCAAACAATATTGCAATAGACTTTGTAAAGGGTAGATTAGACAATTTATTAGGCGACGGGAGATATGTACAAGTTAGATCATCAACTTTATTGTGAAAGACGGGTTACGTGACGGGGCGCTCCCAATTGAGCGGATAAGAAACGCAATTCGATATATCCGATATTCCCCTCAAAGATTAAACGCGATTAAAAAGTGTGTTAAAGCGGAAAGGATTGAAAGTAAGGCATTGTTATATTTGGATATGCCTACTAGATGGAACTCTACATATGAGATGCTTGACAGGGCAGAAAAGTTTGAGAAGGCGTTTCAAGCGTTTGATTTGGCACACCCAAATTTTAGAAATCATTTAGCTGATGGTGTTCCTAAAACCACAGATTGGGGTTATATAAGAAAGATATGAAATTTACTAGAATTGTTTAAGCTCAAAACCACTAACGCTTCTGCTACTAAACATGTGACTGTTAACATGTTTTATAGCGAAATGATGGATATTTACAGGAATTTAAGAAAAATGTAAGATACGGACCTTGAGAGTAAACTTATGGCGGAAAGGATGCAAGATAAGTTTGACAAATATTGGGGAACTAGTAACCGAGGTTTTAACTACATCCTCTACTTTGCCGCTATATTAGATCCTCGGTTGAAATTGCGTGTTATATCATTTGGCTTTGAGGAAGTATTTAGGGCTGAAAATAAGAAGGATGAGACGACTGATCAACTTAAAAAAAGGATCGAGACAGCAGTGAAACTCGTAACAGAAGAACTGGAGATAGTATTTAAGCACTATGAGTTAAATAGTGAAAGGCCAAGTTCAAGTCAGGTTTCACAAAGGGCAAGTAATGTTTCACGTTCATCACATGGATCGAGTAGTTTTTTTGCTCAGTTTAAATTGGCTGGAGGTTCTAGCTCGTATGAAACTAAAACAGAACTGCATAAGTACCTTGATGACATAGAGGAGCCAGATTACGAGAGATTTGATATTCTACAATGGTGGAAAGCCTCTTCTTCAAAGTATTCTATTGTAGCGAAAATGGCAAAAGGTACGTTTAGTAGTTTACTAATATTTGTTTTTTGCAAATTAAATTAACGTATCATCCATTATATACTTTGTAGATATATTAGCTATCCCGGTTTCTAGTGTTGCTTCGGAGTCCTCTTTTAGTACGGGCGGAAGAGTTCTTGAACCATATAGAAGTTCTTTTGCCCCTTCGCTTGTCGAGGAATTAATATGCATGGAGGATTGGATTGGTGTGTCAAGAAAGAAGATAAATGATACGGAAAGCCCAACAGACTTTGAGGCTATCGGAAAAGGTAAGGTTACATACATTATACACGCCCTTTTGTAGTCCATTACTTCGTTTATGTTGTTGTATTATTAATTATTATATGTATATTTTTTTGTAGAAATTTGTGAGAAATCGGAACCGGGTCACACGAATCCCGAGGTCGAATAATCGGTGGATGGGGATGAATATTGAAAACATGAAGGCCGTTTTTATTATTTTGGTTTGACTGTTGGTTTATTTGGAATTCAATGGATAGTACTATTGTTCTTTTATTACTTATGGTTTTGGTGAATTTGACTATAAAACATTAGATTCGGTTAAATTTGCATTCGAATATGACTATATTTAATTAAATTTGCAGCCATTAGGCTATGAATTACCAGGGGCAATTTGGGGATTAAAGTCCTATTGTTTCAGTTTGATGCTCCAATGGTTTCTAGTAATTATATATATAATTTCATTTGTTACTGTGACGGCCTGGTTTTATACATGTAAGTCCAGACTTTTCTATCCAGCCAGGTTCAACTCATTCATTGTTGCTGGTCACATGTTCTTTTTTTTTTGTGTGTATTTTCAACTAATTGGTGGACCTATGAGTTGAGTGGTTTTAAAAACTTTAAACAAACTAAACTGATATGTTAGTTATTATTTTCTTTTACGTTAATTTTGTAGTTTATTAATTATGTTTACGATTAGATGCCGTACCATACCGACCATCTTTGGATCGGTTCATTGCCGTAATGCACGAGCTAAGTTATTTTTCTTGATTCGTCACTGTAAAGTATAAGTATATTTTACTGTTGATACCGGCCTAATTCGTATCGGTTCGTCATAACACAGATTTTTGTCTGCTGATTCCGGAGAATTCGCATTAGTTCTCAAGTTTTCGCCGTAGGTTTTTCTCTTTTTTGCTTTAAAATATGACCATATGTCTTATAGATATATTGTAAGTCCCGAATCTGGATCACTACAATTATGATATCAGTATAACAAATATAGGTGCGGAATACCTATACTCGGTGATTCAAGAACACGAATTAACACAAGATGGCAACACACGATTGCTTCAAAACACACGCATATTAGCAAATACGTCTGGTGCTTAAGCACTTACAATGAATGTGAACGAAAACAACTAGTCAAAATCAACAACCTAACCCTATACACCATATGATCTATATATAGGGAAACCAACACTGGCCCAAAACATACAAAAGCCCACCGAGAACACAAATGTGTTCTCGGTTTACACAACCCGCACCCAAGCCCATTACAACTCTATTAAGTACAAACCATATAAACTTGGCCCCAACAATCTCCCCATTGGTTTGTAGCTTTATCCTTAATTGTGCTCCATGTAATCTATATCAGCATCCTTCAATGCTCCTGCCCAAAATTTGTTGTTGATGATGGACGTGACCATGCTCGTGTATTCTTTGGCGGCTGCTTCAAAAAGTGGATCAGCTGTAATCTGAAACATGCTGAGAGTCTTGATGTCCTTTTCTCCAAATTTCAACAGATCCTTAGGGTCAACGAATCGGTACTGACCTTTCCCCTTTTGTAGTTTGATAATGACCGTGGCAGTGAAAGAGTCATAAAACCCGAATCTCATGTTCTCCAATGTACCATCAGGAATAGCATCTGGTACAGGAATGTAAGTAGCTTTCTTTGTAGGAGGCCACATCACATTCACCATTGTTTTCCCAGTCCTTGGATCCAAGAAACCTTTGGCCTTCTTTAAGAAAGATTTTGCAGCTGTCATGTTTGGAAAGCCTTGATCAACTTGACGCTTTAGAAAATTCCAGAAATCTGTTCCTCTTTTGTCATTAGATGGATTGGTGAATGGAGAATTGATTAGATCACTCAAATCCACTTTCGTCCAGGAACCAAAGTCTTTCATCTTCTTATAGTACTCAGTTGTTCCTGACTTTCTCTTAAACCACCACATACTCTTGTCTGTATCAAAACCCCAAGATAGAACTCCAGATCGATCACTGTATTTGTCAGAGAATCCCTTTTGAAGCGTAACAACAAACCTGTATGGGTGATCCGATGATACAATATTCTGATCTGAGTTCTTCATCACCAGCAATTTCTTCTTTCCCTTTTCGAGTAGTTTCTTTTGAATTCTGCCTGATTTCTCTTTGGTGATTGGTGGTGCATCCAGATATTGCTTTAGAGACTCGGATTCTTCTTGTCGGCTAATACCAGTGTCGTCGAATGAATGAGAAGTAGTCTTTTTGTCTTGATCAACGGTGGGAGCTTGATATACTACATATTCATTACTCTTGAACTCATCTCCAAATTTCTGAAATAGCTTTTGTTGGAGATCGAGATACATTGCTGTTAAACCTCCCATGTCAGATTGCAACTCTTTAATCTCGGAGTCCTTATCCGAGTTAATTGCCTCAAGTTCCTGAATACGAACATCTTTAACCACCGAATCCTGCTCGAGTTCAAAGACTCGTCGTTGCAGTGCATGAACGTCTACAGGTGCATTCTCAAGAACCACACCTTTTCCTTTGTTAAACCTCCCATGTCAGATTGCAACTCTTTAATCTCGGAGTCCTTATCCGAGTTAATTGCCTCAAGTTCCTGAATACGAACATCTTTAACCACCGAATCCTGCTCGAGTTCAAAGACTCGTCGTTGCAGTGCATGAACGTCTACAGGTGCATTCTCAAGAACCACACCTTTTCCCTTGTTCTAGAAATAGCTCTCTTGCATAGCGAGGATTTGGGCAACCTTATCTGAAGTACCTGAGCTTGATTGACCCTAGATAGATGGGCCGGATGAACCAGAGGGAATATCAGAAGGGTTCGAATATGGAATTTCTGTCTCAAAATCAAAATCACTGACAAAATCACTAGATAGCAAATCCTGGAAAGATGGTTCAGCAACAGGTGCATTTGGCTCAGCTTGCGTTTCTTGAGCATACGATTCTGGTCAATCAGAGTGTTGTTGTGGGCTGGTGGTTGATTCTGGTGCTGGTGTGGGTGTTGGTGTAACAGTGGTTGTTTCGACTTCACTGTCCAACTCGCTAGATATCAAATCATCCCTTTTTTCATTTACGATGGATGAGATCAGCAGCTGGTTCTTCAACATAGTCTTCCTCAATGTTTTCAGTAACTATCTGAGGAGGCTTCAGAGCAGTTGACTGAAATAAAACTTTAGCAGCTTCAAGGGCTTTCAATCTTTCATCATCAGTAAGAGTGTTTGACTGACGGTGTTCTTCTTCATCTTCCTCATCATCAAAAATTTCAAATGTTGCAGCACGTGGTTGAGCGGGCGCCACGTGCTCATCAGCAACCTGAGCTATAACAGGCTCAGCTTTGGTCTCAGCAAATCGGCCGAATTTTACCAGAGGTTTTAAGCCCCTATAAACCACTTTGGCTCCCTTCCTCGACTGTTTCATCAACCCAAAGGAGTTGGGTCCCATAGACTTCATGTCCAAGGTCTCAACAGACTTAACCAGGTCGGTGTAGTGAGAAACAAAATTCATCTGTAAGAACCTTGGATACATAAGGAATATCTCCTTCTTCTTTTCTCTTAGGTTGCTCATCATTTCATTGAAAATGAATTTGGAATACTTGTAATTCCAATCCATGATCAGAGCAGCAATAGCAGACATCTGAGTGTGGTTGATCTCATCTGATCCTCCCTTTCTTCCCGAGATACATGTAAAGAACGTGTGCAATAGGTATCTCCAGTATGGGTGAAACAACTTCTTGATTGCTGGAGGATAGGTACCTTCATAACCCATTCTTGTAAGAACCTCAGTAACTTCAGTAGCAGAGTACTCTGTTGGGTAGTCAGGTTGATCCCTAAACAAGAGCACTTTATGATGATGGCCTCAGTAACAACAGCTGGCTTCTTCTGTACTTTGGAATCTATTGACATGACTCCGTCTGGCCCTTGTGGATTAATTTTGCGTTGTTGCAAAAATCGGTAACCGTCTTCTTGCAAATGACAGGGTTCTCTCGAAGAGCATGAGAGATCCTGCATGTATTGAGTTCGACTATCATCGACTTGAACTCCTTGTGAGCCATTGGTGGATCATACAAATGGCCAGCTATGTTATGAGTATCAACAAACTTTAACGGGTGATGTGTGGGTAGAAATATGTGTATTAAGTGTGTAAAGTCGTGTGTTTTGATTAGTTATATATTGTGAACACGATTACTTTGAGTGCGTTTGTGGTTACAGGTGTGCGGAGCTTAACGGAGCTAAACGGAGCTTAAAGAAGCTAATTTGGAGCATTCATGATGGAGTGGAAATGAAAGTGATGATCTATGAGAAGATAGAGAATTGAAATACAAAGACGTGGCCGCAAACGGGGAGGAAAACAGAGTAGAAACGAAGATTTTATGAAGAAAACAGTTTTGGCCTAGCAGGACCGTAAGGCAAAGTGACCAAACCGTAGCTTACGGTGGCCAGACCATAGCTTACAGTCTGGTCTGACGAAAAAAGTGATTTTGGTGATTTTTCTTCCATATTTAAGGCCCAAAAACCCTAATATCGATTTCATTCAATAACCATCAGTTTGGGAACTTCTTGGAGGCGATATTCCACCATCATAACCCATCCTAATCACAAGATTGATCCATGAAATCATTTCTCAACATCATAATCAAGAATATGAAGATCAAGATGCAAGGCTAAAGGCTTCAATAACCATCTCCGGGTGTAGGTTTGAGTTGCATAATTAGGTTTTGATATTCTAAACTTGAACTTTGGATTTGGATTTGGTTAATCATTCGGTTGATCAATTATTTGTGTTTACTTTTGTGCTTAAACGGTTTCTCTTAATTGATTGCTTAATATTTTGTTAGTTGTTGATTTGTGGTCATCAACAATTAGGATTAAGTTCTTTCGTCATTGACCCGTTTATCATTAACCATATTATTGATTTTGTGTTTCAACAAGTAAAACCGATTATCAATTAGATTTTCATTTAACTTTGTCAATTGTTCGGATTCAGTTCTGACGATCAACACAGTCAATCGTTAAGTCTTTTGATTTACATATTTTATAAGAAACCGTCCAAAGAAGTTTATCAATTCCTTAACTTTTTGCAAAACCCGAACCCTGGAGTTTGGTTATTTTCTCATTATTGTTTACAAACTTTTCTAAGTAACCGTGTGTTTTTATTAAATCATCTTTTACAAATCGCTTGACATCGTCTGTCCACCTTAGTTAATTAATTAATAATTTTGAATTTTACTTGCACTTTCCACTGATTCCCTGTGGAGACGACCTTACTTACCCGTACTAGTTATAGGTATTTAAGCATCATAAATACTTTTTTTTGATTAGAGCACGACATCTACATCAAAATGGCGCCGTTGCCGGGGAATCAACGCGCAAAGTGATAGTTTAACTTAGTTTTTTGTTTTTGTTTTTAATTTTTCTTCGTTGATTTTACGCGGGGTGTTAGTGTTTGTGTCTTTGCAGGTAACTTCACAAGTTGATGCAGACGAGATATTCCCGTGAGAAAGAGCCGCTTCAGTTTGATCCCGAAATCGAGAAAACAGCAAGATGAAACCGAGCAGCTCATAAACTCATACTAAACCAAATACCCGAAATCATAACACCAAAAGAAGAGACCATGAGTAACCGAAACCGAAGAGACCCAAATGTTTACCAACCACATAACCAAGAACAACCAATCCCATAAAACTAGAACGTTAACCGTGACAGAAACCGCAATCTGTTCAACCAAAGAGATGTTAACCGTAACCCCAAGCGGCAGTTTAACGTGGATGACAATTTGTCAATCAGATCCGCCCCAGTAAACCGTCAAAGACACGATGATTTGAGAGAGGAAAGACCCAAGGTTAATCGTTCTCGTGCACGAGTGGAAAATTGACAAATAGGGGACGACCTTGGTTTCGATTATGAGGATGAGGAGGAGTTTAGAGATGAACAAGGGGGTCGATATCAGCAACAAGATCTCCGTGATGACCAAGAGATTAGACAACATCATCCGGAAAATCAGAGAGATCGAGCTCCAAGACGGCAACAAAACCATGAATAGCCGTACTATGATTTTGATGATGGAGTTCCAAGGGCATTTGTTCCACCGCCAGTCAGAGGCATTCAAAGCCACTTCATTCCACAAGTGGCTACGAATCCTCTACCAATCATCATTCCAGGACCGTAAGGCAGAGTGACCAGACCGTAGCTTACGGTGGCCAGACCGTAGCTTACGGTCTGGTCTGACGAAAAAAGTGATTTTGGTGATTTTTCTTCCATATTTAAGGCCCAGAAACCCTAATATCGAATTCATTCAATAACCATCAGTTTGGGAACTTCTTGGAGGCGATGTTCCACCATCATAACCCATCCTAATCACAAGATTGATCCATGAAATCATTCCTCAACATCATAATCAAGAATATGAAGATCAAGATGCAAGGCTAATGGCTTCATAACCATCTCCGGGTGTAGGGTTGAGTTGCATGATTAGGTTTTGATATTCTAAACTTGAACTTTGGATTTGGATTTGGTTAATCATTCGGTTGATCAATTATTTGTGTTTACTTTTGTGCTTAAACGGTTTTTCTTAATTGATTGCTTAATATTTTGTCAGTTGTTGATTTGTGGTCATCAACAATTAGGATTAAGTTCTTTCGTCATTGACACGTTTATCATTAACCATATTATTGATTTTGTGTTTCAACAAGTAAAACCGATTATCAATTAAATTTTCATTTAACTTTGTCAATTGTTCGGATTCAGTTCTGACGATCAACACAGTCAATCGTTAAGTCTTTTGATTTACATATTTTATAAGAAACCGTCCAAAGAAGTTTATCAATTCCTTAACTTTTTGCAAAACCCGAACCCTGGAGTTTGGTTATTTTCATATTATTGTTTACAAACTACTCTTTTAAACCGCTTGACATCGTTTGTCCACTTAGTTAATTAATTAATAAGTATTGAACTTGATTAGCACTTTCCACTGATTCCCTGTGGATTCGACACCTTACTTGTCCTTGCTAGTAAAGGTATTTTACAAATATTTTTGATTGACCTTTCGACATCGATCAACGGGTTCGGATCAACCTTATCTAAACCAAACGTATCAAGTTAGATAATAAATAGATTAACTTGATGGAATTACAATTTGTTCATATGAGTTCTCTTTGGGCCTATTTCAGTTTATGGCCCAAATCTCTTATGAAAGCCTAAAAAATATTAGATGGCCAAAAATATTAGATGGCCCAAGTTCACAGCACAATATAGGTTTGGGCTCAATCAGTGAGAGTTAAGCCCATCTGGAGAGATCTCGGTCAAAAAGGTGAGTTCTCGGTCAACAAAAGTCAATGAAAGTTAGCCGAGAACTGGGGTTCTCGGTCAACATTTAACCGAGAACAAGGGTTCTCGGTCAAGACTTGACCGAGAACGAAGTTTTCTGTCAAGATTGGCCGAGAACTCCTTGACAGCTGGGGACAGAGAACCTCTTGGATTACACCTTGGGAAACGTGTAATCATCTTCAACCCACCGAATCTCTACAAAACCTCCAACAAACCTGCAATTAGTTAATAGTAAACGACCGAAAACACATGATTAACCCCTAAAATGTCCATCTAAACCCTTAAAAACTCATGAATCAACTGTTAATTCATCATCTTATCCATGAAATCCATTCATGGCAAACATCAAATAGGCCTTTGTCTGTACATAGATCTCATATGTCCTTGTCCAATACCTGTTAATCAAATAAGAACATTCTGAATGATGATTAGTGACGATGGTTTTGATTTCGGCTAAGAGGATTGAGAGAGATAAGAGGGTTTTGATTGTGTGAAAATAATGAAAGTGAAAAATGGAAAATTTTTTTAGTAATATTTATACCAAGACTGGAACGGGCCGAGAACCCTAGATGGGTTCAAGACAATTCAAGGCCCAAGTAAACCATGTCCAACCAGACAAGTGTCCCAAAGGATTTCAAAAACCAATTTTCAAAATAAGCCCGGTTTACACAAACGTTTCGAGGATATTAGTTCCGAGATAAACATAATAAAACAGACAAGATAAGGCAAGATAAAAGTGACCAAAAACAAAAATTAAATCTACAATAATATACAAAAAAACTCCCTTGAATTTATAAAGTCGGGATCAAATTTCAGTTCTTAGTAAAAACCCCGCCCTTTTATGAAAAGATCCGAACATGGAATCATATCGTTTAAGAGGCTGTCACAAGGATTCATGTTCAGCGTTATTATGACATAAGAGACAGGTTGATAGCAGGTATAACATACTTAGCATGATTTTCATTGCATCAGTGATATGATTAAGGTTCAGTTCGGCATAAAGCTTAGATGGACATCACTCATAGACCTGTGATGCCTCCTATCTCTTCTCAAAGCGTATTTGGCTTTCCCCAGATCACCCCAATTTGACTCCAACCCCCAAGTGCTTGATCAAAAGATTTTATATAAAAACAGGCTTAGTTTTTAAGGTTGAACGTTGGACTTAGTGCCACTAAACTGACAAGCCTTTCATTCGAGACAAGACAGCACTTATTTGTGTGCCCCCATCTCTGTAGTTCTAGTTTGACCCTTTAAGCCTTGTTAATGAGATAAATTTAAGAAGTAAGCGCAATTACTAGAAGAATTTTTATTTTTTTCATAGTAATAGAAATAATAGCTTGACAGTACAATGTTTTTGGTGATCAAGATACTAACGGGCTCGTGTATGACTGGGTAATTGTTTTTCTGTCTATCATTCGGAGAGATGTATCTGGAGACATGCACATGTCTTCAAAATGACTCTCCACATTAAGTTTAGCAAATTTAGTTTATATCACTTTAACTTTTACGCATCATGGAAAGCTACCATACACATCAATGACTGTTCTAGAGCCCTTTAAGCTTAATAACTTCACCCGTTAGACACACAAAAACGATTTATCTATCATTTCCAAAGGTTGGATCGATTCTCATTTTTGAAAAATTTTGAAGCTTCGAAAAAAACCGTTAACTGAATAGTAATATCACTTCCCTGGGAGTCAAGTAAAACACACGTGTTAAGAATTCAGTCATCCCGGTCACTTTAAGCCTTCAGGTAAATGGCTATCCATTATAACCACAAGTGGTTAACCGGACCAAACATGCACGAAAACACATGTCCTTCCAGCTTAGAGTTACCAACATAATTTTAAGTGAAAGAATATGAAACACAAAAACACATCATAATCGCCCTGGGTGCTTTCAGTCGTTAGGTAAATGGCTATCCTATGAAACTACAAGTAAAACACTGGACCAACCATATACAAGTATATGTCCTTCAAACTTGAGCAACCGACATAATTTTAAGCGAGAATGAATCTTGAAAAGCACAATTTTTTTTAATAAAGACAACGCACACACACTATTTTTGTCTTTTTGATTTTTCACCCCCTAAATTTGTGCAAAAATAAATAGATATGTACAAATTTATCCCCAAAAAGACTCAATCCTCGAAACGAAGCATTTTAAAAAAGCCCACAAGCACATTAAATTTTGTTGTTCCGACCGGTTTTGTAAATAAGTCCGCCACATTGTTGTCGGTGTGGACTTGTTCAAGATGAATCAATTTCCGATCGAAACAGTCACGAATAAAATGAATTTTAATATCGATGTGCTTGGTTTTAGAATGTTGGACAGGGTTTTTCACAATAGCAATGGCCGCATCATTATCACAGAAAATAGGAGTGTCAAGAAATTCCAAACCGTAATCCAACAACTGATTTTGCATCCAGATAACCTGAGAGCAGCAAGCGGATGCGGAAACATACTCTGCTTCAGCGGTCGATGTGGACACTGTTTGTTGTTTTATGCACTGCCATGAGACAAGGCGATCTCCAAGAAACTGACAACTGGCTGACGTGGATTTCCTGTCAATGTCATCTCCACCATAATTGCTATCAGCAAAAGCATAAAGATCAAATTCTGATTGTTTGGGATACCAAAGACCTAACTTTGGTTGTCCCTTCAAATATCTATAAATGCGTTTTAAATGAGAGATTTTAGGGTTAGCATGGAAGCGAGCACATTGCCAGACTGCAAACATGATGTCAGGACGGCTAGCTGTGAGATACATCAGAGACCCGATCATTGATCGATAGTACGTTTGATCTACGGGACTCCCTTCAGGATTAGATGACAGTAGCGGTCTCTCTGCCATTGTAGTGTTAGCACTCTTTAATCTTGAAGTTCAAACTTTGCCAGCATATCTTCAACATACTTTCCTTGATGTAATAAAAATTCTATCGGATTTTGGTGAACCTGTAAAGCCAGAAATGTTGTCATTTAACCCAACAAACTCATTTCAAACCTTTTCTTCATTACACCCTCAAATTCTTTGCACAAATCAGCACTGGTGGATCCAAAGATTATGTCATCAACATAGATCTGGACCAGAATCAAATCTTTTTTGACAGTTTTCCGGAACAAAGTTTGATCAATCGTTCCACGCTTGTAGCCATGATCAAGAAGGTGCGCGATCAGTGTAGCGTACCACGCCCGAGGAGCCTGATGTAGCCCGTACAAGGCCTTGTCTAGCTTGTAGACATGATTTGGTTTCTTAGAATCAACGAAACCCGGTGGCTGATCAACATAAATCTCCTCTTTGTCCTCACGTACAAAAACGCAGTTTTGACATCCATGTGATATACTGTGAACCCCATATATGATGCATAGGCAAGAAAAATTCTAATTGCCTCAAGTCTAGCTACTGGAGCATAGACCTCTGTGTAATCTAACCCCTCAACCTGACGAAACCCGTGAACTACCAGTCGTGCCTTGTTTCAAACAATAACCCCGGTGTCATCTTGCTTGTTTCTAAAAACCCATCTTGTATCAAGAGCTTTCTTTCCTTCCGGCAGTTTAACCAATCTCCATACCTTTAATTTATCAAACTGATTCAGTTCTTCATGCATAACATCAACCCAACTAGGTTCTTGAAGAGCCATCTCAACATTCTTTGGCTCGATTTGAGAAATGAAACAGGAAAACATACAACTGTTTATGTGTCCGGTCTGACTTCTGGTGGACACACCTACTTCAATGGGACCTATGATGTTTTCAATCGGATGATTGTTCTGGATTTTTGATGGAATTAAATGATCGGAAACATCACTTTTAGGTTGAAGATTTGTCATGTTCTCACCGGAATCAATAAGAGGGTTCTTCCAGCCAGATGTCGCCGTACTGTGAGAGTACGAAGTGCCGGCAACGTATTCATCTGGAATGGCGTCTGGAAACAGTGTGCTCCCGAATATCTGACGGACGGAACTCTCCCCTTCAACATTGGCAGTATCCTCAGACGAGTTTGGTGAACAATCGGTCTCTGAAGATTGTTTGGGCTGATTGTCAGTTGTGGTCGAAACACTTCTTAACTCAGCAACATCATCATCCATTAACAGAGATATATGAGACAGTGCCTGTGAACTATCTTTTGTAACTTCCACTGTGGAACTACCTTGAGATTCTGTGTTGATGACTGGAAATACATTGAAAGGCTTGAAGAGTTCATTGTAACCGAATAACCAATCGGTACCAACACGGGCGTCAGTCTCATTTTCTTCTAACCAACTAACTTCATAAGACTCTAGAATCTGCTTGGTTGACTTGTTGTAGACCCTATATGCTGTATTTCCTGCATATCCAACGAAGTAACACTATCTACCGCGGCCCCAAACTTTGGAGTGGTTTCTAGATTCAGTAAGGTACACGGACACCCAAAGGCTCTGAAATGTGACACAGTGGGTTTTTGACCATAAACAATCTCATACGGAGTCTTCATCTTGGACTTGTTGATTATCACCTGATTCTGAACATAACAGGCCGTATTAATATCTTCTGCCCAGAAAAACAGTGGCAGTTTAGAGTCGCACAATATTGTTCTTGCTGCCTCGATTAGAGTTCTGTTTCTTCTTTCAGCGACACCATTTTGTTGAGGCATCCGTGGAGCGCTGTACTGACGAAGCACCCCCTTTTCTGAGCAAAAATGATTCAACACTGCATTCTTGAATTTCGTTCCATTATCATAACGGATTCCTTTCAGCTTTAGGTTCAGTTGATTCTCCATTAACACCACAAACTTCTTGATCAGATCTGCAGTTTCACTCTTATTTGACAAGAAAAATACCCATGTAAAACGTGAGTAGTCATCAGTAATAACGAGACAATAAGAGCTACGAGACAAACTTAAGACATGAACTGGCCCAAAGAGGTCCATATGAAGTAACTGAAAAACTGACGAGATGGTATTAATTAACTTAGGCTTATGAGATTTTCGATGATGTTTACCCAAAGCACAAGCCACACACTTTCAACAGTTACAAAATCCTTGATTGGTAAGCCGCGCACCAGATTATTTTTAGCAAGACGATTCAGGTTTTTAGTATTAGCATGACCAAGTCGACGATGCCAAAGCATTGCATTATGTTCTGACACTTTTGAAAACAAACAAGTTATTTCGTCAGGAACATTTTTGTTCATGTCGATCACATACGCATTATCTTTTCGTTGTGATCGAACAAGAATCTAGTCTTCTGGTATGATTATACCAAGTTTCAGAATTAAGCACTCCTTTTTGGTGAAATGAGTTGAAAAATCTTTGTCACAAATTTGTGACACGCTCAAAAGACTATGCTTCAATTCTGGAACAAAATTAACATTCTCAAACTTTAAAACACCGTTACTTACAGTACCCTTTTAAGTGATCTTTCCTTTCTCTCCTCCCGCAAAAGACACGTACCCACCATTAAATGTTTGAATGTCCTGTAGCTGGGTAATGTCCCCTGTCATGTGTCTGGAACAACCACTATCAACATACCAAGGTCTGATGATATTCCTCCATAGCTGTCCCTGCACAAATGAGGGATTAGTTAGTTTTTGGTACCCAGTCCATACTTACACTGGGTGACCCTGAATCGTCTACAGTTGTCATGGATTGCCATGACATATCCTTTTTATCATCAAAAATAGATTTTGTTGAAGCTTTCGCCGGAGATTTAGGCAACCATCTATGTCTGTGTGACTTGGAGTTATATGTACGAATGGTTGTCGTAACCTCCAGTGATTTGGACATGGGAGGAGACGAATCCGCCCCTTTTTTGTTTGGATTTAGTCTTAGCGTTTATATTAGAACTTGAATTTGAGACTACTTTTCTGACCATTCTCTTGGACATGTTAGGTTTGGTCTGATGAGAACTAAACCTGCCAGATTTGTTTCGATTCCAATCATTGTCAAAGGAACTAGCTGGATGATGCCTGAATCCTTGTCTGTGCGCATTATGTGGCACATATGGCATATTCCTTTGATAAAATCCGTAGTAAGGAATGTACGGACGATGTGGACAATTTCTGGCAATATGACCAGGAGTGCCACAGTTAAAACATGTATGACGTTTTATGAAAAATTCATTCTGGGCAACTCCTTGTCTGGACTGGTTTTGTGGACTAGTCTGCTTAGATTTGCGAGAATTCATGTTCCCATTTTTGAACTTATCACCTTGTTTGTCATTGGAGCATCCCTCCTTATCAAACTTAGGTGCAACATATTTTTCTGATGTTTTTGAATTTTTTGAAATTTTAATTTTATTAGAGACCACATTCTTAGAGTTTAAAGTTTCAACCGAATCAACCACACAAGTATCCTTGCTCTTTAAAACAGAGCCCACACAAACAGTCGGAATAACAGAATTCAAAACAGGAAGTTCTAAAGAAACATTAGAAACAAAATTATTATCAAATTCAAAGCTAGGGTCGTCATCCTCATCAGTCCACTCCTTCACAATTAATTTTTCTGCACATCAAGTAAATACATTAGAATCGTTCATATTTGAGGTGGACGGACCAGCACTCGCAGAGCTGATCTCACTACCGTTGTCTTGTTTACCATACTTCATATCTTTTATCTTTTCCTCCTGTTCCTTGGTGACAGGAGTAGGGACATAATTATTATTGAAAGGTGGGGGAACTTGACTGTATCCTATTCCCTCACCTTCATTTTCATTCCACCACAGTTGATTCTCAATCATTGAGTTAACTACATTACTGGAAACATCGAATTTTCTAAAATCAAGTTCAGCCCTTTCAACTTATTGGTTAGATTTAAGATTTCTAACTTGGAAGCTTCCAGTTGAACAGTTAACTCAGAAATTTCTTGTTTGGCATCTAGATAGTGATAGCCTTTTATACTAAGATCGGACTTAAGTTTTTTAATATCCCTGTTCTGAGCTTCTATTTTGTCTAGAAAACCCTTTTCATTCTTTTTAAGTCTAAAATTTTTTGATTTTATGCTTTCCATATCTCTTACTTAGGCTATCATTATGAAGCTTATACAGTTCTATTTTCTCACCACAATTTATAGAACATGGTTGAAAGCGTACCTCAGATGAATCCGGAGAAGTGAACACCATGTATGCAAACTGGAGCTCCTTGACCTTCTCCTCAGCAGTGTTTTCCTCTTCAGAGTCTTCTACTGTTGCGAAATTTGCAGTTTGATTTCCAATGTTAAGCGCAGCCATCTGACCTTCCCACGAGAATGTTTGGGCAACCATACCTCTTTCACCATTACCCGATCTACCTCCAGCTTCACCCCAAGCATTCCCAACTTGAACCAAAGTCCTTTCTGTATTCCCATCCTTAGCTGGATTAGTGCATTCATAAGCAAAATGACCCGGCTCGTGACAGTTGTAGCACCTGAGAGTCTCTTTGTTAAAGCCCACCTTTTGATTATTTGGCATTTTCCAGTTATTTCTACCCGTCCTCTTAGTAAACTTCTTTGCACGGAAAATTGCCATGGCAATTTGCCACAAGATGTCCATTTCATCAACATCATCGGGATAAATTTGATCTAGTTCAGTAGTAACCACCGATTGAACCAAGTCTCCGGCCAGAAAAGCATGATAACAATTCATAAATCCCGCCATTAAAGCAATATTCTCTTGAGTTTCTTTAGGTATGGTGGGAATATGGCTGAAGTTTTGACTGGGAAAAGTTTTACCAGAGTCATTTGAGGACTGGCCAGACTTGGTGAAAAATGCTGGGGCTGGTTTAGGCGAATTTGATGATGATGATTGACCTAAGGTGGATGAGAACATTTGAAAGTTTCCTTGAGGTGGTTGTTGAGTGGGTTTGAATAATGAGAAGCTATCTTGAGACATAAGAGCACTGTTGGAAGCAATGTTGTATCCAGCAGCACTGTAAGAAATATCATGATTTATTGCCCGTTGTTTATCATCCATATCACAGGCTTTAATAGTGGCTATCATTTAAGTCATGCCCATTCTGTTGAGATCCTTTGTCTTTTTGATAACCGCAACGTTCATGTCCCAACTTTTCGGCAGAGAATTGACCAACTTATTGTTTATTTCCGAGGTTTGCAGATAAATTCCTGCAGTTCTCATTCAGTCACAAGCGATATGAATCTTTGAAGTTGAGATTCCAATGTCTCTCCCAAAACATGATTAAACATGTTAAACTTTTGTCTCAGCAGATCTTGGCGGCTTCTCTTCATGTCTTCATTTCCCTCATAAACCTCTATCAGTGCAACCCATAACTCTTTAGCATACTGAAGTTCTCTAAACTGAAGGGCAATCTCAGGTGAGAGTGCCATGGTTAGAGTGGAAAGAGCTCTCTCATCTTCTTCAACTTTAGCAAAGTCATCATCATCATATTGAGCAACCGGTTTCACAAGAACCTCATTAGAACCATCCTTTTGATAGGTGATCCTTTGAGGTCCCCTTACAATACTTTTCCAAACTTTTGAATCTTTCATATTGGCATAGTGATCAAAATGAAATTTCCATTGACTGAACCCCTCATGGGACAACAAGCGGGATATACGAGTAGCAGTGCCCATGATGGAATCACGTTCTTGATGAAGTGACGAGTTGGTGGAATTGCTACCATTAATTAATTAGGCCATTTCAATTTGATTAGATATTAATTTTACGTCCAACACCCGGTTAAAACTAAATTCAATTTAATAGTCCAAGTCCAAGAGAAACAGGCCCAAAAACAACAGAATGGGCTGAGAACACGTTGAAAGAGGTTGACTGAGAACACAGTTTTTGACCAAACGTTGACCGAAAACTCTGAGCGTTGACCAACCTTGACCGAGAACCACCAATCTTTGACCGAGAACCCAAGAATTGACCAATAACTGGCCGAGAACTACTCTTGGCTGAGAACAAAATACCACCGAAAACCAGAATAAGCTGAGAACAGTTAAGTATTTCAGCCGAAAACCCAGTTTATAGGCCGAAAACTCTGAAAATTCACCGAGAACACTCAGAGACAAGTTTGACCATGTAAATTTGGTAACAATTTAATCTCGTTTTTATGGGGTTCAAATTATTTCCAATAATGATGGATCTATGACCAAAACAGTAGCAGTCTTCTTCTCCGATCAATACCTCCCCGGTAAAACCACCGAGATTGCAATTCTTGAATCTTTGATATCCCAATAACGAGCCTGAATAAGGTCTAAGGCTCTGATACCAATTGTAAGTCCCGAATCTAGATCACTACAATTATGATTTCAATATAACAAGTATAGGTGCGGAATACCTATATTCGGTGATTCAAGAACACGAATTAACACAAGATGGTAACACACGATTTCTTCAAAACACACGTATATTAGCAAATACGTCTGGTGCTTAAGCACTTACAATGAATGTGAACGAAAACAACTAGTCAAAATCAACAACCTAACCTTATACACCATATGATCTATATATAGGGAAACCAACACTGGCCCAAAACATACAAAAGCCCACCGAGAACACAAATGTGTTCTTGGTTTACACAGAACTGTTTGTGCACGGATTTGCGTCTTGAGTCTTAGTAATTATCGTTAACGTATATGTTTTATATTTAATGTAATAATTAGTTAATTTATTGTTTAGTTCATTATATGCAGGGTCTAGTTCGCTAGGGGATGTTAGCGAACTAAGACTTAAGTTTATTCCCTCCTGATTCGTTAGGGAATGTTAACGAATCTGGGGGTGTTTCGTCTGATTTATGTATGTAACGAAGTAGCGTCTGGTTCGCTAGGGGATGTTAGCGAACCAGACCTATCTTCTATATATAGTGAACACTGTTCACGTTTAATTTAAGTGTTGAGAGCTAATTAACGAAACTCTGTCCAGATTCTCTCCCTCAATCTTCATCCTAATATTATACAATTACTATTATATACATACTGATAATACATACACGCATACAACACTGAATCAAAGATAATTATGAGCTAGATCTATAGTTAAGGTATTAATCTATTATAAACAGATATGAGATCTGTTAATTGTTATTGGATTGATAATTTCGGGTTCCAACAAGTGGTATCAGAGCCAGGTTGGGGCTCAATTACACTTTGTTTGGTGTTTATTTAGAATATTAGATTGATAGTGTTCTGTTTTTAGCAAATTTGGATCGAATTATTGTTAATTGAATGTTTTATGGTCGGTTTAGATTGGATTTTAGTTGTTAAAGGTATTGGTAAAGGATTGTGAGTTGGAATTGAAGTTTGGAATTGGTTTTGAGTAGAATTGGTATCGGTTTTGGTTTAAGGCCGAAACAGGGGTGGATTTTGGTATAATTGTGTTGGTTATCGGAGGAAATTGATTACGAGGCTTGATGTATTGGATTCGCGATCGAGTTACGAGTGTTTTGGTTGGTTATTTGTATGATTTGGTTTTGTATCGAGATTTTATTACAAATTTTAAGTTTATGGGTTTCTGGGTTGGTGTTCATCATTTCAGATTTCTGGAAATCTTTTGTTGAAGATTTGAAGATTCAAAGATGAACATGATTCATTATCATCCTTATGGTGATTTGCTATCTTGTTTCCTTTGATTTGTTATCTAAGTTAGTTGATTCGTTATAAACTACAAGTGATTCGCTAGCCAGTTCGCATCAATAGTTGATTCGTGTTATCTAATTCGTTATTTGGATTAACTGATTCATGTGACACGCGTCTACTTTGGGATTTGTGTCATAACAACCTTTGCCACGTGGAATAAGGTGTCAGAGTTTGTTACAAACGGTTCTAACAACCTGATTCGTTATAGTTGATTCGCTGTGTCCCTTTCGTTAACTTATTTACCTGATAAGAAATCGCTTGATTCGTTACTGGATGGTAACGAATCAGAGTAATATTTACACGAATGACATTCATTTTTAATTATCTAATTAAATTTAAAATTAACATTTAAATTAAATAAAGTATTTCAACCGTCTAAACGCGTAAATAAATTAATTACTCATATCATATGAAATTAAATACACCATTTATACATAAATAGATATATATTTGTGCTAAATGTATATTACATCTTCCCATTCCTTATATTCGTTTATACTTAAACAGTTAAAATGGCTGATCAAGTAAATCAAGATCCACCGATTGCTGATCAAGGGCAACAAGAACAACCACCACAAGAGCAACCACCTCAAGCACAACAAGAAGCTGTCATTTTATTACCTTATGACAAAAAGCACAACATATGTGCTTATGTTGACTCAGATGTTGCTGATATAGCTACATTTGGAGATATGTTGGCTTTTCTAAGACGGTCAGTGATACATTATGCCATTACTGCTCGACCTACGGTGTATCTGAGTATTATTAGGCAGTTTTAGGCTACAGCCGAGTATGTAGAGGTGGAGAATCATATTTGAGCAATGATTAATCAAACTCCTATTATAATTGTCACACCCCGACCAAAGGCGGGGGAATATGCCGGGGTGCAACGTGATTGGACAAATACACAAGACACTTTTTAAAGTGACAATATTTATTCAACTCATTTTAGTTCAACAAATCAATAAACAACACATCTCATTCACACAACCAAGTTAAATACAAGTAGCAAATATATTGTTCGTTTTACTAATATCCTAATAGTCTTGGTAACGTTTTCGTCAAGTCCTCGAGTCAACAATAGTCAAACCTGTAACATTTCATAAAATAAAGTTTGTCAACACAAAGGTTGGTGAGCAATTCATAAGTTTGAGCAACAATAGTATATAGTAAGAAAAACCACAAAACTAGTATATAAAACAATAAATAAGAGCTATAAACCTGGATAAAATAGTTATCGCTAAACAAGTTAGCGACACCTAGCTATTGGCAATTAGTCTAGGATTTTATTGACAATTTCTAATAAGCTTACATTAGCACCACCTAGCTACAAGGGGTTGCCAAGTAGTCTAAGATTTTATAGTTATCGTTAATTGCATTACGTTAACGACACCTTGCCATTGCCAAATGGTATAGGATTTATAGTTCCACCATCCAAAAGCTGTAAACACATAGGCAAATAAGCATAGAACACAAAATCGAGCAATTATTTAAGTCAAGTATACAATCACGTTTGTGGGTTTAAGACTCAAGTAAATAAAACATTTAGTTTGATAAGTATGAAATGTCACCCCAAAACGAAAGATGGAAAAAGGGGTATGAAAGTACTCACCTTGCAATAATGAAGTTAACGAGAAATTTAAGGATGCGGTTAAGCATGCTGACTGGTCAGAAAATAAATAAACCTGTTTTCGTCACTGGAAATCAACTTCACCATCGCCGGAAAACCAAACAATCAGCTGGAGATACGAACCGTCAGCCGGAATACAAACCCTTTCTTGTTTTGCTCATAACTTGGCCATATGAGCTCGAAATCAAGCAAACAATATATCCACGCGACCGCGTCGCTGAGAGCTACCGCCCTGAACCAGTGTTGCCGTCTGCTGCAACCGGAACTATTGCCAATGATGCAAACAGTGGCCGGATTTTCTGTCGAAAATTAAAGGGGGAGTAGCGATCGGTTGATGGAGAGGGAGAGCACGGATCGGTTTTTTCGGTCGCCGGAAAAACGAGGGAAAGGGTGTGGTGGTGTCGGGTTGAGGGGGGCTGAGATGGTGGTGATGCAGTGCGAGGTGGTGGCTGGAGATGTTTGGCGTGCCGGATTTTCGCCTGAATCGAAAGAGAGGAAGAGGGTGCTGGCTGGTGTGATGGCTGCGGTGGAGGTGTCGGCTGGTGTTGGCTGGAGATGGTGGCCGGAGATTCTCCGGAAAACGGCGGCCGGCATGGTGGCGGCTGTGATGATAAATATGTTAGGTTTAGGTTATTTTAAGTTATATATATACATATTTACAGAAACACCCCCCTAAGTTTCAATCAATGTTTAAAACGAGTTTAAAGGTTCTAAAAGCGTTTAATAACTTAACGAAAATTAGTTTGAACCACTTGTGTTTTTCTTAACGGCTCTGTAATATGACAAACATCGATTTATTTGTGATCAAGATATATAATAATATTATAATAAATAAATGAAGAAACAAAAAAAAAGATGTTGAGTCGGGTTTGTATAATAAAGGTTTACAACACGAATACAAATCGAGATCCAAATTTTGACGAATGTCACAATAATTGATGTTGAAGTAATTCGGCGTGTGCTTCGATTTGATGATAATGATAACAACCCTAGTGAATTTGACAAGCAACTGGTCAAGGGTTTGTTTACACGTGTGCGTTATGGTGGGGACATTGATAAATCTATGTTGAACAAGAATGGATTATGCCCACCATACAAGTATCTTCTCCATGTTCTTATTCATTGTATGAGTGGTCGTCGTGGCGGTTTTGACGAATGTCGACTCAGTTTGCAATCAGGATTTGTAGCGTTAATTCTGAACAAGCTATTTAACTTCTCTGAGCTCATCTACGATAATTTGAAAGAACAAGTTCAGCAAACAATTCAGTCGAAGAAATTCTTAATGTATCCTCGGTTCTTGCAATTGATTATTCAAGATTTGATACCTAATTTGGCTATTGATCAAACTTTAGTGAACGATGTGCTTCTTATGGAACATATGACGGCGGATACCGTACGTCGAATGTCGCTTTATAGAAAGGGAAGGACAGCAGATAAACGAATGATTGGTCATATAATTAATCCAAATTATGTATGTCCTCCTAATGAACGCTGGATCCACGACGACTCGGATTCTGAGAGTGGAGGGGGAGAAGGTGGGAACGATGATGATGGGAATGATGATGGTAATGATGGTGATGGTGGAGCTGGTGATGCTGCCTTTCAAGAGCAACAAGAGGCAGTAAATGCTGCTTTAGCTGCCACCATTGCAGCTCAACAAGAACGAAAGAGGAAAGGGAAAGCGGTGGCAACTAAAGAGCCATCGAAGAAACGACGTGTGTCAGCCGGGGATGGGGTGATTATTGGTGTACCACCACCTCGTTAATCAACGCCTCAACGCTCGGTAGTGCCGCCTACTACTTGCACTCCGATGCTTACATTGACGACGACGTTGGTGTCTAATGAAAGGCTTGGTTTAATTCCACAAATGGCGTTATCTGAAATACCAAGGCCTCCTGCTACATTATCTACTGTCCATTCAACACCATCTATGAGGCCTCCTCCTCGTCGTCCTCCTACTACACCTCCTCCAATTGATGTTTCTTTTATAAGAATCACTTGGCCTCAGGGACCGATCCAACCTGTTCATCCATCACTATACAACTTGCACCAAACCGTCAGACCAAGATGCTGCTGAACCTTCTCCATCTTTATGAAAACCAAATGGCAGCTAACCGTCAGAATCAAGAACGTCTTATGGAGAATCAACGACGGATGATGAGTTATATCTCATTTTGTCAGAAGGAGACTAAAGCGCCTCGGGCGATTGTTGAGTCTCAGGGGGTGAAAATGAAGGAACAAGAAGAGTTGATCTTGCAATTGACTTGCAAAGAAGATGCCCTTAAGAAACTCAAAAATGTTGATCAAGATCCTGATGAGTCTGGTACAGGAGGTGAGCCTAAGCAATCGCACTGCTCATCTTCTGGTGCTGGTACAAGTGACGGTGAGGACTCTGGGAAATAGATTATTGTATATCAGGATCCAACTGCTGCTAAGCCAATTGAGATGATTGCAGCTGATACTGTGATATTTGTGGATGGATCGGGGGTGGTTAAAAGTGTGGTGAACAGGGATGAGATAGAGATTGGTGAGTTTGTTGATAGGTCTCTGACACGGGAGCAGATTTCCATACTGCTTGGGTTGAATGACGAATAGTTGACCGTGTTAGAAACTAAACCTGATGTTGAAGTGGTGAATGAGGAAGGTTTAGAAGATGATCCGTCTATTCAGATGAATAGATTTTATTTATGAAGATGAGGATGTTGAGATGGAAGATGTAACTGCTGAGGAGTATCCTGACTTGTTTCAACATACAAACGTTGATCAAGGTGCTCCTGTGTTCGATGAGCAAACGTTCAAAGTTGCTGAGGATGAAAAGGGTGTTGAAGTGTAAGCGGACAGTTCATTCACTTGAAGTCATAACTGATGATGATATTGCAAGATGGTTCAAACGCCAGAAATTGGGTAAAATTATCAGTGCATATCGATATGTTGATCAAGAACGGAAAGACACAGCTGCTGCATGGGTTAAAGAAAACCAAGTGACCTCATTCAAGACTGTTTCAAAGGTACATGGTGATATTATCTCATGGCTTTATGATTCTGAGCTTAAAGTATGTATAATTAAGTGGGAGAAGGGGATCCAGTACTACGAAACGATAAAGGATGTTCTTACTTTACCGCGTTGGGATGTTCGTACCCTCGCGAGACGTCCATTTATCAATCGTGGGGGTTACCGGACAGCTGAGTGGTTTCATCAACACTTACTGTTCGAGGTTAATCATGGCTTCAAGTTCTTCAAGCCCCAGGTCCCGAGACGTAAGCGTATTGACGAGATTGACCCTTGGACTGGCTGGAGGAAACTTGTCCTTAAGTTAAAGCCATCAAAGACGATGAAGCGGGTTCCTGTGAAGACGATGCCCCAACAGATGCGTCTCTCATTCAACCGCTGGTACTATGACAATCGTACTCGCGAGGTAGTCATTGTCCTTGGTAAAGGACTGAAGACTGAGCTCATCAAGATAATCGACCTGATGTGGTTGGTTAATTTATCAGAGATAGACAATGACGTGCTACACAGGAAACAGATTATGATCGAGTGCAATGAAGACTACGACCTGGCTATGCAATTCCAGCGCGTTGTGCGTGTATGTCATGAAAATGGAATTCATAGTTGCAGAGACTGGCAATCCAAGCGTTTCAAGTAACTTAAAGACAAAGAGTTCAAGACAAGGGGGTGTCTGTTAGTGCACGGATTTTCGTCTTGAGTCTTAGTAATTATCGTTAACGTATTTTTTTTATATTTAATGTAATAATTAGTTAAGTTATCGTTTAGTTCGTTATATGTAGGGTCTAGTTCGCTAGGGGATGTTAGCAAACTAAGACTTAAGTTTATTCCCTCCTGATTCATTAGGGAATGTTAACGAATCAGGAGGTGTTTCGTCTGATTTATGTATGTAACGAAGTAGCGTCTGGTTCGCTAAGGGATGTTAGCGAACCAGGCGTATCTTCTATGTATAGTGAACATTGTTCACGTTTAATTTAAGTTTTGAGATCTAATTAACGAAACTCTGTCCAGATTCTCTCTCTCAAACTTCATCCTAATATTATACAATTACTATTATATACATACTGATAATACATACACGCATACAACACTGAATCAAAGATAATTATGAGCTAGATCTATAGTTAAGGTATTAATCTATTATAAACAGATATGAGATCTGTTAATTGTTATTGGATTGATAATTTCGGGTTCCAACAAGAACCCGCACCCAAGCCCATTACAACTCAATTAAGTACAAACCACATAAACTTGGCCCAACATATATTATCTATCTCATTACTCAGTTTAAAATTTAAATATTAAAAAAACGAAAATATATATAGTTAATGATAATTTTGGAAAACCCCCCAAAAAAAACGAAAATTCTGTTAATATATATAAATATATGATATATCTAATTCAAATATCCCTAAAAAATATTAAAATACTGAATAATATATATCTCTAAAATAATCAAATGCATGTATGTAAATAACCCTAAAAAAATCGAACTCCTCATGCATAATTCATTCTAGTATTCTACAAACACATATTTGCAAAGAATTAAGGATTTGGAGAGATAATAAAGGTATGCTATATTACATTCTAAACAGTTGTTTCTTTTAATTTAATCTCTTGTTTGTTTTTCTTGTTGATGTTACGTAGATGGATCCAATGAATGTTAGAAAATGATCAAGTTATAATGTTTGGACGGACTTTGAGAAGTTAACTGATGAGGACGGAATGCTTAAAGCATGATGCAAGCACTGTTCTTCAGTTTTCAATGCAGATATGAAGAACTTAATAGGTTGGTTGATAAGACATAATAAAATATGTCCATTACGCCCAGGTAATCCAGAGATCAATTAATCGGCGGTTGCGGATGTCTTAAAGAACATCTTTGATTGCTTACTTTTTATTGCATTAGTTGGATTGTTTTCATTTTTCTTTATGTTCAATTTTCATTATTTTTTAAGTTTCATTGGTGAATCAGTTTCATTAGTTCATTGATATCAATTAGATGTTCATCAAGACATTTCATCATACACTTGGCGGGAGTACTTAATTGAACAATAAATCAGGTCTATGATGATCAATTAAGCACCATAATTGTGAAATCACATTGTACTAATTAAGTAATGAGGAAGAATCATGCACCAAATTCAACACACACTTCAATTTATGCAAAAATAATGATCTTGCATTAAAATAAAATAAAAAATTACCTGATAAAGAGATGTTTGTATGTATAATCATCTGGAGCTTTAATTGACTTGCATCCAGATCTTCTTTGCTTCAGTAATATTGTAATACCATAATCAATCGCATAGTGATGATAAGAATCGGGTCGGTCTTGTTTGCAAAGAACCGAGAGACCATATGGCCTAAGAACCGATACCCGATTATCCATATCGGTTATACGTCGGTCTATAAAATCCTTTTAGGTCGGTCTTCGGGTCGGGCCGGTTCTGAGGACGTAGTGCCCAAAACTATGGTCCGACGCCCCGTCATCGAAGCACTTCCAGAGATTGTCACAGCTTCACATGAGGGTCAGGAATGGTTCCGCATCCTCGTGTCTGAGCCGACACCAATGCGGGCATTCCTGAGGAGGTCCTTGTGTGGGAAAGCATGAGCCGTTTATGATCATCTCCGTATATGGAGCCCATTTTTATTGGTTTGGATGACCGTAAGTTATCTTTTTTCTTTTATCCTTTGCTTAGAGCTTTATGATTGACTTTCATGTCTCTTTTACAGGTCCGGGACCCATGTTGAACCCTCAGTTTGACGATAGGGGTTGCACGCAAAAGAGCGTTCGCGACGCGGGTGACAAACATGTTCTTGAAAAGTCTAAAGGGAACTTCTTGTTTCCGGTGAAGGTGCGTGCTGAACCAATTGTTTCAGACGCTACCTTTGAAACAGGTGCGTATGTATTAAATCCTCCTCCTCTTAATATGCTTACC
Source organism: Bidens hawaiensis (assembly GCF_021521415.1). Taxonomy (NCBI): domain Eukaryota; kingdom Viridiplantae; phylum Streptophyta; class Magnoliopsida; order Asterales; family Asteraceae; genus Bidens; species Bidens hawaiensis. The sequence continues at coordinate 413,139 of NW_027491477.1, forward strand.
TCGGATAGGGTAATCATCATTCTATCATCGATTGATGATTCCTCAACCCAAGAAGAAGAAAGCTCTGATGATGCTTCTGAAATTTCATTTGTCTCGCACCTGTTGGCAGAGCTAGCACACAAGAGGACTTTTACATCTTTTCAGGCGAGCGACACGGGAACGAGTGTTGCTGATACTAAGGGCGAGCCTTCAGTTAAGAAACAGCGGACCCGTCATTCGAAGAAGCCGCAGTCTAGCCTTGCGGAACACCTGAAGACGGTGACTGTTACGTATTTCATTTTCTAAATTTTAATGCTTTGATACGTCATTAAACGTGATTTTCTTGTGCAGATCCATTGATTGTTGGGGATGATACATCGGAGAAATTACCATCACCAACCCCAAGACAGCCCTTTCCTCTTCCAAAGAAAAAGGCGGATGACAAGTCTTCTACCCCTCCCACTGAAGTAAATGTGGAGGGGTCCAATCTTCAGTCAAGAACTAACGACTCGTTAGACTATCTGTTTCAGTCTGGGAACACTGCTGGTTCCCTGAATGATAACCCAGAAGTCAACGAAGAAGGCTTCAGGATTCATGAATCCCCACTTCGACCTCCTTCTCAATTTTTTTCTACCTCCTCACCTTTGACTACGGTTGCTGGAGGGAGTTTCTTGTTTGGACCGTCTGTCCATGATGTCGGGGGGGGGGGGGGTCGACGCATGGTGCTCCTCAACAGTCCTCAATTGCCGTTCTCCTTGAAACTTCAAGTTCGCGTTATTATGGAGAGACGAATTTAGGGGAGGACTACCATCTTTTTGTCCCACCTTGGGATATTTTCAATGTGTCCCGGTTTTCCGACCCTGGGACTTGCATGAGTTTTGTTAAAGACTGTGTGCCACATGCAGAAATGACGCACCAACGTGAACGTTCCCTCCATGATCTTCATACCGATTTATCTTTTTCCTTGGCCAACTCTTTGGCCTGTAGCCAGGAAATCTTACGCGAATGGCATACAATGGGCAGGAAACTAGGTGAAGCTTCTCGAGCTGTCGAGACTGCGAAGAAGGAAGCTGAGGATCATCGCTTGGCAGCGAGTACAGCCAAGTGGAAACAAACGGATGTAGAGATCGCCCTTAGGGGCGAACATGATCGAAATGCCGCTGCTGTCCATCAATGGAAAGAGGCTTGTGAGAGGCAGAATGCGGTTCTTGAGGCTTCTTGCGCTGAGACCCAGAAGACGAAGGATGAATTGGCGGGGGCCCTTGAAGCCAATTCGGCTTTGGAAAGCCAGGTAACCCGCCAAGGCAACTGTATCCAGGAGCTCAAGGCTGAATTGAAGTAGCAGAAGAAGCAGTCTGAACTTAAGGACAAGACTGCTATTGAAATGCTGTCCGCTTATGACTCCTTGCTTCAATCTCGCACGGAAGCTAAAACTCGTGATACTGAAGCTATCACTAACAAACAAAGAGTGATTGATGAGTTGCAGGAGCTTCGGAGCAAGGCGGAGCGTGCCGAGCGACAGCGACAGTGGTTCCTCGGCCGAGGGCTTGACTCTGTGAGTTTCCCTCCTATGTTGTTCATGTTTTCAACGAGCGAAGTTATTGACAACTTCGCCTGAGGCGAAGTTGTCGTGTATTTAAGTAACCTACGGGTTACTGTTTCAGTGTTGGTCATTTTAGGTTTTGGTTGATCGAGTTCAGTTACGTGTGAGTCTATTGACGTGAGTCTGTAAGCATCTCGGTTTGAGTTATCAATATAACGTGTGGTTGTTCGTATTGTGTGTACGTGTGTTCGTGAGCTAATATTCTACGTCCGTAACGATCTACACAGGGATTCCGCACCTGTGTATATCGGGATATCTCGTGTGATCCGTCAGGGAACCAACAATTGGTATCAGAGCTTTTGCTCGATTGTGTGGTTCGGGATATTCACGCGGGTGGAGAATTCGTTTCATTTCGGGTGTTACCGGGACGAGTTTGTGGTGTTTTTGCTCATTCTAGCTTCCTACCAGTGTGTTTAAGCCTTCAAATCGTCAAAATCGTCGTTAAAATCCGTTTTTCAGATCTGCAGAAAGTTCAAGTTCGTCAGGCGAAGTTGCTGTTCATCAGGCGAAGTTGCCGTCAGGATTCGTAGGGTTCCAGCGAAGATATAAGGAGAAGCGAAGTTATTCATAACTTCGCCTACCTCCTCAACTTCGCCTAACTCAGCGAAGTTCTTCTCAAGTTCGCCTCGTTCAGCGAAGTTCTCTTCAAGTTCGCTTACTTTCTAAGTTCGCTTATCCTAAGCGAAGTTATTCTCAACTTCGCCCATTTACGCGAATTTACGAAGGATCCAGCGAAGTTATTACTTAAGCGAAGTTATACTTAACTTCGCCTACAGTACTGTTTCGAAGAAATTTTTCTAACTTCGCCAATTTCAGAATTTATTCGGGTTTCTTAGTCTTCAAGAAGGATGTCGTCAATCAACATTTCAGAGCTTGTCAAGATGGAAGTTGAAGCGGGGTCAGCCACAAAGGCCCCAAGATTGCTAAAAGGAACCGACTTTGTTGCGTGGAAGGATCGGTTCATACAGTATGTTAAGTACCAGGATGCAAAAATGTGGGTATGCATCCAAGATGGATATATTCCACCAATCATGCAGTATGAGGGTCGAGACCAAATAAAGAAATACAGTAAAATGGAAGAGGATGAGAAGAAGATGTACGAAGCCGAAAGCAAGGCTCATGCTGCAATCACAATGGCTCTTCCGCAGGAGATCCTCCATACATTCAGAAAGTATACATCGGCTAGAGAGCTTTGGGAAGCTCTTGAGAGCAGATTCGAAGGAAATGTAGGCATTCCAGCCTCAAAGATAAAGCTGCTTAAAACTCAATTTTCAGTCTTTAAGTACTTAAAGAACGAATCTCTTGATGATATTATCACTCGATATTATCATCTCATGACTGAATTGAGTAACTACTCCATTTCCTACCGAGAAGAAGAGATTGTAGAAAAACTTCTCGATGCTCTCCCACCAAAATGGGAGATGTATACTGTATTAATGAGAGAAGACAAGGACTTCTCTACTTATGATCTTGAAACCGCTGTCAACAAGCTCAGAACTTTTGAGCTTAATATGGTGAGGAAAGAAACATCAATGGATCAGGTTCAAGATCCAAGCATGTATGGTGCGAAAGTGAACTCCAATACAAGTTCAAAAACTGACTCTGCCGCCTACTACTCGAAAGGTGAGTCGGGTGCCAATTCTTCACAGGAGGGGCATGTGTCAGTAAATTCAAATGGGGATGTTTGCTTTGTTGCGAGTGGATCAAGTGGTACTCAACAGACAGCAAGCCAGAGTGGTGGATCTTCAAGTTCCTCAAGCAATAATTACTCAAAGATGCCAATGAGCGTCAAATCTGCTGAAGAGCAGTTTGGCCTCTATGCTTCATTTATTGCTTCATACGAAAACTATATTCAAGGAAAAGTAGTTGATCCGGCAATGCTAGATGAAGACTATGACCAGATCGATGCTGATGATCTGGAGGAGATGGATTTACAATGGCAGATGGCCATGATAGTGAGGCGGGTGAAGAAGTTCATGAGGAAGACGGGGAGAAAGTTTGTTGGTGGCAGGCCAGGGTTCGACAAGTCCAAGGTAAGGTGCTATAACTGTCAACAAAACGGGCACTTTGCCAAAGATTGCAGAAACGAGAGAGTTGAGCGTGGTCAGGGCCGGTCTCCACAGCACACTGGAAGTACTAAAGAAGTCAATGCCATGCTGTCCAGAGAAGCAGGTGAATACAACTGGAACCTGCATTTGAATGAAAATAATGAACAGGCAAATATGGCTAAGGTTGAGAATGAAGAACGTGAGAAGACTACCGGAGAAGAGAAAGCTGCTGGTAAGGAAAAAGCTTTCATGGCAGATAACGATGATCAACGCTCCGAGGTAAGTTCTAAATCTATTTGTACTAAATGTGAGAATTTGTCTGAGCAACTTGCTACCATGACTGATCAGTATGTTCGTTTAGATGCTGAATTTAAAACTCTTAAAGAAGATCATCACTTCACAAAAGCAAGAGAAAACAGTTACAAAGTTAAAATTAAAGCATGTGAAAAAGATGTTAAAAGCTTAAAAACTAAACTTGCTGAGAAAATTGAAGTTATTGATCTTAGTTATGAGGTTTTAGAAGAAAAGACTAAACTGATTGCTGAACGTGAAAAGCAGATTGCTGACCACCAGGTGAAAGTGGTGGAACTGAACCGAAAACTGGAGCAGTTCCGAAATTCCTCAGCTATTCTTGATCACCTTGTTAGTGATCAAGGTACCTCTACAAAGAGAGGAGGAATTGGTTATCACGAGGTTCCACCACCGTATAACCACAATTACACTTTTAACCCTAGTGTACAGAAATCTGCTGATTTTGAAGTTCCTCAGACAGTTCCTATCAAGGTTACAAGTAAAGAACCAAGTGTTAGTAGTGTTAGTAGTGGTGAAACGAGTTCGCCTGTTTCAAGTGTAAATATTTCTGTTACGAGTCCGGTCTCATCGGATTCGGATAAGTTGTCCGAATCTGGTAAGACAAAAGAGAAGGTAGTGTTACCCACTGGTGGAGATAAATATAAAACTTCTAAAAAGAGTACTCCACTCAACCCGTACGTCCCACCTTATGTGAGACGAACGGCTGGTAACACTGCCTCTACATCCAAAACAACATTTGAAAAGAAAATGGAGTATAGGTGTTGTTTTCGGTGTAATAAGGTAGGACATCTTGTTGCAGATTGTCCTCTGACGCCGAAATTCAGAGGTGGGAGGCCTATTAAAACTGAGCATAAGTCTACTGGTAATTTTAATACTGTTAAAAATGAAAACCCTTTAAAGTTTCAAAATGTAACTAATTCAGGTTTTCACAGAAACAAACCTCAGTTTTACAATGCTAATAATCAAACCGCAAGATATAATACTTTCAATACACATAGGTTTGGAAGGCCTCACATTCAATTTCCAAGGAGATTTCCTACTAGGACTGACAGGAATTATCCAAATGCTAGCTTTGGAAAGCAGAAGTACGGGATGTATAGATCCAAGACCAATTGGTCTTGGGTCCCTAGATTCTAATCATTTGCTTTATTGTGCAGGAACAGTTGAACAGGGCTGCCCACAGTCTTTGGATTGTAGATAGCGGCTGTTCCCGGCACATGACGGGCAACAAATACTTGTTGCACGACTTAAAACCTGTTCAGGGAGCCAGAGTTAGTTTTGCTGGTGAAAGTGGGGGAAGAATTACTGGGAAAGGAACGGTGTCCAATGGGAAGATAACACTTGAGAATGTGAATTTTGTGGAAGAGCTGAAGCACAATCTGCTGAGTGTGTCGCAGATTTGTGATAAGGAGTATACTGTTCACTTCACGAAGAATGAGGCGATCGTGTTGAAGCCTGGTTTTCAGATACCAGAAGAGTGGATAGTGATGACAGCTCCACGTGATACAAATACGTATGTGATGGATATGAGGTCTACTGAAATGGCCTTGGGAGAATCATGTTTGTTGACAAAAGCAAGCGAATCAGAATCCGAACTATGGCACAGGAGAATGGGGCACATTCATCTTCGGAAGATGAACCACATTGTCAAAAATGGGCTTGTGATGGGCGTTCCCTTGAAAAGTTTTAACTTTGAAGACAAATGTATTGCATGCAAGAAGGGAAAGCAACACAATAAATCCCATCTCACCAAGAAGGTCAACTCAATTGCCAGTACTCTAGAACTGCTTCACATGGATCCCTTCGGTCCAGTGAATGTAAAAAGTCTAGGAGGTACTTCTTACTGCTTGGTGATCACTGATGACTACTCGCGATACTCGTGGGTATATTTTCTGAAATCGAAAGATGAGACGGCTCAAATGGTGAAGAGTTTGATTACTAAAGTTGAGAACGTCATGAGTAAAACAGTTAAGTTCATCAGAAGTGACAATGGGACAGAGTTCAAGAATTTTTAAATGGAGATCTTCTGTCTTCAGAAAGGAATTGAACATCAATACAGCGCTCCGTATACTCCGCAACAGAATGGAGTGGCTGAAAGGAAGAACCGAACTTTAATTGAAGGAGCCAGGGCTATGCTGGCAGATTCGAAGCTTCCTGTGATGTTCTGGGCTGAAGCAGTCGCTACAGCCTGCTATGTTCTGAATAGAGTGTTAACCGTTAAGAGACTTGGTAAAACTTGCTACGAGCTTATGCATGGAAGGAAGCTCAACTTGAGTGGTTTTGAACCATTCGGGTCTCCTTGTTCGATCTTGAAGACAAATTCGAAATTTGGAGAAGTAGCCGATGAAGGAATCTTAGTCGGTTATGTTGTTGGGACTCCCAACAGGCGTGTCTTCAATACTTCGACTTGCAAGGTGGAGGTGGTATGTAACACTGACATCACAAGTTACCAACCGCCAAAACCAAGCAATGGACCTGCTGAGCTTTTCGACTATGTTAAGCTTTTTAAGTCGTTTAACGTACCGGATTTGGAGATTTCTGAAGAAGAAGAAAGAGCTGCGACGAAGATGATGCTCGATGAGGAAGAAAATCTATTGCAAAGACAGCTGATTGAAAAATGTCAACCTTCCTCATCAAACACTATCGATACCCCTGCTGCCTCAACTGAAGAAGAATTTATCAATCCTTTTCACTCTCAGCATGAAACAACCATTGATGAGATCTCTTCTAATTTGGAAGATAATTTGCATGTCGGTTCTGTTCCGACCACGAGAATTCATAAAAATCACCCTTTGGATAATGTGATTGGTGATGTGTCCTCAGGTGTACAAACGAGAAGCAGCTTGAATGAACACACCTGTGTTATACAAGCATTAAGGAGACAGGAATAATCGATGAATGCCTGTATACCTGCTTTATAAGCCAGATTGAACCGAAAAATTATCAAATGGCTTTAAAAGACAGCTCGTGGGTCGAGGCCATGCAAGAAGAGTTGGCTCAATTCGAGAAGATGGAAGTTTGGACTTTGGTTGAAAAACCAAAGAATGTGCATGCAATAGGCACAAAATGGGTGTTCGAGTGCAAGAGAGATGATAAGGGGATCATTATAAGAAACAAGGCGAGGCTTGTCGTGAAAGGTTTTAATCAACAAGAGGGGATTGATTATAACGAAGTGTTTGCTCCTGTCGCCAGATTGGAAGCCATAAGATTGTTTCTGGCGTTTGCTGCTCATGAAAAGATGAAGGTGTTTCAGCTAGATGTGAAGAGTGCGTTCCTCAATGGGAAAGTGGATGAGGTTGTGTATGTTGAGCAACCTCCGGGTTTTCCTGACCCAGACTTTCCTGATCACGTATACAAGTTGAGCAAGGCGCTGTATGGATTACATCAGGCACCTCGTGCCTGGTATTCAACGTTATCGGACTACTTGCTAGAAAATGGTTTTGAAAAGGGTTTGATCGACAGTACTTTGTTTGTGAAGAGAGAAGGAAGTGACTTCCTGCTAGTTCAAGTCTACGTGGATGACATCATATTTGCTGCATCAAGAGTCTCCATGTGTCAGGAATTTGAGGCCGTTATGAAGAAAAGATTCGAGATGAGTGCTATGGGTGAACTAACGTTCTTTTTAGGATTGCAGGTTGATCAAAAGAAGGATGGGATGTTCATTCATCAAACAAAATATGTTCATGATGTCCTCAAGCGTTTCAAGATGGAGGACTCTTCTCCATTTGACACTCCAATTTGCGTCAACCACAAGTTGGGAGCTGAAATTGACGGTGACGCAGATGTGGACCCAACTCAGTATCGGGCTATAATAGGTTCTTTGATGTATTTTACTGCTTCTAGGCCTGATATAATGTTTGCTGTTTGTCTTTGTGCTCGTTTTCAGGCAAACCCAAAGGAATCTCACATGAAGGGTGTGAAGAGGATTTTGCGGTATCTCAAAGGCAAGCCGAAGCTAGGGTTGTGGTACCCGAAGGGAGGAGACGTAGAACTGGTAGCATACACAGATTCTGATTATGGAGGATGCAATCAGAGTCGGAAGTCGACAATAGGAGGTTGTCAGTTTCTCGGAGGAAGATTAGTTTCATGGCAGTGCAAGAAACAGACGTCAGTTGCAATCTCGACGTGCGAAGCTCAATATATGGCAGCATCCAACTGCTGTTCTCAGGTTTTGTGGATTCAGCAACAATTGCGCGACTATGGTCTGAATTTCTTACTCACTCCTATTTTAATTGATAACACTGCTGCCATCTCAGTAATTAACAATCCCGTGAAGCATAGTAAAACTAAACATATTGACATTCGTCATCACTTCATACGGGATTATGCTGAGAAGAAACTGATCAAGGTCGAAAAGGTCGATACGCTGGAAAATTTCGCTGATTTATTTACAAAAGCGTTTGATAAATCCAGATTTCAAAACCTAATTGAGCTGAACGGGATGATCAATCCCGAGTAACCATGTTTTTGTGTTTATTTGTTAAAAAAAAAAAAAAAAAAAAAACATCACTATTGCTTAAAATTAGTCGGTTACCTCAGATTGATGGACATATCCTCGGATATGTTTTGGTCCTCGTTTCTACTTAGAGAATGAGGGTCGCCATTAACCAGATGACTGAAAGTGACCGGGGCGATTATGATGTGTTTTCTTTCTGTCGCTGAAAATTAGTCGGTCATACATAGTTAGAAGGACACATACTTGTATGTGGTCGGTCCAGTTGATCCATTGGATCTTCAGGATTGCCTTTTACCTGAAGACTTTGATGTGATCGGGGTGACTGAAGTCAAAATTTTTTTTAAGGGAAATGAAATTACTTTTCAAGTCTAATACTTCGTAAGAAGTTCTTTGCTATGTTTAACAGAAAATTGATCCAACCTTGGAAAATGATATATATACTAACTTTGTGTGCTTAACTGGTGAAGTTATTAGGCTTAAAAGGCTTTAGGACAATCATTGTATGTCATGGTAACTTTTTATGGTGCATAAAAGTAGATGTGATACAAATTAAAGTTTACTTGATTTTATGTGGAAACTCCTTAAGAGTTTTGCGTGTCTTCATGTATATCTTTCCGAATGATAGGCAGAAAAGTGATTACCCAGTCATACACGAGCCCGTAAGTGTTCTGATTCCGGTGAAGAAAACGTTTCAAGACACTGCAGTGATCCAGATTCGGGACTTGCAGTTATTTATTACTCTGAAGTCTATAAGTATGTTCGAGAAAAAAAAAATAGTACTTATGAAGTTATTGTAACATTAGAGAGTTCAAGATATCGAGACTTCTCAATCATGGAGTAAGAATGAATACGGGATCCAGACGTAGAATACTTACAAGTTAATCAGACACTATGGGTCGAAGTCAATTCGGGGTGACTTGGGGAAAGCCAAATACGCTTTGAGGATAGATAGGAGGCATCAATATTTCTGAGTTGTTGCCCACTTAAATTTTAAGGATTAATTGAACCTAACTCGTATCACAGAAACGATGAAAACCATCTTAAGTATATTACCTGCTTACAACCTGTCTCTATATGTCATAATACAGCTAAACACGGATCTATGTAACAGTCACGTAGTTAGTATGATTCCTGTTAGGATCTTTTCTAAAACGTGGTGTCCCTGACTAGACTGAAATTTGATCCCTTATTTGTTAAATTTTTATAAGTTTTTCCTATTTTTGTAGTTGTATTATTTTATAACTGGTTACTTAGACATGATCATTTTTGTTTAACTCTTTTTGGAAGTTTCAAATGTTAATTGCAAAATGTTCAAACTTAAAGGTTTGATTTTGAAATTATAGGCGAAGTTGTTGAATCAGGCGAACTTGTGCTTAACTTCGCCTAGGCGAAGTTATCCGTAACTTCGCCTGAACTACACTGACCCTATATAAGGTTTTTCAAACAGTAACTTTCATTATTTTCAAAATTATCAGCGAACTTAAGCTCCGAGTTTTCCGGCGAACTTAAGAATTATCCAGCGAACTTGATTCCTATCCGATTTCGATCTTCGTTTCTAGTTTCGATTATCACTTTAGGGTACGTGTTGTCGATATACATCACTAACATGTTCTTTCATAGAAGTTTTTACCCGGTTCGACACCTCGGGTCGTCGGACCTTCAAAACCGAGTTTTTCAAACTTGTGTTACGTGTTCATGGACGAACTTTTCGTCTTAATAACATTAATATGTTGTGTTCTTCTCTCCTGGATCGTCAAATCGTGCGAAATCATAGGATTTTTGGTCGTTTGAATCTGAACAGTCGCCGATTCAGATGAAGGCGAAGTTAGGGTTTAGGCGAAGTTATCCGCAACTTCGCCTGGGGCTTAATTTCGATTGAGTCGAAGTTATCCGCAACTTCGCCTGAAGCTTAATTTCGCCTAACTCGTATCTTCGCCTTGGCGATGTTGTGATAAGGCGAAGTTAACATCAACTTCGCCTTGATCATTTTACTTAAATTTAATTAGACGAACTTACAGATGAAGCGAAGTTGTTCCCAACTTCGCCTCACCTTTAAGTTCGCCTATACATGTTTGATCACAACTTCGCTCATGGTATAAAGCGAACTTGTGTGTTGCTTAACGGTTATCTAACTTGGTTCGTTTAGTGCAGATATGGCTGCTGTTGGAGGAGCTGGTGGTGATGACGGTGACGATCAGAGGCAATTCTTTCCAGCTCATAACCAGTTCATCACTCTAGATCCAGATGCAAAAGGCGTGGAGGACTACAGGGAGATAATCACCTTTCTCCTGCGCTCAAGAATTTTTCACGCTATCACAACTACCCTGCCTATTTCACTGCCGAATATTGAAGACTTTTGGCAGACGGTAGAGTATGATTGCCGGGTTGAGCCCCCGGTGATGCGAGCCACCATTAATGGTCAAGTTGTTCAGTTTTCCTCTGAACACATACGGGTGGCGTTGCAATTTGGAGAAGAAACAAGAGATGACCCCACGGAGTTTATTGCTCCTTTTCGTGATGGCGCATTCCTTAGGATGGGGTATTCAAGTCTCTTAGGGGATACACAGCGAAGGAAAGGATTCTTATTAGATCAGTGGCGCTTCCTAATGCATGTCATGATAGTCTGTATGTCGGGACGGAAGGCGGGCACTGATGGAATGGGTGCGACGATGCAGTCTGCTATGACTGCCCTGACTTACAATAAAAGATATTCTTTTAGTCAGATGATCTTTTACGAGATCGATCGTCAGAGGAGGGCTGTGGCGCGTGAGCGGTTTACTATGTATCCACGATTCCTACAGATGATTTTAAATTATGTGGCTCCGTCGCTACCTCAAAGACGCCCTATTCGATACGTGGAATGTGTGACGAAACGTATCTTTGCTCAGTGTCGCACTTCTAGCGCACGAAGCAAGCCTGAGCTGCGTCCCAGGCATACTCCGCTTTTTGGGTATCTTATTAACCCGGAGTATGTACCTGCGGCAGGGGACGAGTTCAGAGACCCAAGACCACAACAGGCGGCAGCACCCCAGGCTGTATCAGCTGCGCCTGCTGTATCTACTGCTGTATCCACTGCTGTATCTGCTGCTGTGCCAGCTTCTGAGATTGATCTTGACGCCATGTTCGGCGGGCAAGGGTTGTTTGATATGGACCGGTTTGATCCACATGAGAACATTCAAGTATCGGGTCCACAAGCTGATTTTGATGAGGTGATGGAAGAGGCCAGACAGATGATGGTGAGACATGAGAGAACGGTGGGTAAGCAGAAGAGAATTGTTGATGACGAAGATGAGGAAGATGATGAAGAAGAGGCTGTTCAGCTGGTGCAAAAGCGCTCAAGAAGGGAAACGACAGGTATGGGTGTAGGAGCCGGAGAGACTTCAAGGTTTGCACGTTTTGCTCCACCTGCCTTGTCTGGTATGTCCCTTGTTCCAACCTCTGTGCAGGTATCGAGTACAAGCGCTACGGTTGTACCCGTAGTGGCTACATTATCGGCTGACCTTCCACAGATCACAGTCGTCCAGACGTCGGCTCCAGAAATTGTGTCTCTACCACCTCAAACGCGTACTCCACCGGTGGTAGTAGCACGATTTGTTGAGTCTACGGTCACCACTACCGCAGGAGTATCGGGTACGGTACCACCTGCGGACACGCCCAGTTCTGACTCGGAACGGATAGCTTCACTAGAGCGGATTGTAGCTGAGCAGTCAAAGACTATTCAAAGCCTAGTGGAAGCAAATCAACTGCAGGCTTCCCTCCTGGCTGAGCACGGGAAAATAATAGATGCCTTGAAGGTTTTCTTGGCATCTCAGGGGGAGATGAGCTGTAGAGGAGATGAGTTGAGGACCAAGCGTAGAGAAGAATGAGACGATGATCCCAATGCACCGGAAGGTGCAGGTGGTGAGCTGCCAAGAACCTCACAAGCTCTTGGGGCTTCCATAGCTGAGGGGGAGTCTACCGAAGCGGCTGGTGGTGATGATGACGTGATCGATGCGCTGAAGGAACTTGATGATGACATGTTCAGCGACGATGTATTATTTGATGAAGATGTTCTGCCAATCAGTGAGATTGAAAAGATTGGTGCAGAAATTATGGTTGAAAATGTGATAGAGGAAGGAGAGATTGTTGATGAAAATGTCGAGCACGAGATCCCTGAGGTTGAGAAAGCCGATGTGAGGGCTGAGATGGATGAGACTACTGAGTGGGAGGAGCAGCCTACGTGGAAGGAAGGCTGTGCTCATTGGTTTATCAAGACCAAGAAGCCTGCTGTTCCAACCATGTTCAAGAAGAGTTATAATATCAAAGGCTATGCTGAGTCGAAGAAAGGAATTATTTGTTGGCTATATGATGAACAGATAAAGTTGTTTGTGGTGAAACGTTATGATGGCATTCAATACTTCAAGAGAATGTTGAGATCTTTCAACACGTTGCCGGAATGCGAGGTGAAAGATTTGGGCAGATTGGGCCTGATAAACAGAAGTGACAACAATATGGCAAGAATGATTGAGAAGATTGTGTGGAAAGAAGGCGTAAAAGAAAAGAAGTTTGAACTATTAACGCCACAGAAGGGAAAGCTCGTGGAGGATTCAGAGAGGGGATTGTGAGCAGATGCAAGCCATGGATGGTGATGAAGTACAAGCCGATCCGATGCATCAAGGAGGTTCCAATGAAGAATATGCCTCAAGATGTGTTGAAGAATCTAAAATGGTGGTATGTTGATTGCCAGACTGCTGAAGCCGTGATGGAAGACGAAGATGAACAAGAAGTGCTGAGGGTGTATGACCCGATGCATCTTGTTAACTTATCGAAAGCTGATTTGCAAGCGTTGAACGAAAAGAAGATATTCTATATTCCTGCTTGGAAGGATGAAGCAAGGAAATATCAGCGAGTAGTCACGGTGTGTGTTAGAGAAGGAGTGCACGCATGAAGATACAGGATTACAAGACAAGAGCTGAAAGATCAAGATATGAAGCTACTGCCAAGGGGGAGTCTGTTGGTACATAGATGTCAGTAGTTCATATGTATAAAGTCTGTTATCGAGTCTGTAATATTGTTTATGTAATTGTTTGTGTAACAGCGAAGTTGTTGACAAGTTCGCTTAGGCGAACTTGTTAATCAAGCGAAGTTGTTGACAAGTTCGCCTAGGCGAACTTGTTCAACGAGCGAAGTTATTGACAACTTCGCCTGAGGCGAAGTTGTCGTGTATTTAAGTAACCTACGGGTTACTGTTTCAGTGTTGGTCATTTTAGGTTTTGGTTGATCGAGTTCAGTTACGTGTGAGTCTATTGACGTGAGTCTGTAAGCATCTCGGTTTGAGTTATCAATATAACGTGTGGTTGTTCGTATTGTGTGTACGTGTGTTCGTGAGCTAATATTCTACGTCCGTAACGATCTACACAGGGATTCCGCACCTGTGTATATCTGGATATCTCGTGTGATCCGTCAGGGAACCTACAGTTCATTATACTCCTCATGTTTTGGTGTTAATAAATTACTCTTATCCTTTTGTCAGGTCATCTGGCATGTTAGGGGAAACACTGAGCTCACTGATTTCTTTGCAAATTTGATGACTGCTTCCTCACAGGCTGGCCGCGTGAAAAGCTTTGATGAAGGGATGGAGTATGCTCAATCTGGTCATACCTTCATCCGCTTCACGGCCTTGATGTGAAGTAAGAATACAATATGCGGGTCAAGGAGTATGACAACCTAGTCTTTCCTTTACAAAATATGCTTCCGGAGTTTGCCTCTGCCGATGATGGTGTGCAACAATTAAGGGTCTATTTAGATGATGAATCTGAGGATGCCTCATCTGAGGATACTTCTCCAAATGCTCCGGAGGACATACCAAATCCCAACCCATAGAATAGGTTTAGACTGTAATACTTGTAATTGTTCCTCCATATTTTTTGTAATCGTCTTATGATTATTAATGGAAAGAAACTTTTTGTCTTGTGAATATTATATATTCTGTGAGATAATATCTTTTTGCAAGATATTTTTGAAATTTTGAATTTCTGCAAGTTGGATGACTTTAATGATGTGGCGGAAAGAGGAACTTTAAGGGATAACTGAATAGACGTGTATGACGCCTTTCGACAACATGTTCGCACTTTCTTGAATCTCCCGCCTGACGTGTCAGTCATCTAACGGCCCGCGTTTTCTCTTTCTTCTGTCAGTCAGACGATCGCATTTATTGCGATGAGTATAAATAAGTCCTTCGTGTTCTCTAATTCATTCTTATCGCTTTCAAAATCTTTTTCTTTCAAACACCCAAATCTTAAAGACTTCTTACATACACTCATTTCATGGTTGCTGAGAAGTGAAGCACCCCGGCGATTCACGAGGTTTTCATGAATCTAAAGAAAAAGGATTTTGAAGACGTCGTTCATGTATACGGTTTAGCGCTGGAGTGGGGCCTGGAACGTCCGGCTGACGGTTTGATTTCTGCTAATCCTCCAGCGGGAAAAATGGCCGTGTACATCGACTTTTTCACGACGGGGAACTTCCGGTTGCCCATAACAAAGTTTATGAAGGCCATATTGACGTCCTGTGGTCTTCATTTGCCTTAGATTCACCCGCTTGGGATGTTACGTGTTCGTCACTTTGAGTTCTGCTGTTAGGCTCACGTCATTGAGCCTACAGTTGGTCGGTTCGCCGTTTTTTACAAATTGACGAGCTGTGATGGGTGGTATGGTTGGTCATCCACCAAGAAGGGTCCTGTTAGTACCGAGTGGTACCGGAGCCTCTATGAGTGGAAACCCAAATTTTTATGGGTTCGGGAGGATGTCATCCCTTTCACGATGAGCCGCCGTAAGTCTAATGACACCTCCCTCTGTCACTGCTACCACCGAGATTGATCTTCCGTGGTATATCACGTTGACCAAGACGCCCACGCCGCTGCGGGTGATTCACGAGGGAGCATTGGTACACGCAAAGATGAGCCGCTTATGGCCATTACCCAACTTGGAGCCATACTTTGAAAATTCTGACAAGAGTAAGTTTTTATTTTATTCTTTCAGAACTTTATATCGTCTTCTTGACATTTTTTAATTATAGGTGAAGTCTCTATTCTTTCCACCCTTCTAGACAAAGTGAAAGGGATGATGGTGCGTAGGCCTATTCTTCCGCGCGAGTTGCCGTTTCTTGAATGTACCTGGAGCAATTTTTTGTTCTCCACTCGTCGCGCGGAGCTTGTGGTATATGAGGCTATGTTCGCGAAAGGTGAGAAGATCATTGCCGAAGGTGAGGGAAATCTTAAACCTCAACCTCTTACTGCTATGACTTCTAGTGGGGTGATAGTGCTTTTGTCCTCCTGTGAAGAATCATTACCCCGTGATGGAGGAGTATTTATTGATACTATTGATTCTACAAACGTCTGGTCCTCGCCTATAGGTTTAACCCGCAAGCTGGGTTCAAAGGCGACCGCAGACTCGGTGGCGGGTGATGAGGCTGATCTCTAAACGACTGGTGATGCTGACGTTGATGGGGAGCCACAAGCCGTTGGTGCGGGTACTTCCAAAGCCGCTGGAAAACGTAAAGTTCGACCCACCAAGGCTGCTTCTTCAAAGAAGTCAAAGAAGGCAAAACTTTTCAATTTGGAATCACGCCTTCACCAACTTGATTCCGAAGATATTTCCTTAGGTGACTTTCAATGTTCCTTAAATTTGTTAATGATTATAAATCAGACATATGTCTAATGTATGATTGTCATTTTACAAAAGGTCTGAAAGACTTTTCTGAAGATGTTTCAGGTTTAAAGAGCTCAACCGCTCCACCGCCTCCACCATCTCCGCTACCTAATACCGCCAAGGACCCAATCATTTTGACGGACACTTCTCCTTTAAGGAGAAGGAAATTGGTGAATCAGAAAATCTCCGCATGTCTCCCTCCTTCAACGTTCATCGTTTCAGAGATCAAGGAGGTGTCAGCACGTTCGCCTATGGCGCCAGACTTCCCCATCTCCTCATGAGGAGGGCACTGCCCAACATCATCCACGTTAGTCTTTAAGCGAAAATTCAACGCTAAACGACGTGGATGTATGTTTTGTATATTTGCGGGAAAGCCTTCCTCCCGCGGAAAGGGAGAAACAACGTCGTCGTATTCGCCAAGATTTGTTGAACTCAAATTCTTACCATCTGGAAAATACTATCTCCACCACCCAGGAGATATGCCGAGATTGGCTGACGATGAATGAGGAGTGGGACGACCAGGAAATTAACTTGGCTGAAGCCAAGAAAGAAGCCCTTGGGGCTATGAATGAGGCTAAAAAAAGCCTTCAAGCTTTTGAAGCCGAGAAGGTTGATCGCCTTGCTGCTGAGGAAGCCAAGAACGTTCTCCAAAAGCAATTGGACGAACAAGTGGAACTGATAAAAACTCTTCAAGCTGAATCAGCAGCGAAGGAAAAGCGTTTGACCGACCTTGCCACTAAAAGCCGAGACCAGGCCTTGGAGTGTGCTGGTCATAAGATGGAACTTGTCCGAGCTAAGGCGGACAAGAACTGGTTGTTGGCGGAAGGAGTTCCCAAGGTATTTGTCTTATTTTTTGTTGTAAACAACCAAGTTATCCAAACTTACTTATGTTTAATTATTTCAACAGGCTATCGCCGATGTCCGGGATAGTGATGATCTTGGGGACTGTGTAGCGATTCTTTTGAAGGCGTCCAAACAGGCTGGCCGTCAGATAGGCTTCCAGGAAGGCTACAGATTCGCCTCAGAAGGCAAGCTTCCGGAAGAATATATCTTGCACGGCCAGGATACTGCTGCCGTACTTATCTAGAAGACGAAAACTTTTGATTCTTTAAAGTTTTCTCTTGAGGAGCAGATATCCGTGCTTGCGGATGAGGAGGACAGCATAGATCAGCTGAAGGACTTCCTTGGACTTGCTGAGGAAGATGAAGAGGATCAAGATAAGGCGGATAATAAAAATGCGGAAGGCGAAGATGCCGCCCCATAGATGTAGATTTATCTTCCTTGTAATCATCTTTCCTTTGTAATCTATTTTGATCAATAATAAGAAGTTTGTTTTATCCGGTACACTTTGTCTTATTTTTCATAATATAAGTGTTTGTAGGATCTTCTTGTTTGTCAATAAAGGATTACATGGCATACACATGAGACTAAAATAAATTTCCATAGATCGGGCATAAGCCGTATTACAAAAAATGAAATTACATAGCATCATCTAGTCTATTTGGGTACGCGGGCCAAAAACATAAAATAAAAGTTTACATCTATATGTAGCATTTTTTTCAGCTGAGCCCCATTCCAAGTTCTGGGAATCTCAGTCCCGTCCAATTTTTCTAACTTGTAGGCACCTTTAGATAACACTTGTTTGATTTTATAAGGTCCCTCCCAAGTTGGGGCCAACTTGCCCGGAGGCTCCTGGCCAGAAGCCTCATTATTGCAAAAGACAAAGTCTCCCGCATCGAACTCTCACTTTTGGACCCGTGAGTTGTAATATTTTTGCAACTGGCGTTTATAATTGTGCTCATGGATCAATGCAAATTCTCTTCTCTCCTCAAGGAGGTCAAGACTCATCCGGAGTTCGTGATCATTGTCATCGATCAACAAAACCATGCGGATGGAATCCCGATTTCGGCTGGGATCATGGCCTCTGTGCCATAGGTTAGACTAAAAGGCGTTTCAGAATTGCTAGAATTCTTTCGGGTGCGGAAGGCCGAAAGTACATGGGGCAACTCATCAAACCAGCCTGCCCGTTTAGTTCCTAACCTCGCTCTGATCCCTTCTTTGTTAGTTCAGTTGGTTCTCTCAACCTGACCATTTGCTTGTGGATGTGCTACTGATGTGAAATTTTGAATGACTTGAAGTTCTTTCAGCCATTCCTGTAGTCCGCTGTCTGCAAATTGGGTCCATTGTCACTTACCAATTCCTGCGGAGACCAAACCGGAAAATAATGAATTCCCATAGGAACTTCTTGACACTCGATGCCATTATTGATGAGACCGGTTTGGCTTCGACCCACTTGGTGAAGTAATCAATGGCCACTATCAAGAATTTGACTCGTCCAGGAGCTTCTGGGAAAGGTCCCATGATGTCAATAGCCCATTTCTGGAACGGCCATGTGGATGTTACCAGAATCAATCCGTTCTTTGGGCGTAACGTATTGGGGGCATGACGCTAGCAATAATCACACTTTTTGATTTCTTGCACAGCGTCTAGATGCATGCCAAGCCAACAATACCCCGCATTCATGAGTTTTGCTACAGTCATTCTAGGACCAGCGTGTAGGCCACAAATGCCTTCGTGTACTTCTCGTATTAAGTAGTTCGCGTCTTCCGCGTCCACACAACGCAACAACGGTCCTAAGAACGATCTCCGGTACAACACACCATCATTCATTTGGTAATTCAAGGCCTTGTGTTTTATCTTCCGTGCCTCAGCCTTTTCTGTTGGGAGGACTCCAGATGATAAATAGGCCTTAATCGGTGTCATCCATGATTCGACGCCCGTTTGGATTAACAAAACTTGATTTTGTGGAACGGACGGGTGGTCCAGGACTTCGATGCGGATATCCTTAGCAAAGTGCTCAAAATTTGTTTAACCTAACTTGCTAAGAGCGTCCGCAGATTTGTTCTCGCTCCTCCTAATGTGTACAACTTTAAAAGAAGAGAATTGGCAAATTAAGTCCTTTGCTTGCGACAGATAGGAAGCCATAACATCATTCTTTGCGTCGTAATTACCATTAATCTGCCCAGCAATAAGCATAGAATCCACTCGTGCTTCCAAATGTTTTACCCCGAGTTTCTTGGCTATCCTCAAGCCTGCCAGAAAAGCCTCATATTCTACCTCGTTGTTAGTACTCTTGAAGTCTAGCTTTATGGCATATGTGAACTCATGGCCCCCGGGGTTGACTAGCCTGAGGCCTGCTCCAGACCCCTCGCTGCTTGAAGCTCCGTCCGCGAACAATGACCAAATTTTCCCTTGTTCAGGAGGAGTTGGGGTTGTTGCTCGATTAAACATTCCTTATTTTGTGTTGCGGAACCTCGGTAACGAAGTCCGCAAGCACCTGTCCCTTGATTGCTGGTCTGGGTTTATACTCGATCTCATGTTCACCCAACTCAATGGCCCACTTTGCCAATCACCTAGACAATTCAGGCTTACTCAGTACATTCTTGAGTTTGTATCCAGTTAGGATGTTTAAGGGATATCCCTGAAAATACCCGCGGAGCCGTCAGGCTGCATAGACCAGTGTTAGGACAAGTTTTTCTAACATTGAGTATCTGGTCTCCGGATCTGACAACGTCCTACTGACATACTAAATTGGAGTTTAGACGTTTTTTCTGTCCGTCAGTAGTACGGCTCCCACAGCAATGTCAGATGCCGATAAGTACATCGTCAACGGTTCTCCCGCATAAGGAGCTGTTAACGTAGGCAACTCCATCAAACATTTCTTGACTTCTTGGAATGCTTGTTCAGCTTCCACGGTCCATTTAAAATGTGCCTTTTTGAGGCAATTTCTTAGTGTTGACACGAATGGGTAAGATTTTTCCGCATGATTTGCTAGAAAGCGATTTAGCGCCACTAATCTCCCGTTAAGTGTCTGAACTTCTTTGAGGGAAGAAGGGGAAGGCATGCGGGCTACGACCTGGACTTTATCAGGATTGGCTTTGAAGCTCGCGCCTGTGATAATCACTCCAAGGAATTTCCCTTCTTCCATCCCAAATGAACATTTAGCTGGGTTCAGCTTCATGATGATACTTCTTAGAGTTCGAAAGTTTCTTCGATGTCTCTTAACATTTGATCTTCTTCAATGCTTTTGATTACCAAGTCGTCCTTGTATACTTCCAGATTCTGACTTATCTGACCCTTGAAAGCTTGATCCATTAGTCGTTGATATGTGGAACCCGCATTTTTCAATCCAAAGGGCATCATTTTATAGCAAAATGTCCCTTGATCTGTGCGGAACGCTGTTTTATCCTCATCACCGGCCGTCATGCGGATTTGGTGATAGCTCTTGTAGGCATCAAGGAAACATTTGAATTTAAATGGAGCTACAGCATCCACCTTGAGATCGATCTCTAGCAACGGATAACAATATTTTGGGCAAGCTTTGTTTATGTCCTTAAAATCAATGCACATCCTCCATGTTCTGTTGCTCTTTGAAACGATGACCGGATTAGCCACCCACGTCTGGTATTTGATTTCCCGGATGATTCCGGCGTGAAGAAGATCTTGCACTTGCTCGTTCATCGCTTTTGCTTGTTCTGGGCCCATCTTCCGCTTTTTCGGGACAATTGGGGTAAACATCGGATTTACTCTCAATTTGTGTTCAGCAATGCTCTGCGAGACACCAGTCATGTCCGCGGGCTACCGGGCGAAGATGTCCATGTTTTTGGTTAATAACTGCTTCAAAAAAGTTCTTACTATCTCAGAGATAGCGGGCCCAATCACAACTGTCTGATCGGGAAACTTTTTATTCAATACCCATTTTTCCGGCTCGGTTCTCTGAGTTTGCCTCGGGACCTTGCTGGGTTTTGAGCTCTCTGTTGCAAAGCAATGTCGGTTGACATGAATGATTGCTCCGCCGGTGCGTGTTGGGACCCCAACTGCACCGTGGGCAGTGGGCGGATGGGCATTGAAGTCACCAATTGCTTCTCGCCCTAGAATGATGTCGTGTTTAGAAGTTGCTGGTAGGACTACAAAATTCAACTTCCTCATTTCATGAATGGATCCCGTCACCAAGAGTGACCGGGAAGGATATGACCCCTCGCGGTGCATTACTTCCCCTCCGAATCCATAAACGGTAGCATGGATGGATTTTAGCCGCTCTTTGCCTTCCTCATCCAATTGCTCGAAGCATTGTTCGTACATGATGTCGGATGTACTGCCGGAATCAAAGAATACGTACTATGACCGGTAGTGTCCGAAGAGAGTAGTGATTATCAACGGATTCTTGTTGCACGGTCCGCCTTTTATTCGCGGAAAAATTACTGGCTCATTTTTCCACTCCTCATTCAAGAACTCTCTCCTTTTTTCTCCAACCCTACATCCACCTTGAATCAAATGGACGTTTAGGTCCTTAACTTGTTTTTTGGCTAGGCCCTGGCTATTCCTTGCGGGAAGTTTACTAGTCCCTGGTCTTTTGACCAGATGTTCGAGTTTTCCTTTTTTCACAGCTGCTTCGATCTCGTTCTTTAGGGCCACACACTCATTTGTGTTGTGTCCAATATCGTTATGATACGAGCAGTGCTTTTTATTATTAAGGAACGATTTCCTTGGTAATGGTTGAGGCTTCCGGAAAGTCAGATTTTCGGTGGTGAGAATATCTGAGGGAGTCTTTGACAACGGAGTCCAGCTGTTAGAAGATCGAGCTGAAAAGTTTTGTTTGTTCTTATTACCTATCAAAGACCTTGCATCGAATTGCTTTGATGGTTCTGAGTTTGGTTGAAGCCTTGACCAAATTGTTCCCTTGGCTTGCTTGTTTGGTCTCGGAGTTTGGAACTCGACCCTTGGCAATTGCCTCTGGCTACTAAAGCCCAAAGTTTTCTCGGTTCTTGCATACAATTTGGCCGCCTTCATAATCTCATCCCAAGATTCGGGCATTCCGTCTCTTCCCGTAAGAGTACGGATCAACGCATCACTATTCACGTTCTTGCGGAATGCTCCTCTCTTCAAATCATCACTAACCCCACCAATGTTAAGGCTCTCGTTATTAAAACGAGTAATGAAGTCTTCAATAGACTCATTATTTCACCTTGATACATCCAATATTTCTGAGGGGTCACGAGTATGTTTTTTTTTTGCTGGCTAAAATGCTGAGAAAATTTGGATACAAAGTCATTCCAACTTGTAATCTGCCCACCAGGTAGTTTCTCAAACCATTCTCGCGCAGCTCCAGTGAACGTTAATGCAAACATGTGACACCAGTATGGAAGAGTCCAACCACCGACTCCTCCAACCACGACAAATCTCAGCAAATGATCGCTGGGATCTGTCATTTCATTGTACGTCCCAACAGATGTTGGAATTTTTGCGTTCATTGGGAATGGAGCTGTCGCAATGCTTGAGATAAACTTTGATTTTTCAGCAAAGGATTCTGGGCGATACGGTTTTGAAAAGTCATGCTCAGCATCACTGTGATATTCCGCATGGCGAACAACTGGCCACGGGTGACTAGCCCCTCCACGTGAATGGAGTTGACTGTCACCCGTGTAATAAACACCATCAGGATGATACGTCGAATCCTGACCATCAAAGTCATCTAAGTAAGACGGTATCCGCATGTCCACACGAGGAAGAGGGTGTAACCTTCTTACTTCAACTGGATATTGTTCCATTCATTGACTGTAACGGATCTGACTTTATCTCTCCGTTGGTGGAGGAGAGGATCTCCTGGGAGATTCCTCATAAGTCAGATTTCGAGCATGGAAACGCTCGTTGCGTACTCTACGCTCATATTCGGCTACCAAGTTCTCTTGCTGGATGCGAAGCCATCGTTCGAAGGCAACAATCCCGTAGGTCTGGAATTTTGATTATGAGTCCTTACTGGATTAGACTCACCAGAATCATCTTCCAGACCTAATTCCGAACGAGTCCGGTGGGTGTCCCTCATAATTCGTCCTAAGTCACCAAGGTTAGATCCCCCTGGTGCTGTGACAGTTCCCAAATTAGTGGGGGTTAACCCAACTGGTGATGTAATATGCTCGAGGGTACGTCCTCCGGGCGTTACATCAGCAGTTCGTGAATTAGGGGCCGTGACACGTGCAAACATACTTGAAGCAAAGCCTTCAGGTATTTCTGTTCCGGTAACACGTGAATCAGGCACAGAGGTCCCCGTCGGCCCTTCAGGAACTTGACTCATATCGTTCAACGAAATGGAAAAATGTTATTGCTGTTCTAACAAAAGCACGGATGGCACCAATGAAGAAACACGGATCTACTGCCCTTGACGGGTCTTAGATCCGATGAGTCCACAGGGTAGGATACGGTTAACGCTCAGTACGATACAAGCCCGATTCCCAAAGTCCAGTGACGTGAACCTGCAAAACAGACACCGTGAGCTCGTTACGGGAAGGACAAGAGGGGAGTCTTCCCGTAACCACCATCCGGCGTGAGAATAAGTACAATTCCGACGAAGATAAAGTACTTAAGTAAATAGTGAGAGTACAGTGGGAGTGAATCAATGAATACCTTATGATCGTTTAGAAGGTATTTATAGTCGAAGGGTGTGAGAAGATGATTGAGCCAACTGTTCTTTTTATAAGATGCTCTCGTAACCACCTGGACACGTGTCCTCATATGATAGGTTTAGTTATACGTTGCATGTGCATGTATAACAACCTGGACGCGTGTCACGACGTGATAGGATGATGGACGGCCCTGACCATGTGCACGGTTATAACGGCTTTGCCAGGTGTCCTTTATTCATTGGGCGAGAGATCATGTATTGCCCAAAAAAGCATCTTGATAAATCTTCTAGAAGGTAGTTAGTTATTGACAGCTGTTCCGGGGCCTTACCTCTTGGTCATTTACGCGGACAAGTACTCCGTCCCGCGGATGACTTCTGAGGGTACCAGGATGTTTCCGCATGTACCATGAATCCAATATAAACTTAAATTTGTAACAAAAAACTAACGATTCTGCTTGGACTCTGAATCCAATATTTTTAAAACTTATATGAGTTTAAATTTGTAGATTTAGGAAATATGAATGTGATGGAATGTCAAAATAAAAGTTAAGCCAAAAAATTATTTAATTTTATAAAATGTGAAACGACTGGACTCGAACTGAAATAAGTTAATAATTAATTAGCGATAGACATCAACTACTCAAAATTAATGAGCATCATGAAAAAAAAATTACGGATCAGCTACATTGACAATAGTGTAACATTTGTAAGTACGATCAGGGTTGGTGTCTTAGCCCTTAAGAAAAACAATTTTATATTTTATTGTACAATTACGTTGCATAGGATTTTGTCTAAGATATTCAAATTGAATAAACATATATATTTTGTATCCTTCCTTTCCATCATTCATAAAGAATACGAATAGAACAACAAATAACTATATCTCGTTGATCGAAAGTAAACGGTTCTTGAGGATTGGAATGATTATTCATGAGGCTTTACAGGTTTTCCAATTGATGCATTTTTTTCAAACGTTGACATGCAAATTGCAACCTAAAGTCAACGTCAACAGACAAAGCACACAAATCGTGTTGGAATTTTCCTTTTTTAATATTAATTTGTTGGAATATGGAAAAAAAATTCCATACAGTTGTTTGTACGTAATTATGTTATTAACATATATTTTGTCTAGTTATAATCGGGAAAAAAGTAAATCTTAAAAGTTAATACAAACCATTTAATAAGAGTTGTTACACCAATAGTATTATTATAAACCATTCACCAAGGCCTTATTATTTGGATGAAGAATAACTAAAACGAGGACAGTTTTGGGAAATCTTCCTACATATTATCTGTGTATCTCTAAAACCCGAATTAAGTCATAAATACACTCCAAGGGATTCCGAGGAAATCCATGCGGAGAGATGTTACTATGGGTAGGAGGGTGGCACGGGAAAAAGCCCATGGCTCCTAAAGACTTCGGAGGATTAGGGGTCGGGAGTATAGTAAGCATAATAGACGCAAACACAGTGCTTTGCTTACGAAATGGTGGCTGCTGCTAAAAATACGTACAACGGATTAGTTATGGCCTAGAGTAACATTAGCGATTCATGGGAATGGAAGATGGCATACAACGATACTAATAAAAAAAATGCATAACATGTATGTGACAATAATACGGGGATGGAGTCAATGCATAACATATAGGTGGCAATAATATGGGGTGGAGTCAATCTTGTTAAAAAAATTATATTGATTATATGTAGAACATTGGTTACTTTTTTGATAAAAAATAAAATAAAATGAACTCTAACGATACTCTCGCTAGTAATGAGAAATATACGAGTACAACACTATTTACAAAAATTAATAAAATGAATATAAAATACAAATTTTCATATTCCAAAGTTGATTTGAACCGGTGTCTTTAACGTGTCTTCATGTAATATCTTCATCTTCTGCCTTCATCATATTTGATCTTCGACTAAGCTCCTCGGATCGCGCATCATTCAACGATCTTTTATGTGGTCTTCAGTAAGATCTTGATCCACATCTTCTTGTATGATTATTGTTATTAATTACTGGTATCATCGTCACTACTATTATTACTATTCTTTCAAATAAAATAGTTAAAGTAAACTATTTTGCTTCAAACAAGTCTTAAACCCTTAGAGGCTATTTTTCATTCAACAAGTCAGATTATCCGACAATCTTTTTGATATTTTTCATTCAATAAAAGAAAACATTTATTTTTACGTTAAGGATTTTATAAAATTCGCAAGTTTAGCGCTAGTTAAAAACTATTTGCTTAAATAAAATAAAATAAATTTTATTTTATCATGAGATATAAAACATCACGTTTTGTTACCAAATTTTTTTTAAATTAACATATATATATATATATATATATATATATATATATATATATATATATATATCCCTTCCTTCCCTTCCCTTTCACTAACGACAATGAGTTTCATCTGAAATCATGGCACCACCTCTCACGTTAACTTTCATACCACAATCAAACAAACACTCAAGAAGACAAATGTCGCAAGCTGCATTTTCTTTTCTTTAATTTCTCCTTCACGTATTTTTTCGGAAATACCTAAAGTGATTTTTATCCACTTCTTTAGAATGTTGTTTACAAAGTTTATTTCATTTGTTCATTAATCTTTGATCCATATTCGTTTGTAGTTTACGAAACGCAAAATTCGTATATCATTCTTAGTTGCATTTTTTTTAATCGGTTTACGTTTGTTATCTCGGGGTCTATGACCAATTTCCCATCAACGTAACTGTTAAGTGTAAATTGGGACTATGAACATGTATGTGTACATACTTACCTAATAGAAACCATATTTTCATTTTGTTTCTACATTTGACTATCGGTGACCGGCTCTCTTCAAACGAATCTGTTTACTTAGAACAGGGACTGTGTTCCATGTACATGCTGAGTTTATGTTATGTTATTTTTACACAAATTGTTTTGGTTATTTGTTTACTTCTCTTTCACGCAATGTTTTATTTGAACAATTTGCTTGTTCTTGATTTCGTCAATCTGAGACAAATGCTTTATTTTGATTTCGAAATTTCAATTGTTTACTTTGATAAACGCAATGTTACTAATGGAAATTTTCTTTTTACAGACTTAACCGATTTTGAGAGTAAAATTTTGTTTACTCATTTCATTTTATTATAAATTTACATGTTTGTAAGATGTAATTGTTTATTCATCTCAATGTTGCCGTTAGTAACGTTGAAATTTATTAAGAGATTTACATTTGTTAAACTTTTGATATTCTGATATATAAAAGTTTTGTTTGTCTAATCTATTCTTGAACCCAATGGGTTATCAAATTTTACATGTTCAAATTTCGTTGGTTAAATGTTACGTTTACCTACCACATTATTCTCGATCCCGTTATTTCAACTGCATGTTGCGATGTGCATGTTTCTGATGTTTTCGATTGTTATTTTTATTACCTCGTTGTTTCGGTTGCAACATCTTTTACTTTGTTTAGACTTCGGTGTTTTCACTTACCTGACTTGGTGTTTTCGCGTTGTCCTTGACCTTAATGGTGTACCGATATATTTTATAAATTTTGACCTTTGTAGTTCATTGTTCTCGGTTTTTAACGTTCTATTTGAGAATTTTTTTTATCTAATGTCTATGTTTTAAAAACCACACAATGGGGCGAATTATGTGGACCATCCGATGATAGAGGTAATTATGGGTCGAAACGTAATTATCAAAGTACTCGCATGGAAAATATAATAAGTCCGGTTGTGTGAAATAACTCAGAATTTGGAATGATTTTGGGGGAATGAGACAAATAAAATATGATAAGGTCATGGTGGATATGCCGCTGGTACATCCTATATATAATTTTCATTGTCATATTTCCATTTGTGGCGTTCTTTCTGGTCATTCAAAGATCGACGTTATTTTATTTATTTATTATTATTATTATTATTATGTATAAAATTGTTAAAACTTCTAACAACTCCGTATATCAGTTGTTCTCTTTAAAAAAAATTATTTTTATTTTAATTTCGGGACGAAATTTCCAAAAGTTGTGAGTCTTATAACATTCGTTACTTTTCAAAACCGAAAATCCGACCACTTTTAAATTTTCGGCCTCTTTTTATTTATAAATATATGTATAAATATAAATATATATATTTCAAGTTTTGTCAAGTTATAAATCAATCATTTTCTATTCGTTTCGTTTAAATAATAAAACTCCGGTATTTAAGGTTGTACTTTAACGAATCCTGAGCCACCCAAGTATAATACAAAAGATATCTAACTTCATAAACTTTTATATCATTTTTATAACATTCAAAAGTTCAAGGGGGTAAATAAAGATTAAAAACAAATTTTAAAGTTATTTAAAGTTCAAGGGTTAATTGTGTAAATTGGGTTTTAAATATAATATAATATAATAATAATGTGAATACCTTAATCAATCAGATCTAGGATAATAATAACTAAATTGATCTAGCTCATGATGCTATATATTGATTATATGTTAATGTTAAGTCTATGCATATATATTAATTGTATATATGTGTATGTATAATATTAGGTTGAAGATTGAGAGAAAAACGATTTGGACAGAGATTCGATACTGTTAACTCAATACTTAAATTAATTAGTGTATGAAACACTAGATATAGAAGATAGGTCTAGTTCGTTCCACATTCCGTAACGAACTAGCCACCCACTTCGTTACATTAATAACTTAATAAATATTACATTAATTAAACGATAAGTACATAAACGATAATTACAAAGACTTGAGACGCAAAACCGTGTACTAACAGACACCCCCTCGTCTTGAGCTCTTTGTCTTTAATTTATTTGAAGCGCTTGGACTGCCGGTCTCTGCAGCTGTGAATACCATGCTCATGACAAACACGAACAACACGCTGAAACTGCATTGCTCGGTCATAGTCTTCACGGCGCTCAAATAAAATCTCGTTCTTGAAAAGCACGTCATTGTCGGTCTCTGTCAAGTTCACGAGCCACGTCGGATCGATGATCTTTATCAGCTCGGTCTTTAACCCTTTACCCAAGACAATAACGGCCTCGCCAGTTCGGTTGTCGTAGTACCAGCGGTTGAATGATAAATACATATGTTGATTCAACGTCTTCACCGGCATACGCTTCATAGTCTTTGGCGGCTTTACCTTAAGAACCAACTTCCTCCAACCCGTCCTTGGATCAATCTCATCGATGCGCTTATGAGTTGGAATCTGTGGTTTGAAAAACTTAAAACCATGGTTGACTTCGAACAGCAGATGCTGATGAAACCAGTCTACATGTCGATTTCCCCCACGATTCATGAATGGCCTTCACGCGAGGGTACGAACATCCCAACGCGGTAAGGAGAG
The DNA here is from genome assembly GCF_021521415.1 of Bidens hawaiensis. Taxonomy (NCBI): domain Eukaryota; kingdom Viridiplantae; phylum Streptophyta; class Magnoliopsida; order Asterales; family Asteraceae; genus Bidens; species Bidens hawaiensis. The sequence goes on from NW_027491477.1 coordinate 442,024, forward strand.
AACATCAATAATCTTTTCATAGTATTGTATCCCTTTTTCCCATTTAACAATACAAACTTTCAAATCAGGATCAAATAACCATGAAATAATATCACCTTGAACATTCGACACGACCTTGAATGAAGTCATCTGATTAGCTTTGGCACGTGCAATGGCTTCAGCTTCTTGCTCTTTATCCACATACCGATACACTTCAATGATCTTTTGAGCTTTCTTGTCTCGATAACCGAACCATCTATGAATGTCAGCATCAGTCGGGTTTTCGAGTGAATTAAATCTTGTATCAACTACACGTTTACCCTTTGATACTTTATCCAATTGATCCTCAGCTGCTTTGAATGTTTCCTCAGTAAATATCGAAGCACCCTGATCAACATTGGTGTGTTGAAATAGATCAGGGTATTCCTTAGCTGTCATATCTTCAATCTCTACCTCCTCGTCTTCATAAATAAATGCCGTATTAATCTGAATAGTCGGATCATTTAAGATCTCTTCATCGTTCTCTACTTCCACATCAGGCTCAGCTTCTAACATGGTCAAGTCATCATCATTCAAGCCAAGCAGTAACGAAATCTGTTCTCGTGTTAGTGCTCTTTCTACAAACTGACCTTCCTCAATCTCATCCTTATTCACAACACTTCTAACCACCCCCGATATGTCAACAAAGATGACGGTATTAGCTTCAATCATTTCAATGGGTTTAGCGGCTGTATAGTCACGATACTCAATAATCTGCTTTCCTGAATCATCAGCGGCACTTGTACCCGCACCAGAGGACGAGCCGTGAGTTTGTTTAGGCTCACTACCTCAAGCACCCGAAGTATTTGGATCTTCATCATCGTTCTTGAGTTTCTTAAGTGCATCATCCTTGCATGTTAGATGCAAGATGAGATCCTCTTGCTCTTTGATCTTCACCCCCTGAGACTTAACAATCTCACGAAGATCTTTTGTTTCTTTCTGACAATAAGAGATATATCCCATCAACTTTCGTTGATTATCCATCATACGTTCTTGAGTTATTTGGTCAACAGACATTTGATTTTCATACAAATGAAGTAGACTCAAGACCATATTCATCTGTTGATCATGTGTCATTGCAAGAAACGAAGCCGGGATTGGTTGAAAAGGACCTTGAGGTCGGTTAAGCCTAAAAAATGAGAAGTCCATCGGTTGTGGAGGCATCATAGTCGGTGTAGGAGAAACCATTGATGTAGCAGTTGTAGGCCTTGGTATTGTTGATAAAACAGATTGAGGAATCATACCAAGCCTAGGATCCGACGTGAGCGTGGTCGACAAAGTTAATTCCGGGGTTCTAGTAGTAAGCGGCACCGCCGGTCTTTGAGTAATAGATGGCCTTAGAGGTGGAACTCGAATTGAGATGCCAGCACCAGCCAACACTCATCGCTTAGACGATCCTTCAACAGCTAACTCTTTCCCTTTTCTCTTGTGTTGAGCAGCAATTGTGGCAGCTAAAGCCGCCTCAAACGCAGCTTGTTGTTCAGCAATAGCAGCACCATCACCGCCGTTACCCCCATCACCACAATCATCATCATTATCATCACCCTCATTCCCACCTGGTCCTTCCTCACGCTCAGAATCCGAATCAACATGGATCCAGCGATCATTTTCAAGGCATACATAATCTGGATTCACCAGATGACCAATTAGACGTTTGGTCTGAGGAGGATCTTTCCTATAAATCTTCATCCATCGTACAGTATCAGAGACATATGCTCCAGTGGTAACACATCATCTACCAATGTTCGATCGATAACCAGACTAGGAATCAAATATTCAATAATCAACTGAAGGAACCGAGGATACATAAGAAACTTCTTTCGTTGAATCATTTGAAGGCATTGTTCCTTAAGATGATAAAAGATCATTTCCGAGAAGTTGAAAGGCTTGTTTAAGATCAAGGCAACAAATGCCGATTGGAGCATAATCCGACATTCATCGAAACCACCCTTACGAACTCCTAAGCAATGGATTAGTACATGTAATAAATACTTGTACGTTGGGCATAATCCATTCTTGTTATACATGGATGCCTCAATGTCACCCCCATAGAATACTCTACGAAACAAACCCTTGATCAACTGTTTATCAAACTCACACGGGTGATCAATAGTATCTACAAACCGAAGTTCTCGTCAGATTATATCAGTATCAATAGTGATAGGCGTTTGGTTGATCGTAGCTTCAATATGGTTCTCAACTTTAACATATATCGCCGTATTCCAAAATTGACGAATGAGACTGAATCGAACATCAGGATTTGCAGTGATGGAATAATGAATACGCGAGCGATGTAAGAATTATAACAACCCACCAAATACGTTCTCGTCAGCAAAATGTGTACCAACAAAGGCACATATATTATGCTTCTTGTCATATGGCAGTAACGACATATCTCGTTGTTGTTGTTGATCAGCAACCGGAGGATCTTGTTCTATGTTATCGGCCATAATACTGTAAATACATAGTATAGAATAAGTAAAAATAAACAATATTTAAAGATTAATATATATATAATTAAAAGATTACAATTAAACTAAATTATAAATACTTTTAATTTAAAAAAATATAATAATTATGTCATTCATGTAACAATCTGATTCGTTATAACGAATGGCAATTTGTTATAACAAATCAGCTACTTCGCTATCAAGTAAATGTTTAACGAATAAGGAGTAACGAATTACTATGAAAAGTTAACGAATAAAATTCTAATTCATTATAAATAACGAATGCAACTCTGGTTCGTTATAAATATTGATTCGTCATCCTGATTCGTGTGTATGGCATAACGAATTGGACACGAATAAGTTCCAATTCGTTAAGCATAACGAATGGCCAATTTTAGCTTAATGTTTGACTCAATTGGTCAAGGTCAAAATTACCAAGAAACTAAAAGTCAACAATGCAATCGGAAATCAATACAAAGATAATCAACAACACAAAACCAAGTCAATGATCACATTGGATCTCGGAATCATATTGCGACTACAATGACAACGATTTGATATTCGAAAACATGATATAAAGAGGTTAAATTAAGGTTTACGAAAAACCTCTAAAACCCAGTAACAAAATCACATAATTAACCCTTAAAACCCTGATTATATTTGACGTAAATCATGAAGGTATGATTGTCTATACCTTAGGATTCAGAAAGTATGATCAAAACATGTTTTACTAAAGGTCGAGAATTTGTTAGAAATTTTTCCAGAGTAACAGTACAATATGGGAAGATGACAATGAATAGTGATACGAATCGCTTTCACGTGCCCCTATATAGACAGACACAGTACGAATTCCAATGTAACGAATCAGCTGATTCATTTGAATTTTGAAATAACGAATCAGATGATTCGTTATAATCACTTAACACATGGCAACCCGAATTAGACTCGATTTGTTAATTTAGAGACGTAAGATTAACGAATTAGCCTTAATTCGTGTCTAGTTCGTTAACTATGCATAACAAATTAAATAAATATTAATTACAAAGTGGGGGAAGCGAATTAGAGTAACGAATTCGAATGTAATTCGTTAGAGATGACATAATTCGTTATTCATAATTAACGAATTACTTTTATTTAAATTTTAAAATAAATTGTTAAATTAAATTTATCAATTAAATTAAATTTATTAACTTAAATTAACCAACGAGAACCCATATCTCGATGATCGAATATCTTAACGTGTTTTACATTTTGAAACACATAACTTAAAAGAATTAAATAATATATAGAATGAAAATGCAAAATCTTTTTGGTATTTTGATAATTTAATATTACACGGTTTTGTTGTCCGTAGCAATCGAATAAATTAAAAAAAATTATTAAAACGTAAAATCTTTTAATAGAAAATATTTACAAAAGAAATATCCGAAAATGAAAAACATAGACTAGAATTTTTTTTTTGTAAGGTGTTTCAAAAGAAGTACATATTTTTGGATTTTTGTTGAGTTTGAGCAGATAATCATATTGACCGAATTGCCCTTCCATCTCAGTTTTATATTTCAGCGATATTATGATTGGCGTTAAGTCGGTCATTGGTATTGTTTTCCACTAAATCTTATAACAAACTTTCGAGCATTTCTGTGATATGATTAATGGTTCAATTAGCGCACAGAATAACAGAAACTATCAGCCTCTAATCTCGGTTCAAGCATAATTTGATTCTTGCGAAATCACCCCAACTTGACTTAAAACATTATAGTGTTGATCAAAATTTTTTATGTTTTTAGAACTTTCGAGCAATGCATCAAGTTTCCTTTACTATGAGTGAGTATGCACGAGTCCATCTGTCGGCTTACATACATTGTATCCCGTGGGGTCCATTTCTTATTGGTAATGAGACCCGCGCAAGGGAGGAACAGTTGTATGACTAATAGCGGATTTTGATCAAGTCAGTAGTTTAAATTGTACGAAGTACAGCAGTGATCAAGTTTAATGACTTCGGGTTTGCTCTAAAAGCGAGTGAAATATTCATGTTTATGAATACCCAGATGATTAAGCCGCATAAATACTCACAGTGTCCAGAATCCTAACGCTTGTTATTTGCTTTATTATATTTTTGGGTGATCAAACAACCATATGGCTTGAGTATGACAGGTTATTACATTTCTGCCATCCTCACCGAGGTTTTTGCTAGAGACTAACACCTCTTTCAATTTGGCTTTTCTTTATGTTTATATCACTTATTTTACTCTAACAGCTTGTTTAAGACCTATCAATACACCAATGATTAAGCACTCAGTCTTTTAAGCTTATTTCTTGCTGGATTTGGAGTCAAACAATCAATGTACTATCATTTTCTCTTTTTGCTTTAAAAACTCAAAATTTTGAGGAGCATAAAACAAAAATGAATTTAATCGCCCCAGATACTTTTAGTCTATAGATTAATGGCTATCCTATCAATCTACAAGTAGATAACAGGACCAAAACATGCAAGCATACTCCACATACTTAAATAACCGACATAGTTTTCAGCGAGAAAATAAAGTAAAAAAAATAATGAACTATCAGATAAATGGCTATCCCGAACTTTTACAAGAAATTATCAGGACCAAACATATACAAGTATATGTCCTTCAAATAGGAGTAATTGACATATTTTTCAGCGAACGTAAGCAAAAATCTTTTTGGTTTTTCAGATTTTTCTATACACACTAGAAATTCACAATCTTTTTGAATTTTCAAATGTTCTGTTGAATAAAATAAAAAATTCACACTCTTTTTGGATTTTCAGATTTTTCCTATACAAACGAAAACACAATCTTTTTGGTTTTTCGGATTTTTAAATGTTCTTGGATTTTCAAAATTTTTAAAGAAAAACATTGAAGACATGAAACCACAATAATTTTTATTTTTAAATTTTTCAATGTTTTTGGGTATTATCTATACAAACGAAAAGTACAATATTTTTGTATTTTCTATTTTCACCCCATAAATTCCAAAACCAAAATAAAATTAAGGTAAAAATAAACCGAAAATAGAGATAGTTATCCTAGTTTCAGGATATCAGCAAGGGTCTTTAAGCCATTTAAACCAAGCAAAAATTGAAAACACGTTTTGTCAAATGCTTTGGTAAATAAATCAGATTTCTGAAAATCGGTATGTACTTTCTCAAGGTCAATTAATTTCTTTTCAAAGCAATCCCGTATGAAATGATATCGAATTTCGATATGTTTCGTTTTAGAGTATTGTACGGGATTTTTGGTGATGCTAATGGCAGCAGAATTATCAATTAAAATGGGAGTAGTAAGAAACTTCAAACCGTAGTCACGAAGATGTTGTATCCACAAAACCTGGGAACAACAACTTGAGGCTGCAACATACTCAGCTTCGGCGGTTGAAGTGGAGACCGTTGTCTGCTTCTTACACTGCCAGGAAACAAGCAGGCTTCCTAAGAATTGACATCCTGCTGTAGTAGATTTAAATTTAATCTTGCATCCTTCATAGTTTGAGTCAGAATAAGCTGTAAGATCAAATGTATCGTCCTTGTGGTACCATAACCCGGTGTCTGGATTGCCCCTCAGATATTGAAGAATACGCTTGACCGCTGCCAAGTGAGTCACTCGGGGACTAGCTTGGTACCTAGCACATAAACAAACAGCAAACATTATGTCGGGTCGAGAAGCTGTAAGATACATCAAAGAACCAATCATAGCTCGATATAGGGTAGGATCGACAGTATCCTCCAATTCATCCGGTGATAAATTATGACCCACGGGGAGAGGAGTAGAAGGGGTTTTTCCGGCAGTAAACTTGAATCGGCTCAAGACGTCGTTCACGTACTTAGTCTGGTGAATGAAGATGCCTTTCGCAGACTGATGAACCTGCAACTCTAAAAAGAAGTTCATCTCTCCCATCGAACTCATTTCGAACTTGGTTTGCATTGACTTTTCGAATTCCTTACATAACGCTTCGTTTGTTAACCCAAAGATAATGTCATCGACATAAATCTGAACGAGGAGAAGATCATCACCAATGTTTTTGTAAAATAAAGTGCATTCAACAGTCCCGCGTTTGAAACCATTATCCGTCAGATGGTCGGCGAGCGTGCCATACCAAGCTCTCGGGGCTTGATGTAGACCATATAATGCCTTATTTAAGCGATAAACTCGATCAGGATAATCAGTGTCTTCAAAACCCGGAGCCTGTAACACAAACACTATCTCGTGTAGTTCACCATTGAGAAAAACACTTTTAACATCCATTTGATAGACTTTTATGTTTTTGTAAGCTTCATAAGCCAGAAAGATTCGTATAGACTCAAATCTTACAACCAGAGCATATACTTCAGTGTAGTCAATACCCTATTGCTGATGAAAACCTTGCACCACTAGTCATGCCTTGTTTCTCACGATCACTCCACGATCGTCTTTCTTACATTTAAATACCCATTTAGTCGGAATTGCCTTCTTGACTCTAGCGAGTTTTTCTATAAGATCCCATACACCCAAACGTGCAAAATGCTATAATTCTTCTTACATGGCTTCTACCCAAGATGGATCTTAAAGTGCCATACGAGGCGTCGTTGGCTCAACTAGGGATAGATTTACAATTCCAGACGAGTGTAAATCCGCATAAGCACACAATATATTATTCTCACTTGACGAAGCAACTTGATGACGTGTTTGAACGCCCACATCAAGTTCTCCAATAATGTTTTCTTTTGGATGATTATTATGAATCCTAAGAGTGAGATTCTCAGGAACAGCGATATTTTCAAATAAGTTAGTGTAATGTTCTCCCAACTCATGAGATGAATCATCACTATCAAGTTCAATAACTTGATCAACAACTGGAGTATCATCTGAAGAAGTAGATGCAGTATCAAAGAGAACTGGAGAATCATTATCAGGATCTTCGGTTGGAGCATCGGTTGGAGCTTCAACATCATTAGAACTTGAAAATCTTAGAATTACCTGTTGATCTTCAAAATATGCACGAACCAGGTCTTCATCTGGTTGTTCAGTTGTTGGAGTAAATGAATTAAATAAGCCATCATAGTCAAACATCCAGTCTGGACCTTTCCCTTGAGGAGGTGTGGTGTATTTTTGACAGTCCACATGGTACCACTCCTCAACACAACCAGACGTGAAGTTAAAAACTCATTTCTTTGGAGAAGCATAACCTAGGAAATACCCCTCAATGGCCTTCTCTTCAAATTTACCCACATCCTTTTTCAAGACCGTACATGGACAACTGAATGGTTCCAAGTACTTTAAATTAGGCTTTCGATTATTCAACAACTCATAACTTGTCTTCTTGATTCTTTTAACAGTTTGAACCCGATTGAGCGTATAACATGCAGTATTCACCGCCTTATTCCAAAATTGGACAGGAAGCTTAGAATCAGCAAGCATAGTTCTAGCAGCTTCAATCAAAGTTCTGTTCTTTCGTTCAGCAACACCGTTTTTTTGTGGTACGTATGGAGCACTGTATTCTCGATGAATCCCCTTTTGTAAACAAAAAAATAATCCAATACAGTATTTTTAAATTTAGTACCATTTTCACTTCGAATTCTCCTCACTTTTTGCTTGTATAGTGATTCGATCTTAGTAATTAAATTCTGAACAAGAACATGTGTTTGATCTTTCGAACTCATAAATAAGACCCATGAGTATCTTGAATAATCATCGGTAACTACCATGCAATACCAATCTCCAGAGATACTAGCACGATTCACTGGACCAAAAAGATCCATATGAAGTCGTTCAAGAGGAGTATTAATGGAATTCAATAACTTAGAAGGATGCGACTTTTTCTTCTGTTTGCCCTTTTTGCAAGCAGTACAGTGGTCAGATAACTTAAAATTCTTCAAAGACACGCCGTCAACTAGGTCATTTGCCATTAAATAGTTCATCTTACGAACATGAATGTGACCCATTCTACGATGCCATAGAATAGAGTCCTTCTCAGTTGCTTTTGAGACAAAACATGTTTCAATAGATGTTGATACTTTAGAACTCATATTTAAGACATAAATATCATTTGATCGAGGTGATCGCATGACAACCATGTCCTAGGGAATCACATATCCCGGTTTCAAAATCGGATATTCTTTATCAGTAAATACTGTAGTGAACTTCTTGTCACAGATGTGAGAAACGCTCAATAAGTTATGATCAACTTTGTCACAGTAGTTTACTTTTTCAAATGTAATACGCCCATTCGAAACATCACCTTCTTGTGTAATCATACCCCCATAATTCCCAGCAAACGCCACATAACCCCCTTGAATATTTCTCACATTTGTAAAGAGGTCGAGATTTCCAGTAATATGACGAGAACATCCGCTATCCATAATCCAGTTTTCACCAGAAATGGTCTTGGATTTACCCTACACACAAAAGAAAATGATTAGTTTAAAAAGGCAGCCCATGCCTCAGTCTTGGGCACCTTTTGGTTTCCATGAGAAACATTAAACTTAGCCGAATTCAACTGTTGTTCAGCAAGTTGAGAATAAGTTACAGGCTTCTTAGACTTTCGTCTCATATAAGCAGCTTGAACGACATTTGAATTCACATTCTTGCATATCGGTTCAGTTGGAACAAACTTTGGTTTAACTTGACCATAAGTTTCATTCACATGAACTACCTTTCGAGGATTCATGTTTGAGAACATGATGTGAGTATCATCATCATACGACACAGGTTGTTTCAGAATTTCTTTTATCAAAGGAACCGGTTTCGATTGGTCCTTGACAAATGGATGAAGATTCTGATATTTCTTCCGTCCACAGTTTCTCACAACATGACCTTGTTGACCGCAAAGAAAGCAGCTTCGCATGTCCACATGATCGTTTTGAGATTTAGCGGTAACATATGACACAGAAGGATGATGACTCACATTCTTGGTAAAACTCTTAGCCAAATCATCAGATGACACCGATTTCTTTCTCAAATAAAATACCAAATGTCATCTGATGATTTGGCTAAGAGTTTTACCAAGAATGTGAGTCATCATCCTTTTGTGTCATATGTTACCGCTAAATCTCAAAACGACCATGTGGACATGCGAAGCTGCTTTCTTTGCGGACGAAAAGGTCATGTTGTGAGAAACTGTGGACAGAAGAAATATCAGAATCTTCATCCATTTGTCGAGGACCAATCGAAACCGGTTCCTTTGATAAAAGAAATTCTGAAACGACCTGTGTCGTATGATGATGATACTCACATCATGTTCTTAAACATGAATCCTCGAAAGGTAGTTCATGTGAATGAAACTTATGGTCAAGTTAAACCAAAGTTTGTTCCAACTGAACCGATATGCAACTTGACAAATGGATGAAGACTCTGATATTTCTTCTGTCCACAGTTTCTCAAAACATGACCTTGTTGCCCGCAAAGAAAGCAGCTTCGCATATCCACATGATCGTTTTGAGATTTAGCGGTAACATATGACACAGAAGGATGATGACTCACATTCTTGGTAAAACTCTTAGCCAAATCATCAGATGACACCGATTTCTTTCTCAAATATAAATCTAGATTAGAGCAGTTTGAAAAAACTTTGCAAAGTATCGGTTCCAGTAGATTTTACAAACTGAACTTTCTTAGCATGTTTTAAGACTTGCTTAGCTTTATTCAAGGGGTCATATGTAATTGATGTTTTAGCTTGAGCATACTAACATTCAAGATCTTGAATCTTGGAGGTTTCATTTTGAAAAACACTTTCAATCAGTTCCGGTTTAATGATACTAATTGGAATGTCTTTCTCAGTGAACATCGTGTCAATTCCTTTTAATTTAAACACACGACCAGTTGATGTCATGGAAACATTAGGATTGATAAAACGCAACAAATCCTCATCCGAAATTTTGGGCTTTTTTGGTTTCTTAGATTTCACTGGTTTAACCTTAACATGATCTTCTTGTTTCACCTGAGTTGTGTGTGAACCATACACAACCTCCTCAAATTCATGAGGTTCACAAAGAATGTGATTAGAACTTGAAATGTTCTTGTTTTTGTGTATAATTTCAGGTTCAAACACATCCTCAATGATGACTTTTTCAACATTTTCAACAAAAACTTTATTGCTTTGAACATGAGGTTTTTGAATTGTTGATTGTGCTTTAACATTTTCATGTTTAACTGGTTTAGCTTTTTCTGAAATCAGAGGTTCTTTTACAATCCTATCCTCTTCTTTTCTAGCAAAAGGATTTGGTTTGTAATCATTCTGAAAAGGTGGTGGAATTTCAACAAAGCCTATACATTTCTTTGAATCTTTTTGCTTACCAGATACTTCTATTATTTCGTTTAGCAAAAAGGAAGAGTTTCTGAATTTGCCCAATTTGTTTTTTAACTCAAGAACCTCATTCTCAAGCCCGGTTATCTTTGATCTATGTTTCAAAATTTCTTGAAACTTTTGATCATTGATAGTCATTTTAACAGATAACTCAGCTTTGAGATCATGGTTACTTGTCGACAAAGTATCAATCTTCTCTCGAGATCTCATTTGAGATTCCAAAGATTGTCGATAAGTATCCTTTAGTGAAGCAATTTCTTTCACTAAACTGTCATTGTGATTTTTCAAGGAATCTAGCTTAAGTTTGTTTTTCTCACATTCAACACAAAGAACAGAAGGACTAACCTCATTGATTTTGGCCATGCAAGCAAACGTAGTTGGAAGCTTTTCACATGATTCATCAGAATCAGACTCAGTATCATTGTCAGAAGATAGTTCGCTTCCACTTGCATCTTGGAAATTCTCAGTTGATCCAAACATTGCCAGATTTGCTTGATTGTTATGGCACAACAATCTTTGTGACCAGTCATATCCATCTAAGTTGGACAACATTGCTTGTGATCCAGAAGGCAGCAGTTTAGTTCCAGAAGACTTTCCCGAATCATTTCCACTATTACCAGATGAATTCTGATCTGCTTTCTGGGACCAGTGTACTCCTTCTTCGGCTTATCACATTCTTTAGCAAAATGCCCAAACACTTAACAGTTATAGCACTTGACCTTTAATTTATCAAATCCCAACTTCTTGTTCAAAGATGGAAGATCTTTACCCATTCTCTGCATAAGCGTTTTCACTTTTCTGACTATCATGGCCATATTTCACTTCAAATCCTTCAGTTCCAAATCATCAGGATCAATTTGATCATAGTCTTCATCAGTCAAATCGCTCGTTGCAATCTTACTACTAACCAGATTCTCATATGAAGTCATGAAGGAAGACAAGAAAGAAAAGTTTTGTTCGGCCTCCCTCATGTTCACATTTGGTTGTGATGAGAATTGATTTGCAGGTGATGACGTTCCAGACCCTTCAGATGAACCAGAAATACCAGATGATCCAGAATTTCCAGCAGTGTAAAAACAAGCACGTGGATCACTATAAATAGTTGTAGCATTATCATTTGCATTTTGTGTAAGAAATGCAGTGATAGGAGAAATGGTTGAACTCAACGGCATACTTCCACTATAAAAGGCAGGATCTTGATTATCCTTAAAAGACTTCTGACATTTAAGATCGCATTCTCGTGCTTCGATCTTTTGCATGAATTCAGATGCTGTCAAATCTTCATTGTTGAAGTAATTATTCTCTTTCAGAACCATCAAGAAAGTAGAGTAAGAACTCGGTAAAGCACTATTAATGGTGTCTATCTTATCAACTTCAGACGTTTCTAACTTCATCTTTTCCATCTCAGCTATCAAATGATTAAACCTTGTTTTCATTTCTTCAACAGTTTCACCCTTAAGTAGGTTAAAGTTTCTAAATTGAAACTTGAGCATAACCTTCTTACTTTCAGCGGTATTACCCATACTCCTCATACGAATGTGTTGGAATAATGAAGCACAAATCTTTATGCTACCAACTTGATGAAAGATGTTTTCGGGTAAAGCCATTGTAAGAGTAGAGTAAGCTTTTTATTTCAATCCCTGACGCTTTTTTTCTTCTTGAGAGTATTGAGAGATAGCCTTAGGTGTAAACCCTATAGTTTCATCTCCAATCATTGGAACAGTGTATACCTCATCCAAGCAATATGAACAATCAGGGTGAACTGACCCTAGATGAGCACGGAAACGGGGTTCCCATTTAGAAAAATCGCTAAATTTCATTAAACGTGGACACTTTGAATGTGAACCGATCTCGGTGTCCATTTGTAACATTTGTTGCATAAGCATATTTTGGGAAGCTAATGCATGCATTCCAGCCATTTTGAAAAATAACAAGACTTTCAAACTCCAAGGGTTAAGATTGAAAATATCTTAACGAATTGTGAATAGTATTGTTTTAACGAACTGCAAACAGTAGTTAACGAATCACACTTCACGAATTGAAAGTTGTCCTGGTAACGAATCAGAAACAGTGTTAACGAATCTGAAACAGTAGCACACGAAGTAGATTATAACAAACTGGTCTACGAATTAAGTCAAGTAAAGAATTAGTTTGACTAAATAGGTTAACAAATCAGGTGGTTCTTTATAACGAATCACTAAATATAAACTTAGCGAATTAAAATCACGAACTGTTGAGTTTCTGTAACGAATCACTAAGAGACTTGTTAATGAATTAGGTGACGAATTAGCTACAGTTGATAACGAATCAACTATAGCGAATCAGGTTGTTACAATGGTTGTAACAAACTCTGACAACTATTGTCACATGGCAAAAGTTGTTAGAATTAAGTTAACGAAGTGAGACACGTGTTTCACGAATTGAAGAGCACGAATCAAAAAAAGTAACGAATTGGGTCACGAATTAGATAGTAACAATAACGAATTAGCTTGAAGTTTTAACGAATCTTCAGCAAACAGATGAAGATCTTCAAATCTTCAAACCTTCAACATACATTTCCAGAATTCTGAAAAAATATGAACACCAAAACCAAAACCCAAATCTGTAATACTCAACCAATTCAACACCAAATTACACAAATTACCTATCAATCTACTCGGAAACACAACGCGAAACCAACTCAAACCATCCCGTAACCAATTAACCTTAACTTATGATCAATTCGACCAAAAACAATCACTCTGTTTTCGACCAAAACAGATCCAAACCAATAATCAATTCCAACTCAAATCGATTATCACTTTCAGTCCGCAACACCTTCCAAATTCCTTAACGATCACGGGTCCAATCCAAATCAATCCATATTCGATCAATTCACACTAAATCTGATCCAAACTCAACCCGAACACAAACTTATATCAAAATAACAATTAAGAGTCCATAATTAACTAATTAACACTCAAATTGCAAGCAATCGAGCAACCGAAAGCTCTGATACCACTTGTGAATACCTTAATCAATCAGATCTAAGATAATAATAACTAAACGGATCTAGCTCATGATGTTATATATTGATTATATGTTAATGTTAAGTCTATGTATATATATTAATGGTATATATGTATATGTATAATATTAGGTTGAAGATTGAGAGAAAAATGATTTGGACAGAGGTTCGATACTGTTAACTCAATACTTAAATTAATTAGTGTATGAAACACTATATATTGAAGATGGGTCTAGTTCGTTACACATTCCGTAACGAACTAGCCACCCACTTCGTTTTATACAATAAACAGAATAAACTTAACGAATCACCCCCCTGATTCGTTAAACATCCTTAACGAATCAGGAGGGAACATAACTTAAGTCTAGTTCATTAAACATCTTTAACGAACTAGATGACTACATTAACGAACTACATTAATAACTTAATAAATATTACATTAATTAAACGATAATTACAAAGACTCGAGACGCAAAACCGTGTACTAACAAATAATAATAATATAAACGCAACAGCAGCCCCACCCACCTTTCTTGCCCGATTTTCCGGCCGGTGATACCATGTTTTCCGGAGACCTTGTTATAATTCCGTAAAACCCGTTTTTGACTTAAATAATTAATCTAACGCGTTACTCCACTAACTAAAATCATTAAACAAAGATAATTAACCCATTATAACAACCTTAAATCACGGATTTAAATCCAGGAAACCGTTGGATTCCCTCAACATCATTAACGACCCATTTAACACCTATACGCTCCGATTAACACTATAAATAGGACCCTCATCTTCAACTAAACTTGTACCAATCATCTTTTTCATCTCAAACACTCTCAATATCTTGTAATAATCTCTCAAGTTCGTTTTTCCGGCGAGGTCCCGTTCTCCGTCAACCCAGAACCATTAGAGGTAATAATTATATGGTTTTGATTCGTTTGTAGCCAATTAACCAAACCCCTAACATAAATTAATCAAACATTGAACAATTTGAGAGTATTGAATCTAGGTTTTCTTGAAGAAGATGATGTTTTTGGGTAGTAGTATATAATAAATTGTTTTCATATTCTAACTAAATAACAATCTGGTCTAGTGGCTAAGTCACTTTTGTTTGGCCACAAGGACCCGACAGTTTTTGTTTTATTTTTTTAAGCTTTATATTATGTAAAAAATCAAATTAAATTTATTAAAATTCTTAAAAATTAAATAAAAATCTTTTTAAGTTAAATAATAATTGTTTCAACTCATTTTTAGCATTTGCATTCAAAAACCAAACTTTTACAAATCCAACTTTCGTTTCCGTTAAGTTTTCGTTTGAAACCTAATTAATATTATATTTTCGTCAAACTTTATAACACGCTAACATAGTTATCTTCAAACTAAAATATACCGTTAACATCAAAATCCCATAAACGTTATAACTATCAAACTCGATATTAATCTCGTAATTTAAATTTAAACTAATATTAAATAAATAATTTATTAATAATTCGTTAAAATTTGTTAACGTATAAAATAATATTATAATATCAAACTCAATAATAAAATGTACATTCAACACTTCAAAATCATGACAACCCGAGTTATCTACTTTTTATAAGTCGTTAGTTAATATTTTATTTTGTACTTTTAATTCTAGTTCGTGAAGTTCAATTGCTTCGGTTTCTTTTACGCGTTTTCAATTTTATTTCAAGTTTGTCTTCAACTTCAATGTGAGTTTCTCACACCCCATTTTTACCTTTTTATAACTTTTGGGGGTAGTATATATATCCTATCCAAATTACAATTTCGTTTATTCATTATTTACAAACTACAATTCATTACATGGACTTGTGTGTTTATTTGATTACTTGCTCAAAGATTGCGTGCTCATGGTTTCCTCATTAAGTATGATCATACGCCCCCTATGCACTCATGACCTCGATGTTATGAGTGGAATAGTGACCCCCGATTCGAGTACGTTGGTTGTTACCAACGTAAAGGACACTTCTTGTGCTATTATCCGAGTACATTGGTGCACAATCCCAACTGGAAAGGACCTTACTTGCTCATTTACACTTGTTCATAGAATTGTAGATTTTTATGTATTTATATCAAGACTTGTGTGAACTCACCAACTATTCATTTAGTTGACATTATATATATATATATATATATATATATATATATATATATATATATATATGCTACATGTATCTTATTTAGAGGATGCTACCATGACAAAGACATTAGTACTAAAGATATTCAACTTAAATGGATGAATTGCTTAAATGTGTATTTCTTTGTATTTCGCTTACTTCCAAACTTGTGTAGTTGTTGTTTAAATAAATTAATGATAATATTGTCATTTAATAGTGTCACATGTGTTTTGAGAAATCTGTACGTCACACTCGGGCGTATTCCGCTTTAGCCGGGGTGTTAAACAATATAGCTCGGCTCACACACCGCAACAAAATGGAGTTGCTAAGAGAAGGAACAGAACTCTTATCGAGGTGGCAAGAACTATGTTATGTGATTCAAAGCTACCTTTGTTCTTCTGGGCTGAAGCGGTCAACACGGCCTGTTATGTTTAAAATAGAGTACTGATCAATAAATCTCAAATGAAGACTCCTTATGAGATTGCTTATGGTCACAAGCCCAAGGTTGCACACTTTTGAGCTTTTGGATGTCCGTGTACTTTTCTAAATCTCGAAACGACACCAAAGTTTGGAGTCAAAGATGATGATTTCTACTTTGTTGGATATGTTGGTCGTACCGCCTACAGGGCTTACAACAAGTCAACGAAGCAGATAGTGGAATCTTATGACTTGCGCTGGCTTGAAGAAAATGAGACTGATGCTCGTGTTGGTCCTGGCTGGTTATTTGATTATAATGAACTGTTTAAGCCATTTAATGTGTTTCCAGTTGTTGATACAGAAATTCAGGTGTTGGTGCTTCAAATTTTGTTGATGAGGAATAAGACATTTCTACTGACTCTCATATGTCTCTAGTGCTGAGTATTGACCTATCGGAATCATTGGACACTACTTAGCCATTGCCAGCTAGCCAACAAGAAAGTATTACTGAGACTGTGTCTTCACCAGAGCCTGCAGCCGATGCTTCATCAGTTGAGGGCAAGAGTGCTATTCGACAATTTTTGGAAGCACTCTATTCCTAGATGTCATACCAAATGAATTCATTTCCAGTATTTGGTACTCACACAGTACGACGACATTTGGATGGAAGAACCCTCTTTCTGAAGTCCTTGAAGATCCAACAAATTTACCTTCTACCAGCTCTGTTACCGGTCATTCAATTCCAATAAGAATTCAACGAGATCATCCAATCGACAATGTCATAGGTCCTCTTAAAACAGGCGTGTCAACCAGAAGTAAGACAAGACTCATCAACAGTTGTTTATTCTCCTGTTTCATATCTCAGATTTAACCTAAGTCAGTTGAAATGGCTTTAAAAGAGCCAAGCTGGGTGGACGCCATGCATGAGGAATTGAATCAGTTTGAGAAAATCAAAGTTTGGAGACTGGTTGAGCTGCCCGTTGGAAAGAAAGCCTGAGATACAAGATGGGTTTTGCGTAACAAGCAAGATGATAATGGAGTTATTGTTCGAAACAAAGCGCGTCTCGTGGTTTTCGTCAGGTTCAAGGTTTAGACTACACTGAGTGTATTTTCCTGTGGCTCGTCTTGAGGCCATTTGAATTTTCCTGGCATTTGCCTCCTATATGGGGTTCATGGTTTATCAAATGGATGTCAAGACAACGTTTTTGTATGGAGAAGTCAAGGAGGAAATTTATGTGGATTAGCCACCAGGCTTTGTTGACTCAAAGCATCCTACTCACGTTTACAAGCTAGACAAAGCTCTCTATGGTCTTCACCAAGAGCTCGGGCATGGTATGCAACTTTGATGTCTCACCTACTGGGGTATGGGTACAAGAGACGAACCATCGATCAGACTCTGTTCCTTAAAACTGTTGGGAAAGATCTGATCTTGGTTCAGATTTAGGTAGATGACATCATCTTCTGGTCTACCAGTACTGCTCTATGCTCTGAATATGAAGAAGTGATGAAGAAAACATTTGAGATGAGCTCTTTGGGGGCGATGAAGACTTTTCTGGGATTACAGGTTCGTCAGAGTTTAACGTGAAGTCGAAGACTCACTCAAAAATAAGCCGATTACAACTATTAGATAGCGATAAGCGGGTATCGAACACAGTGAGTTTGTGGAAAGTGCGTTACTGAGTAGCTATAAAATTTAACTATATTAAACTAAATGCAAAAAGTAAATTCAAGTATTTGGTTGTTTGGTTTTGATTAACAAAAATAATTAAACCAATAAACGAGTTTTAAACAATATAAGAAACAATGCTCTCTCCCGATTTCAGGTTTTCAATATTGATAATGTTAATGTTTACTTTTGGGATGAACTACATAGACATAATTCATGAAAGTGGGTTTGAAAGTGATCAAAGAGGACGAAGTACTTGGGTTATAAAAAAAACTCAAGGTTATCACTCAATAATCAATATAATATAGCTAACCCTAATTCTCTTCTACTAAATCTCGATTGCCTATGGCACCAAGAACGGATAGTCAAGAACACGAATTTATACTATACTACAATTACAAGGCAAACTCATAATCACCATAGTAATACAATCAATTGATCAAATTACTATCCCACAAATAACATAAACAATTCACAAATAGTCAATTAAAACCTTACAATTCGGGAGAGAACACAAAGGGTATTAGCCACTCATCATTCGGTTCATCATAGCATAAATCAAAGTATGTAGATGAATCTCCAATCCAATTCAATGATACAATCACCCGAATCAAGTACTTTCCCTCCCAAAATCGTCCTAGAGGTGTTTTTAATGAAAGATAGATGAAAAGACATCCCAAAAACGAGTAATAAAACAAAAGAATTCGGCAGTTACGACATGAACCGTGTCCCACGGTTCACACCGTGGGTCACAGTGATCTTCTTGAAATGCTGGACCGTGGCCCACGATCCAACCGTGGGTCACGGTGACATCAGAGGCCACGGTACGGTGGCCTCTGTTCCTTTTTGCACACCTGGACCGTGGCTCACGGTGGAGACCGTGGGCCACGGTGGACTTCAGCCTTGCCTTCCCGTTTTTCACTTCTTTTGACCTCTCTCGCGTCTTCGGCTCATTTGGTTGCCTCGGTATACTCCATAATAGCCCCGGAACCTCCTTTGAGCCTACAATTCACCAACAATACCTTAGTTATCTAATTCCACAAAATAAACAAATTCAAAACATGATTATTACGGCTTTAAATCAATTAAGGGTTGTCCCATGGACCACCCGTCACATTCCCACACTTAAACGTTGCTTGCCCCCGAGCAACATTTCAACACTAACTTTCTATTGCATTCAACTTGTATCCACCAATATTACCACAAAACCGGTTCAGTTAAGGTCCCAAGTCATTCCATATTCCCTTGTTTTTATTTGTTGCACTAGTTCACTTGACTTTCCATTTAAACCATAGATTTCTAACTAAACCTAACATGCTTTCGGTTTTTACCTATACATAACACATTTACACATTAACCTTTTTATTGGTGATCATCCATACATTTCATATTTAATCAATTATCCTCGCATACGCTTGTACAATCATCAAATCTCCACCTATGTAAATGCTTATTGACATGAATACAAATCAAGAGGTCTTAAAACGGGTTGTAATGGGGCCAAGTGTAAGGGTGTGGAAGGGAATATTGAAAGTAGCTCAAGCGATCCGATCCGACTTATTACAAACAAACTAAGTAAAAAAATAAAATAAAATAAACAACTATAAACATCACTAACTTCTCTTTTTTTCCTTTTTTTCTCATTTTTTTCACTCAATACATAATACTTTGAACATTGCAATTCTAATACAAACTTTTTTTTGAACTAATATAATACTTGAACATTACATACTAGCATGATAAACATAATGCTTCACATCTCTAACTGATAAATACTAAAACAATTACATAGAAACCTATTAAGTCGGATCGTTTCGCAAAATAACACCGGGGTTGATTAAATAAAAGAATAGGCCCAATAAGGTTTTCTAAAGGAACCAACCCCCCGCCCCTCACATAACCATCCTCATATGTATAATGTATGAGGCCCCAACCCCCCAAAACCCACACTCTCGCTCATCCAGACGAGGCTTAACCTAAGTGCCTCTATCACTTTTGCACTCATGCCACGCTAAGATCTTGAAATGCACTAATTGTACAAGTTCTGTTGGTGCATAAATGTCAGTAGTTCATATGTCTAGTGTCTGTAATCGAGTCTGTAATATTGTTTATGTATTTGTTTGTTTAAAGCGAAGTTGTTGACAAGTTCGCTTAGGCGAACTTGTTAACCAAGCGAAGTTGTTGACAAGTTCGCCTAGGCGAACTTGTTGAACGAGCGAAGTTATGGACAACTTCGCCTGAGGCGAAGTTGTCGTGTATTTATATAGGTTACGGGTGTTGGTTTTAGGTGGTTAATTTACGTGTAATTCGGTGAGTCAAGTGACGTGAGGTCGAGAGTCTGTAAGTATCACGTGTTGAGTTATTAATATAACGTGTGTTTTGTTCGTATCGTGTTCGTGTGTTCGTGTGCTTGTGTTCTACGTCCGTAACGATCTACACAGGGATTCCGCACCTGTGTATATCGGGATATCTCGTGTGATCCGTCCAGGGAACCTACAATTGGTATCAGAGCTTTTGCTCGATTGTGTGGTTCGGGATATTCACGCGGGTGTAGAATTCGTCCCATTTCGACTATTCACGAGATGAGTTTTTGGTGTTTTTGCTCATTCTAGCCTCCTACCAGTGTGTTCAAGCCTTTAAACCGTCAAAAACGTCGTTAAAATCCAATTTTCAGATCTGCAGAGAGTTTAAGTTCGTCAGGCGAAGTTGCTGTTCATCAGGCGAAGTTGCCGTCAGGATACGTAGGGTTTAAGCGAAGATATAAGGAGAAGCGAAGTTATTTACAACTTCGCCTACCTCCTCAACTTCGCCTAACTCAGCGAAGTTCTCATCAAGTTCGCCTAGCTCAGCGAATTTTTCTTCAAGTTCGCCTACTTTCTAAGTTCGCTTACCCTAAGCGAAGTTATTCTCAACTTCGCCCAGTCACGCGAATTTAAGAAGGATCCAGCGAAGTTATTACTTAAGCGAAGTTATCCTTAACTTCGCCTACAGTACTGTTCAGAGGAAATTTTTTTTAAACTTCGCCTACTCAGAATTTTTCGGGTTTCTTAGTTTTCAAGAAGAATGTCGTCGATCAACATTTCGGAGCTTGTAAAGATGGAAGTTGAAGCGGGGTCAGCTACAAAGGCCCCAAGGTTGCTGAAGGGAACCGAATTTGTCGCGTGGAAGGATCGGTTCATACAATACGTTAAGTACCAGGATGCGAAGATGTGGGTATGCATCCAAGATGGATATATTCCACCAGTCATGGAGTATGAGGGTCGAGACCAAATCAAGAAATACAGTAAAATGGAAGAGGAGGAGAAAAAGATGTATGAAGCAGAAAGCAAGGCTCATGCTGCAATCACAATGGCTCTTCCACAGGAGATCCTCCATACGTTCAGAAAGTATACATCGGCTAGAGAGCTTTGGGAAGCTCTTGAGAACAGATTTGAAGGAAATGTAGGTATTCGGGCTTCAAAGATAAAGTTGCTCAAAACTCAATTTTCAGTCTTTAAGTACTTAAAGAACGAATCTCTTGATGATATTATCTCTCGATATTATCATCTAATAACTGAATTGAGTAACTACTCCATTTCCTACCGAGAAGAAGAGATTGTGGAAAAGCTTCTCGATGCCCTCCCACCAAAATGGGAGATGTATACTGTACTGATGAGGGAAGACAAGGACTTCCCTACTTATGATCTTGAAACCACTGTCAACAAGCTCAGAACTTTTGAGCTTAATATGGTAAGAAAAGAAACATCTATGGATCAGGTTCAAGATCCAGGCATGTACGGTGCTAAGTAAACTCAAATTCAAGTTCAAAGACTGATTCTGCCGCCTACTACTCGAAGGGCGAGTCTCGTGACAAGTCTTCACAGGAGGGGCATGTGTCAGTAAACTCAAATGGGGATGTTTGCTTTGTTGCGGGTGGATCAAGTGGTACTCAACAGACAGCAAGCAAGAGTAGTGGATCTTCAAGTTCCTCAAGCAATAATTACTCTAAGATGCCAATGAGCGTCAAATCTGCTGAAGAGCAGTTTGGCCTCTATGCTTCGTTTATTGCTTCATATGAAAACTATATTCAAGGAAAGGTTGTTGATCCAGCGATGCTGGATGAAGACTATGACCAGATCGATGCTGATGATCTGGAGAAAATGGATTTACAATGGCAGATGGCCATGATAGTGAGGAGAGTGAAGAAGTTTATGAGAAAGACGGGGAGAAAGTTTGTTGGTGGCAGGCCAGGGTTCGACAAGTCTAAGGTGAGGTGCTATAACTGTCAACAAAACGGGCACTTTGCCAAAGAGTGCAGAAACGAGCGAGTTGAACGTGGTCTAGGCCGGTCTGCACAGCACACTGGGAGTAGTAAAGAAGTCAATGCCATGATGTCCAGAGAAGCAGGTGAATACAACTGGAACCTACATTCGAATGAAACTAGTGAGCAGGCAAATATGGCTAAGGTTGAGAATGAAGATTGTGAGAAGATTAACGGAGAAGAGAAAGCTACTGGTAAAGAAAAAGCTTTCATGACAGATAACAATGATCAACTCTCCGAGGTAAGTTCTAAATCTATTTGTACTAAATGTGAGAATTTGTCTGAGCAACTTGCTACCATAACTGATCAGTATGTTCGTTTAGATGCTGAATTTAAAACTCTTAAAGAAGATCATCACTTTATGAAAGCAAGAGAAAACAGTTACAAAGTTAAAATAAAAGCATGTGAAAAAGATGTTAAAAGCTTAAAAACAAAACTTGCTAAAAAAATTAAAGTAATTGATCTCAGTTATGAGGTTTTAGAAGAAAAAAACTAAACTGATTGCTGAACGAGAAAAGCAGATTGCTGACCACCAGGTGAAAGTGGTGGAACTGAACCGAAAACTTGAGCAGTTCAGAAATTCCTCAGCTATTCTTGATCACCTTGTTAGTGATCAAGGTACCTCTACGAAGAGAGGAGGAATTGGTTATCACGAGGTTCCACCACCTTATAACCACAATTACACTTTTAACCCTAGTGTTCAGAAATTGTTTGATTTTGAAGTTCCTCAGACAGTTCCAATCAAGGTTACGAGTAAAGAACCAAGTGTTAGTAGAAGCGAAACGAGTTCGCCTGTTTCAAGTGTGAAAATTTCTGTTACAAGTCCAGTCTCATCAGATTCGGATAAGTTGTCTGAATCGGGTAAGACAAAAGAGAAGGTAGTGTTACCCACTGGTGGAGAAAAAGATAAAACTTATAAAAAGAGTACTTCACTCAACCCGTACGTCCCACCTTATGTGAGACGAACGGCCGGTAACACAGCCTCGACATCCAAAACAACCTTTGAAAAGAAAATGGAGCATATGTGTTGTTTTAGGTGTAATAAGTTAGGACATCTTGTTGCAGATTGCCCTCTGACGCCGAAATTCAGAGGTGTGAGGCCTATTAAAACTAAGCGTAAGCCTAATGGTAATTTTAATACTGCTAAAAATGAAAACCCTTCAAAGTTCCAAAATGTAACTAATTCAGGTTTTCACAGAAACAAACCTCAGTTTAACAATGCTAATAACCAAACCACAAGATATAATACTGTCAATACACATAGGTTTGGAAGGCCTCACACTCAATTTCCAAGGAGATTTCCTAATAGGACTGACAGGAATTATCCAGATGCTAACTTTGGAAAGCAGAAGTACGGGATGTATAGATCCAAGACCAATTGGTCTTGGGTCCCTAGATTCTAATCCTTTGCTTTATTGTGCAGGAACAGTTGAACAGGGCTGCCCACAGTCTTTGGATTGTAGATAGCGGCTGTTCCCGGCACATGACGGGTAACAAATACTTGTTGCACGACTTAAAACCTGTTCAAGGAGCGAGAGTTAGCTTTGCCGGAGAAAGTGGAGGCAGAATTACTGGAAGAGGAACGGTGTCAAAGGGAAAAATGACTCTTGAGAATGTGAACTTTGTAGAAGAGTTGAAGCACAATCTGCTGAGTGTGTCCCAGATTTGTGATAAGGAATACACTGTACATTTCACGAAGAATGAGGCGATCGTGTTGAAGCCTGGTTTTCAGATACCAGACGAGTGGATAGTGATGAAAGCTCCACGTGATACAAATACTTATGTGATGGATATGAGGTCTACTGAAATGGCCACGGAAGAATCATGTTTAATGACGAAAGCAAGCGAATCGGAATCCGAATTGTGGCACAGGAGGATGGGGCACATTCATCTTCGGAAGATGAACCACATTGTCAGGAATGGACTTGTGATGGGCGTTCCCTTGAAAAGTTTTAACTTTGAAGACAAATGTATTGCATGCAAGAAGGGAAAGCAACACAAGAAATCTCATCTCACCAAGAAGGTCAACTCTATTGCCAGTACTCTAGAACTGCTTCACATGGATCTCTTCGGTCCCGTGAATGTAAAAAGTCTAGGAGGTACCTCTTACTGCTTGGTGATCACTGATGACTACTCGCGATATTCGTGGGTATATTTTCTGAAATCGAAAGATGAGACGGCTCAAATGGTGAAGAATTTGATTTCCAAAGTTGAGAACGTCATGGGTAAAACAGTGAAGTTCATCAGGAGTGACAATGGAACGGAGTTCAAGAATTTTGAAATGGAGATCTTCTGTCTTCAGAAAGGAATTGAACACCAATACAGCGCTCCGTATACTCCGCAACAGAATGGAGTGGCTGAAAGGAAGAACCGAACTTTGATTGAAGGAGCCAGAACTATGCTGGCAGATTCGAAGCTTCCTGTGATGTTCTGGGCTGAAGCAGTTGCTACAGCCTGCTATGTTCTGAATAGAGTGTTAACCGTTAAGAGACTTGGTAAAACGTGTTACGAGCTTATGCATGGAAGGAAGCCCAACTTGAGTGGTCTTGAACCATTCGGGTCCCCTTGTTCGATCTTGAAGACAAATTCTAAATTTAGCGAAGTAGCCGATGAAGGAATCTTAGTCGGTTATGTTGTTGGTACTCCCAACAGACGTGTCTTCAATACTTCGACCTGCAAGGTGGAGGTGGTGTGTAACACCGACATCACAAGTTACCAACCGCCAAAACCAAGCAATGGATCTGCTGAGCTTTTCGACTATGTTAAGCTTTTTAAGTCTTTTAACATACCAGATTTGGAAATTTCTGAAGAAGAAGAAAGAGTTGCGACGAAGATGATACTTGATGAGGAAGAAAATCTATTGCAAAGACAGCTGATTGATAAATGTCAACCTTCCTCATCAAACACTATCGGTACCCCTGCTGCCTCAACTGAAGAAGAATTTATCAATCCTTTTCACTCTCAGCCAGAAACAACCATTGACGAGATCTCTTCTAATTTGGAAGATAATTTGCATGTCGGTTATGTTCCGACCACGAGAATTCATAAAGATCACCCTTTGGATAATGTGATTGGTGATGTGTCCTCAGGTGTCCAAACGAGAAGTAGCTTGAATGAACACACCTGTGTTTATATGAGCATTAAGGAGACTGGAATAATCAATGAATGCCTGTACACCTGCTTTATAAGCCAGATTGAACCGAAGAATTATCAAATGGCTTTAAAGGACAGCTCGTGGGTCGAAGCCATGCAAGAAGAGTTGGCTCAATTCGAGAAGATGGAAGTTTGGACCTTGATTGAAAAACCAAAGAATGTGCATGCGATAGGCACAAAATGGGTGTTTAAGTGCAAGAGAGATGATAAGGGGATTATTATAAGAAACAAAGCGAGGCTAGTCGTTAAAGGTTTTAATCAACAAGAGGGGATTGATTATAACGAAGTGTTCGCTCCTGTCGCCAGGTTGGAAGCCATAAGATTGTTTTTAGCGTTTGCTGCTTATGAAAAGATGAAGGTGTTTCAGCTAGATGTGAAGAGTGCGTTTTGAATGGGAAAGTTGATGAGGTTGTGTATGTTGAGCAACCTCCGGGTTTTCCTGACCCAGACTTTCCAGATCACGTGTACAGGTTGAGCAAGGCGTTGTATGGATTACATCAGGCACCTCGTGCCTGGTATTCAACTTTATCGGATTACTTGCTCGAGAATGGTTTTGAAAAAGGGAAAATTGATAGCACGTTGTTCTTCAAAAGAGATGGAAGCGACTTCCTACTGGTACAAGTCTACGTGGATGACATTATATTTGCTGCGTCAAAAGTCTCCATGTGTCAGGAGTTTGAAGCCGTTATGAAGAAAAGGTTTGAAATGAGTGCTATGGGTGAACTAACTTTCTTTCTAGGATTGTAGGTTGATCAGAAGAAGGACGGGATGTTCATTCATCAGACGAAGTATGTTCATGATGTGCTCAAGCGCTTCAAGATGGAGGACAGTTCTCCATATGATACTCCAATCTGCATCAATCACAAATTGGGTGCTGAAGTAGACGGTGATGCAGATGTGGACCCAACTCAATATCGGGCAATAATAGGTTCTTTAATGTACTTAACAGCATCTAGGCCTGATATAATGTTTGTTGTTTGTCTTTGTGCACGTTTTCAGGCAAATCCAAAAGAATCTCATTTGAAAGGTGCAAAGAGGATACTGCGGTATCTCAAGGGCAAGCCGAAGCTGGGGTTGTGGTACCAAAGAGGAGGAGACTTGGAGCTGGTCGCTTACACAGATTCTGTTTATGGAGGGTGCAATCAGAGTCGGAAGTCAACAACTGAAGGATGTCAGTTTCTTGGTGGCAGATTGGTGTCGTGGCAATGCAAGAAGCAGACTTCAGTCGCAATTTCAACCTGTGAGGCAGAATACATGGCAGCATCCAACTGCTGCTCTCAGGTTCTTTGGATTCAACAACAGTTGCGCGACTATGGTCTGAATTTCTTACTTACTCCTATTTGCATTGATAACACAGCTGCTATCTCAGTAACTAACAATCCCGTGAAACATAGTAAAACCAAACACATTGACATACGTCATCATTTCATACGGGATTGTGCTGAGAAGAAACCGATAATGCTTGAAAAGGTGGATACGCTTGATAATTTCGCTGATTTATATACTAAAGCGTTTGACAAATCCAGATTTCAAAACCTTATTGAACTGAATGGGATGATCAATCCCGAGTAACCATGCTTTTCTTGTGATATTTAAAAAATAAATAAATAAATAAATAAATAAAAAAAAAAACATCACTAATCGCTTAAAAATATGTCGGTTACATCAGTTTGAAGGACTTGTCTTTGGATATGTTTTGGTCCTCATTCTCTACTTGTAGATTTTGAGGATAGCCATTAACCAGATTACTGATAGTGACCGGGGCGGTTTATGATGAGTTTTTCATTCTTTAGCTTAAAATTAGTCGATCATACTTAGTTAGAAGGACACATACTAGTATGTGGTCGGTCCAGCTGATCCATTGGATCTTCGGGATAGCCGTTTACCTGAAGACTTTGTTTTGGTCGGGGCGATTAATGTTAAAATTTTGAAAGAAATGGGAAATGAAATTATTTTTCAAGTATGTTACTTCGTAAGAAGTTCGTTAGCTATGTTTAACAGAAAATTGATCCAACCTTGGAAAATGATAGATATACTAATTCTGTGTGCTTAACTAGTGAAGTTATTAGGCTTAAAAGGCTTTAGGACAGTCATTGTATGTCATGGTAACTTTTTATGGTGCGTAAAAGTAGACGTGATACAAACTAAATCTACTTGATTTTACGTGGAAACTCCTTAAGAGTTTTGCATGTCTTCATATATATCTTTCCAAATGATAGGCAGAAAAGCGATTACCCAGTCATACACGAGCCCATGTGTGTTCTGATTCCCGTGAAGATAGCGTCTCAAGATACTGCAGTGATCCAGATTCGGGACTTGCAGTTAATTTCTACTTTGAAGTCTATGTTTATTCGAAAAAAAAAAAAAATTTTGGAGTTATTGAAACATTTTAGAGGCGACAAAATCAAGACTTCACAATCATTGAGTAAAAGAGAAGAACGGGATGCAGATCAAGAATACTTACAAGTTTAATCAGACACTATGGGTCGAAGTCAATTCGGGGTGACTTGGGGAAAGCCAAATACGCTTTGAGAATAGATAGGATGCATCAAAATCTCTGAGTTGTTGCCCACTTAAATTTTGAGACTTAATCGAACCTAACTCGTATCACAGAAAAGATGAAAACCACTTTAAGTTATACCTGCTTACAACCTGTCTCTATATGTCATAATACAGCTAAACACGGATCTATGTGACAGTCACGTAATTAGTATGATTCCTGTTCGGATCTTTTCTAAAACGTAGCAGTCCCTATCGAGACTGAAATTTGATCCCTTATACTTTAAATTTTTAAGTTTTTGTACTTAGATAGTTTTATGATTTTTTAACTGGTTACTTAGAATTGAT
This sequence comes from Bidens hawaiensis, assembly GCF_021521415.1. Lineage (NCBI taxonomy): Eukaryota > Viridiplantae > Streptophyta > Magnoliopsida > Asterales > Asteraceae > Bidens > Bidens hawaiensis. The sequence goes on from NW_027491477.1 coordinate 470,315, forward strand.
CATGTCATTTATTTCTTAAAGGGAAGTTTTATAACTTAATTGGAAAAATGTTAAACTCATAAGGTTAAATTTTGTAAATATATAGGCGATGTTGTTGAACAGGCGAAGTTGTGGATAACTTCGCCTAGGCGAAGTTATCCGTAACTTCGCCTGTATAACAGATCCCCTATATAAAGAATACTTAGAGTCAAACTGTTCATTATTCAGCGAACTTATAACCACCGATTTTCACAGCGAACTTAGTGATTTTCCAGCGAACTTAGTGTTTATTTCGATTCCGAGTTATTTTTCCCAGATTTCATTAAGTTCAAGGTTCGAGATGTCGATTTATCATGTATTCTATGTTCATTCATGCTTATGAGGGGTCGTTTGGACCGATTTCGAAACCTCGGACCATCGGAATTTAAAAACCGATTTTCAAATCTTGTTTTTACGTGTTAAGAACTATTCTGATCGTCTAGATAACCTTAAAACCATGTTATTCGGAGTCCTTAATCGTCTAAACTAGCCGAAACATCGGATTTTGAATTTTGAATTATCCTTACTGTCGCCGTTTCAGATTCAGGCGAAGTTAGGGTTTAGGCGAAGTTATCCGTAACTTCGCCTGAAGCTTAAGTTCGCCTGAGGCGAAGTTATCCGTAACTTCGCCTGAAACTTAAATTCGCCTGAGGCGATGTTGAGATGAGGCGAAGTTAACATTAACTTCGCCTGGATCATTTTTACTTAATATTAATTAGACGAACTTAAAGCTGAAGCGAAGTTGTTCCCAACTTCGCCTCATCTTTAACTTCGCCTATACAGAGTTTATCACAACTTCGCTCATGGTAACCAGCGAACTTGTGTTATTCATTAACGTTTATCTAACTTGGTTAGTTTGTTGCAGATATGGCTGCGGTAGCTGGTGCTGGAGGTGCAGGACGAGACGATGGTGATAACCAACGTCAATTTTTCCCGGGTCACAATATGTACATCACCCTTGACCCGGAAGCGAGCGGCGTTGAGGATTACCGCGAGATTATCACTTTCCTCATACGCTCGAGGATTTTTCATGCCATCACGAACACTCTGCCGATATACTTACCAAATATCGAAGACTTTTGGCAGACGGTCGAATACGACTGTCGTGTTGAGCCCCCGGTCATGCGAGCGACTGTGAACAATCAAGAAGTTCAGTTCAATTCTGAACAGATTCGGGTGGCATTACGGTTTGGTGAAGAGACGAGGGACGACCCAACTGAGTTTGTGGCTCTGTTTCGTGATGGAGCGTTTCTCCGAATGGGCTATTCTGGTCCATTAGGCGATTCACAGAGACGGAAGGGTTTTCTACTTGATCAGTGGCGCTTCCTTATGCACGTCATGATAGTTTGCATGTCAGGAAGGAAGGCGGGCACTGACGGTATGGGTGCGACCATGCAGTCCGCAATGACTGCACTGACTTACAATAAACGCTATAGTTTTAGTCAGATGGTCTTTTACGAGATTGACAGACAGAGAAGGGCGATGGCTCGGGTGCGGTTCATTATGTATCCACGTTTCATCCAGATGATATTGAACCATGTGGCTCCGAATCTACCTCAGAGACGGCCGATCAGATACGTGGAATCTGTGAGCAAACGTATCTTTGCTCAATGCCGCATTTCGAGTGCGAGGAGCAACCCTGAACGTCGTCCAAGGCATACTCCACTGTTTGGGTTTTTAATCAACCCAGTGTATGTTCCTGCTGGTGGGGACGAGTTCGGAGATCCTCAACCGCGACAGGCAAGAGCAACTCAAGCTGCACCTGCTGTGCCTGTTGTGTCGGCTGCAGAGGATATAGATCTTGATGCTGTTTTTGGAGGTCAAGGTTATTTCGATATGGATCAAGTTGTTACACATGAAGAGGTGCAGGTCACCGCTGCACAGGGTTCGGGTGTGAGTGCTACTAGAGCAGCAACGTCGATAGCTGACTCAGATTTGGATGAGATCATGAATGAGGGGAGACGGTTGATGGTGTCTCGAGAGAGAACTTTTGGGAAGAGAAAGAGAACGGAGGATGATGATGAGTCAGAAGAGGAAGAAGATATACATAAGCTGATAAGAAGATCAAGACGGGAAAGGACAGGTGCTGGTATGGGAGCTGGAGAGACTTCAAGGATGGTACGTTTTGCTCCGGCTGCACTGTCTGGTATGTCTATCGTTCCTTCTTCTGTACAGGTTACAAGTACAAGCGCTGCGGATGTTCCCGTGGTGGCTACATCATCGGCTGGCATTCCATCTACCACTACCATCCAGACGTCGACTCCAGAGATTGTTTCTTTACCACCTCCAACGTTTACTCAGTCGGTGGTAGCTGCACGATTTGTAGAGTCAACGGTCATCACTACTACAGGGTTATCAGGTATGGTACAACCTGCGGTTACGCCTGCTTCTGATGTCTCGCCTACGCCTATGTCAGACTCAGAGAGAATAGCTTCACTAGAGCGGATCGTGGCAGAGCAATTGAAGACTATTCAACGCCTAGTGGAAGCAAATCAACTACAGTCATCCCTCCTGGTTGAGCATGGGAAAATTATAGATGCCTTGAAGGAGTTCTTGGCATCTCAGGGGGAGATGAGCTGTAAGGGCGACGAGCTAAGGACGAAAAGAAGAAATGACCGAGACGATGATCCCAATGCATCGAAAGATGCAGGTGGTGAGCTGCCAAGAACTTCTCAAGCTCTTGGTACTTCCACAGCTGAGGGGGAGTCTGCCAACGCGGCTGGTGGTTCTGGTGGTGATGATGTGGTGTTGGTGGATGATGACGTGATTGATGCGTTGAGGGAACTTGACGATGATATGTTCAGCGACGATGTGTTGTTTGATGAAGATGTGCTGTCGAGTGATGTGATTGAGAAGATCGGTGAGCAGATTGAGATTGAGAATGAGATTGAGGAAGGAGAGATTGTAGAGGAAAACGTCGAACATGACATCCAGAGGTTGAGAAGGCCGATGTAGGTGATCAGACGGCAGTTGAAGATACTGAATGGGAAGAGCAGCCGAGGTGGAAGGAAGGATATGCTCAAAGGTTCGTCAAAACAAAGAAACCGGCAGTCCCTACAATGTTCAAAAAGAGTTACAATATTAAGGGCTATGCTGAAGCAAAGAAAGGGATTATATGCTGGATTTATGATGAGCGGTTGCGGCTCTTCGTGATTAAACGATATGATGGAATTCAGTACCTTAGAAGAATGTTGAGATCGTTAAACACACTGCCTGAATGTGAGGTTAAAGACTTAGCCAGATTGGGGTTGATCAATCGAAGTGACGATAATATGGCTAGAGTCATAGGGAAAATCGTATGGAAAGAGAGCATAAAGGAAAAGAAGTTTGAGCTGCTGAAACCACAGAAAGGGAAACTTGTTGAAGACAAGGATAGAGGTTTGAGAGCTGATGGAAAGCCTTGGATGGTTATGAAGTATAAACCAATCCGGTGCCTTAAAGAAGTACCGATGAAGCTTATGCCCAAGGATGTGCTCAAAGACCTAAAGTGGTGGTTCGTTGATTGTGAGACAGCGGAGGCAGTGATGGAAGATGAGGATGAACAAGAGATCCTTAGAGTTTATGATCCGATGCATCTCGTTAACTTATCGCAAGCTGATCTGAAGGTGCTTAACGAGAAGAAAATCTTTTATATTCCAGCTTGGAAGGACGAAGCAAGAAAGTATCAACGAGTTGTGTCGGTGTGTGTTAGAGAAGGAGTGCACGCGTGAAGATACAGGATTACGAGACAAGAGCTGAAAGATCAAGATATGAAGCTACTGCCAAGGGGGAGTCTGTTGGTGCATAAATGTCAGTAGTTCATATGTCTAGTGTCTGTAATCGAGTCTGTAATATTGTTTATGTATTTGTTTGTTTAAAGCGAAGTTGTTGACAAGTTCGCCTAGGCGAACTTGTTGAACGAGCGAAGTTATGGACAACTTCGCCTGAGGCGAAGTTGTCGTGTATTTATATAGGTTACGGGTGTTGGTTTTAGGTGGTTAATTTACGTGTAATTCAGTGAGTCAAGTGACGTGAGGTCGAGAGTCTGTAAGTATCACGTGTTGAGTTATTAATATAACGTGTGTTTTGTTCGTATCGTGTTCGTGTGTTCGTGTGCTTGTGTTCTACGTCCGTAACGATCTACACAGGGATTCCGCACCTGTGTATATCGGGATATCTCGTGTGATCCGTCCAGGGAACCTACAAGTTCTATCGGAGAATATCAACTTTTCCACCAACCAATACTTTCTCAATTCTCAAGTGTAAACGAATATGTTATGCAAGTTATTACACCGAAAGCATGCTAACCTTGATTAGAAAACTACATAATCTCTTTTTTTAAAAACAACTAGGCACATGTTATTTAGGGAATTGTGACCATTAAAAGGGACCAAAACTTTACCCGGCATCTTACCACTTTCCGATTCTTTTGAACACATTTTTTTAAAAAAAATTCTATTTTTCTGATATTTTTACTTTTTTTCTGATTTTTTTAATTTTTTTTTTATTTTTAAAATTTTCAACACAGACGAAAACAAACGAAAATTTTCCTCATCCCCACACTTAGGATACATTGTCTCCAATGTACGGTTTTAAGAAAAATAAAACAAACCACTAGTTAAACACAACCTTCATTTCAACACATTCCCACAATACTTAATCAAAAGCATTTTGTCCACCTCCCATCCACCCAAAAACACATAAAGACACAAAAAAATAACAACTATACAGTAATATACAGAACAGTGTTCACCTGGCATCATAAGGCTCGATCAGTTGTAAAGCGGGTGGGCCGGCCCAAAGATAGATGCCATGAATTCTGAAAACTGGCCGAAGTTAAATGCCCCATCGCCGTCGTTGTTTCCTTCTCCTTGTGGTGGTGGTGGTGCCATTGACTGCATTGGGCTGACCACCCACATTGAATGATGAAGTGGTGGTTCGGGATATCGTACCGAACCATCATATGGAGAAAGACTCGTGTAATCTACCATTTGTGGATCCGACACAGCATGCCATTGATCATGCATCCTCCGTTTCCTATCATCCAAGTATCTCATATTCATCTCATGTTCTCTCCCATAAGCATTGACATGGTTCCACATCTCTAACCTGTTGTGCCTCTCTTTTTCGGCCCGTTCAGCATAGGCCCCCATAAAAGTCTGATGATCGAATAGTGCACGCGACTCATCTGACCAATTTTCATACGTGGAGGGCCTATGCCTCTCCGCCACCTCATTCATTGACCCCACATGGGCCCAATTGTTACCATAGGTATTATAACCATCCGAGTAGTCCCAACCCCCGTGTTGGGAACTGCTGCCACCACCCACATCCATATAATCGGGTTCACCCACCTCTTCAACCTGTTCAATCTCATCATCTTCCTCTGGCTTAACATCCTCTCTTACTACTCTCCATCTCACCTTATCACGCAAGCACATGGTTCCTAGCAGTTTGTATGTACTCCCAACATGGCAAATCTGACAACTTAAACTCCTTAAATACTTTGGTCATCCCCACCGACTCGTCAGTTATCACACCATGATTCTTTAGCAATGTTGTGATCAGTCGACAATGCGGAATTAACTTCCGCTTATTGCTTTCCCGGCTGATCCAAATATTATGCATGACTAGATATCGATAAGAAATAAGGGGCGTCCCGCACACCAGTGCATACAATATAGTCACATCACAGTTCCGCACTATCGAAATATCTCCCCTTCGAGGCATCACGTTGTACAAGCAAATAGACATCAATAACTTTGCCTCAATCTTCAAACCCTTTCTCTTTATCTGATCACCCGAACCTGCACCCCTTTTAAGAATCTTTTCAAGCATGTGGTACCATTAAGGGTGCTTGTCGGGGCAGTCAAATAAGTCTTTGGCAGAAGGGTAGATGTATGAATTGCTTGGTTTGGTGTCAAAAAGCGCGATCTGATTAAATGAGTCAAATGACATCACCACTTCTTGACCTCCCACCGTCCCAATCAATTTCATGTCATTACCTTTTTTGTATGCAGGACATCTTAATGTGGACACCCATTCTTCAATCTCTCGATCGTACAAAGTGTTAGTTTCTTCATCATAACACTTTAGAGCTGCTTCCCAACCCAAAGCTTCAAATTTGTCAACTATTCCAAAAGCCTCAAAACCGGGATCGGTTACCTCCATCTCACACATGTATCCTTCAATTCGTTTATTCAACGTAGCCATTTTATCAATGAATAGCTCCGCTTGCCATTCCGATGCATACTTTGATAATCCCCCACCTTTCCAAGTGGGTTTTACCGTTTGTACTTGCACATATGCTTGCTCTTCCTGCATCCTCTGTCTCTTTGCTTGGGCTGCTCGCCCACTTGAAGATGATGCCTTTGACTTTCCCTTATCCGAAGTTCTACCCATCTACACACAACAAACATCCAAAACAAACCAAGTTAAGTCAACATAAACTTCGCCACACTTGCTTGTTACTATGGTTGTGGATAATCACTTGTTAATCAATTAATCAAAAATTTCAACACTTGCTTCAACAAATAATTTCCAATTAATCAATATAACAAACATATGTTTATAACATTAATTCACTAGCCAAAACCATAATGCTTAATCATTAGACTAATTACTCAAACAAGCAAGTGGGTAAATAGAACAATTATGATTAACTTACAACTTCAATACAATATATCATCAATAACGAAAATAAATTCCATACCTTGATGTTGTAAGAGATGAAGATGAAGAAAACTTCAAAGTAAACCAAAACCCCCCAAAAATTTCGGACTCTATTGTCCAAAATCGACCAACAAAACAAGAGTTTCTTCCAATTGCAGTGATATAATCGAAACCCTTGTGAAATTCTAGCCAATTTAGACTCAAAAATCGGTTGATTTGGTGGAGATATGAGAAAGTTATGGATTTGAAGTGGCGAGTTAGGGTTTGTAGAGGAGTGTGTTGTGAAGAAGATGAAGATGAATGTTGAAGTAAATAATGAAAGTAGGTGAACTGTGTGGAGGATATTAGTTAACAATTGTATTTTTCTTGTTATTTAACCTCAAAACCCGACTCCCCTTTTTAATTCTGATCGGACCGTGGCCCACGGTCTCAACCGTGGGTCACGGTTGAGTCATTGCTGAACGATGGTGCGAAACCGTGGGCCACGGTTGAATTGTTACATTTTGAACAGACTGAACCGTACCGTGGAGCCAGCCCTCACCGTGTCTCACGATCATCCATCATGGTCCACGGTTTACTGTAATTTTTTTTAAGATTAAGATTAAGAAACAAAATAAGAGGAACAAAAATTGATTAAAAAAATATTTACCAAAAACTAAAAAAAAACAAAAATAAAATTCAAAATTACCATACCTCCCATGAAAAACCCGAGTTGTCCCCAACACGGTAAAGAAAAACATAAAGTCTTCCCCACACTTGATTTGTGCAAACTCCAAAACGATTTAAAACCAATTTTTGAATAAAAATTAAATTAACCTATTCTAAAATATACAATATACCTTGGCCTCTTAATTCGTTTCTTCATCCGGTGAGCGTAACAGGTAACTCACCCGGTCCACCTCGGGCATATTGATATCCTTTCCTTCCAAGTAAGGTTTAAGTCTTTACCCGTTCACCACTTGTTTCGTTTGCTCTTGAACATCTTCTATCTCCACATCACCAAGTTGTCCCACTTTTGTGATGACATATGGGCCCATCCACTTGCTTTTTAACTTACTCGGAAATAACTTTTGCCTTGAATTGTACAACCGCACCTTTTAACCCACTTCACAAGTCCTTTTTTCTCAACTTTGCATCATGGAATTTCTTTAGTTTATCTTTGTATGTGGAAGCACATTCATACCCTTCATCCCGAATTTCCTCAATTTCGTTCAACTTCAACTTTCGTAATTCACCCGCTTCCTTATAATCCGCATTCACATTCTTGATCGCCCAAAACGCCTTATGTGCCAATTCCATTGGTAAATGACACCCTTTCCCATAAACTAACTGATAAGGAGTTGTTCCAATAGGAGTGTTGTAGGCGGTCCGATATGCCCACAATACATCATTTAACTTAGAAGACCAATCCTTCCTATCAACCCGCACCGTCTTCATTAATATTTCTTTAATTTGGCGATTGGACACTTCAACTTGTCCACTTGTTTGTAGATGATAAGGAGTAGCAATTCGGTGATTCACATTGTACCTCTTTAAAAGTTTCCCAAAGTTGAAATTCTTGAAATGTGATCCACCATCACTAATAATAACCCGCGGGATACCAAACCGAGCAAAGATGTTTGATTGACGAATTTACAAACTACCGAATGATCATTTGTTCTTGTTGCTACCACTTCTACCCACTTGGACACATAATCAACCGCAACCAAGATATATAAAAATCCATTCGAGTTTGGAAACGGGCCCATAAAGTCAATTCCCCATACATCCAAAATCTCTAACACCAAAATCGGTTGCATTAGCATTTCATCACGTTTTGAGATACTACCCAACTTTTGGCAATTCAAACAATGTCGGGCATATTCACTTGCATCTTTAAAAATGGTGGGCCAATAAAAACCACATTGGAGCACCCGGTAACCCGTCTTTTGACCACTAAAATGACCTCCACACGCCGATGCATGTGCATGAGTCAAAACTTCCCGCACCTCGGAATCAGGAATACACCTCCTTATCATTTGATCCGAGCCAATCTTGATCAAATCCGGTTCATCCCAAATATATTGTTTCACTTGGGCCATGAACCGTTGTCTTCTTTTCTTCACCCAATGACTTGGAATATACCCCGTTGCTAAATAATTCACAAAGTGGGCATACCACGGTGTAGTCGACACGGCTAACAATTATTCATCGGGAAACCATTCGTTTATCTCCATCGGGTCATCGACACCCTCCAATGGAATTCGGGATAAGTGATCCGCTATAACATTCTCACATCCTTTTTATCCCGAACCTCTAAATCAAACTCTTTCAAAAGCAATACACATCGAATTAACCATGCTTTTACATCCTTCTTCTCCATCAAATATCGAACCGCGCTATGGTCCGAATAAACAATCACCTTACTCCCCCAAATATATGAGCGAAACTTATCCAAAGCATACACCACCGCAAGCAATTCTTTTACGGTGGTTGTATAATTAAGTTGCGCTTCGGATAATGTTTTACTCGCATAATAAATGACCATTGTTTTTTTATCAACTCGTTGACCCAATACCGCTCCTATAGTAGTATCAATAGCATCACACATGATCTCAAACGGCTTTGACCAATCCGGTGGTTGTAGAATTGGAGCTTTCACCAACTGTTCCTTCAAAACATTAAATGCTTGCACACACTCATTAGTAAAATCAAAAGGAGAATCTTTAAATAATAATTTACATAAAGGTTTTGTGATAACACTAAAGCCTTTAATAAATCTTCTATAAAAACCCGCATGCCCCAAAAATGACCTTACCCCTTTAATGTTTTTAGGTGGAGGTAAATGTTTCGGTCAAAAATTGACAAAGCAACTTTTGATCAAATTAGTGCGTGAGGTGAAGTGCTTGTTGATAATAAGATCGAACACAAAGATATGATTACGAGGGAAAAAACCCTTGATTATGATAATCTTCGTTTCGGTCAAGAGTTTACAACGTAATCTTTAGTCGAATCTCTTCGGTTAAAGATTATGAACTTAACTTTTGGTCGAATTAACGCTTGATTATTATGATCTCCGGCACAAAAAACCCCCGGACGGTAAAAACTATCACCGTCGATATTATTAATAATAAAATCGGTGATTACAAAGGTTGGAGCTGATAAGTGATCGTGAGCTAAGTGATACAATGATTGCCAGTAGCTAAACAAGTGAGTTGTGTGTGGCCTAATGATGTTATCAGCTCAATATATAATAAAAAGATTACAACTGATATCCCGATTATTCCGGAAACCCTAGACTATTTCTTCAACAAGCCGTTGCTGCCCACATTCTTTGTTGACGAAGTTCAAGTAGCATTCCGTTGCAATCCACGTTCTTATAAACATATTTACCATGTGCTCTTATCTGCAAAACAATCAGACTATATAGGACAATTGAATTAGTCAACGTACCTTCCTCAGAATAACAGCTTAAGTCAACATCCTCAAGTCATGCTCAATTCCGAGGATAAAAAATCTGCACCCAACAATTGCCCCCAATTTTTATAGATAAGGCGCGACAACTGTAAAAATTTCAAATTGTGAAAAGTAAAATATCTTCTGCCAACTGAAAGGACGTGCACGCGGATTGAGGAGAGCCTATAACCGTCCCTCCATGTTATAATTAAACCATTTCCCAATCTCGAATTAATACTTCTTCCATCGATTCACAATCAGGTCAGTTTTCCTTCCTTGTCTTCTTTATTTTCTTGAAATTTTTCTTCCGATCAAACGATAATGAGAAAGAGAATTCCTCGAGCGCCCAATCCTTTCTCGTTTGCAACCTCGGATGACTTTGTCGATCAGACTCTTATTCCGGCGACCGACGAAGACCAGTGTCTCTTTAAGGATCTTGACATCAGATTCTTGAAAGATTCAGGCTTGCTGCCTGCCGAAGCTATTATTAGACCTTACGACCCTAAAACCAAAGCCGACTTTTCTTCCAAAACCTGGGTGTGTTTCTTTTATTATCCCTTTTCGATCGGCCTTTCATATCCATTTTCCCCACTCATCCAAGAGTTCTTTGACGTCACCGGATTCTCGTACTCACAAGTTATGCCAATGGTGTGGAGGGTTTTGGCCATAGTAGATCATCTGAACAAAACCCATGGGTTATCCATAGGTGTTCCTGAGATAGCCACAACTTATAACCTCCGAACTCACGGATCCTTTCGCTATTGTCTTCAATCTAAATCCAGCCGTCTTTACATGGTTCCCAAGGTGTCCGGTAGCGATCCTGATTGGAAAAAACATTTTTTTTCCGTCCGTCGAGACTCTATTCCGAACGGGATGGACTTGCCTATTAAATGGGTTCATAAGTGTAGGAAATCTGTAGGATATAATTTCTTCTTGCAAACGATTTATCTTAATATGGTTTGTTTTTTGACAGTTGTGTTCGAGGATTTGATAAAGTCTAGGAAGTATACGAAGAAAAGGCTCAAGGCGTTGTTCAAGGTTCCAGCAGAGGAGAGGGAGTTTTGGTTAGAGGAAGAAATAGGAGAAACAAGTGTGATTGCTGCGAAACCCGCTGAGAGTATGACTTCTAGTAAGTATTTTGGGGATTTTAGGTTTTCTAGGGATTTTGTTATCTTGAAAATAACTTGATAAACCATTGTATAGGAATGTTGAAGCCAAAGTCTTTTACCTTAGTTGATTTGGATGATCTCATTGAGGACTGTGGTGAAACAAGAACATTCCAAGACACTTTCTCCATCGGTGAGAATTCCGACTACTCGCCAAAAAAGTGATGCACAGAAGAAGAGGAAAGCCACCACTTCGGTTGAGACCGAGCCTTTTGCTGATATGACCACCACTGATGCTGTAGAGAAGCTTCAAGCTCTTGCTAACTTTCTCGGGACAGTAAGTATTTTTGTTTTTTTTGAAAATAGTAATCTGCAGAAAAACTAATGTTAATTTGGGAATAACAGAAAACCGAAAGTTACCGTCAAATATCCCAAGATGCTGAATTGTCCAAGAAAGAGGCTGAAGCCAAGCTCGCTGATCTCCTACAAGTTGTTGACACCAAGGATAAACTGCTCAAAAAGAAGGACAGAGAGATTTCGGATCTCAAAGCCTCATTTGAGTTGGAGAAGACTGAGTTTTTTGAGGAGACCAAGAAGTGTGCAGCCTCCAGCATTCTGGAGTTGATGATCAAGATGTCAGAGGAAGCGCAAGCGAAAGGTCACATGATAGATTCTTGGAATTCCGTAGCTTGGAAGAAAAAACTCAAGACGCTAAGGGGGGAGAAGCTTGTAGAGGATGAGATGGCTGGGACTTCCGAGGAGATCAAGGAGGCTGGAGCTAATGAGGATGCGAAAGAGACTAAGGTTGGGGAGGAGACAGATTTGGAGAAGAAGGAAGGTGACAATGCTGAAGGTGGGAAGGTTTGAACCTGGTTTGCAGGTTGTTTTTATGTGTTTTCAATGGTTGTTTTGAACAATTTCTATTTTGGTTATGTAAGGATAATGTAGCAAGCTCAGGATAATGGTTTGGGTGGAGGGATCCTGGTTCAGGACGAAACCCAAATCATCTTTTATTTTCTGCTTTAGAACAATTATGATAGTTCGGGTGGATGGGCTCCGTTTTGAGTGAAACCCGGACTATCTTTTCCTGCATTATAATATTAGTACAACTTTTTATGACTTATATTGGCATCCTTTAATTTTTTCTGTTTTTAGAAAAATCTAAGTTTTATGAAAAATCTCTTAGTAATAGTTTAAGTTATACCAATAAACCAATATCAAGTCATAAACTTTAAATAATATGAAAGATAAAATATTTGCAAATAGTAAATCATACCAGAACCGTGTATCAATTAACCTGGAAATTGTCTAGACCGTCTTATCCTTGCAATAAGATCATTGTTTAGAATATTCTTCTAATCCTGGGGATATAGCAATAGAATTGTAATATTAGTATTATTCTGCTAATACTTTTAGAAATTCTGGCGACAAGGCCTAAATAAACTGGCGACAAGGCCCTTTAGAAGAGATGAAAAACCTCTTAAACCATTAGAAACGAACTTGCGACAAGGCCTTTTAGAAGAGATGAAAATCTCTTAAACCTTAGGAATGAACTGGCGTCGAGGCCCTTTAGAAGAGATGAAAATCTCCTAAACCTTGATTATGGTACGTCTACCATAAACTTGTGATTCAAACCAATTGCCGAGGATACGAGGTAACAAGTCACTATATTTCATGTGTCGGCCCCGCCTCTCGAACTAAGGCCGAATAAATCATGCGCTACAGGCGTCTTAAGAAGAGATGAAGATCCCTTAAACCTCAAGATTCAAACCAATAGCCGAGGATAACGAGGTAACAAGTCACTATATGTCATGTGCTGGCCCCGCCTCTCAAACTACGGCTGAATAAATGTGCGCTACGGGCGACCTTAAGAAGAGATGAAAACCCCTAATACCTTAAGGATAAGCTGGCGAAGAGGCCCTTAGATACTGGCGACGAAAGCCCAAGTTAACTGCATTCTCCCATATCTACAAAACAGTCAACTCTAAGTGAGGGGTGGGTGTTAGCCTTGCTAACACCCCTCCGATGCTTAAATCAGTACCTTGTTTGAAGAATAATAATATTAAAAATGAATAACAGTACAAGTTTGAGTACATACCTTGACCGTTTAGTATAACAGTCATCCTCGGGATAGAAGTCTTACATGAAATATTTTTTGAGATGTATAGCATTCCAAGCCCTCGGTAGTAAGTCACCATCCAAAGTAGACAATTTGTATGCCCCCTTTCCTACTTCCGAATCGATCAAGTAAGGACCTTCCCACTGTGGTACGAGCTTCCCATTCGTAGGATTGGTAGTATTTTGAAAAGCTTTTCAGAGAACCAAATCCCCTTCTTGAAACCTTCGAACTCTGATATTCTTGTTGTAGGACTTTGCTATCTTCTGTTGATAAGAAGCCATTCTGATCTTTGCCATATCCCGGAGTTCTTCACCGCATCTAGATCTTCAAGTAGACTTCGGGTATTATCTTCGGGATTCTGATGACTGACTCTGGCCATCGGGATAACCATCTCAGTAGGGATAACTACCTCAGCTCCAAATACCAATGAGAAAGGAATCTGACCAGTAGCATTCTTCGAAGTGGTTCTATCTGCCTAAAGAACAAAAGGTAGTTCCTCGGCCCACTTTCCTTTCTTAGACCCCAACTTTTTCTTCAGGTTATTGATAATGATTTTGTTGCTTGATTCGGCCTGTCCATTAGCCTGAGGGTGGACAGGTGTTGATGTGATCATCTTGATTCCCCAACTGGCACAGAAGTTAGTTGTTCTCTTGCCGATGAATTGAGAGCAATTGTCACACACTATCTCAGCCGGAATCCCAAATCTTGTCAGGATATTGCGCTTGATGAATGAGATAACTTCTTTCTCTCTGACTTGAACAAAGGCTTCCGCTTCGATCCACTTCGAGAAATAATCCGTCATAGCCAACATAGAGACTTTTCCTCCTGGGGCTCTTGGTAATTTTCCCACGATATCCATCCCCCACTTCATGAAAGGCCAAGGGGATATAATATGATATAATGGTTCTACTAGCTGGTGCAAAATGTTGTTGTGTCTCTGGCATGCATCACATTTCTGAGAATAATCCATAGCATCCCTCTTCATCGTTGGCCAAAAATACCCCGTCCTCAGGATCTTGAAGAATAGTGCTCTGCCCCCAGTGTGATTCCCACAATCTCCATCATGGTATCCTGAAGAACTTCTTGAGCTTCTGCCTTCTCCAAGCACCTAAGATATGGTCCTGCAAGAGATTTTCTGTATAATATATCATTCATTATAGTATATGGGATTACCTTTGTGCGAAAAGCTCTTGGGTTTTCATCCTTGGGAATAACTCCTTCCTGAATATATTCCTTGATTGGAATAATCCAAGAACTTTCATTATCCTCAGGATTCCTGACTCCCATATCTCTACCATCTTCTGATATTTCATTGACACCTTGTTCTTCTATTGTTGGGCTCAGGATATGTATGATAGGGATCTTGACACCTTCCTGTATCCTGAAGGATGAAGCTAAATATGCTAGGGCATCTGCTTCAACATTCTCTTCTCTAGGTACCTGTGAAATATCAAACATTTCGAAACACTTTGCTAGGTTCTTAACTAGCTCTAGGTATTTCATAAGTCTTTCTCCTCTAACAGTGTATGAACCATTAAAATGATTAGTTAATAATAATGAATCAACATATACTTGAATAAACCTGATTTTCATGTCGATTGCTAATTGTAATCCTGCTATCAAAGCTTCATATTCTGCCTCATTATTTGTGGCTTGAAATCATCAGGATATGGATTGAGGTATAATGTCCCCCTATGGCGATTTCAGCAGAATTCCAAGACCTGTCCCTCTAACATTTGAAGCACCATCAGTGTATAGAGTCCACTTATCTTTGGTTTCTTCAAGTTGTTGGACTTCCAACTCTGCCTTTACTTTAAGTTCACTGGTGAAATCAGCCACAAAGTCTGCTAATGCCTGGGATTTGATAGCAGTCCTAGGTTCATATGTTATATCATATGCACTTAGCTAACTGCCCATTTTGCCATTCTACCTGGCATTTCTGGTTTTCTCAAAACAGACTTAATAGGATAATTAGTTTTAACACATATAGGGTGAGTTTCAAAATAATGTCTAAGTTTAGTAGATGCCATAATAAGTGCTAAAATTAATTTCTCAATATAAGAATACCTGGTTTCAGCATCCAGAAGACTTTTACTTACATAATATATTGGATGTTGTTGACCTTCGAGATCTTTAGCCAAAACTGCACTTATAGCATTATTTGATACAGCAAGATATAGAGATAGAGATTCACCTTCCTCGGGTTTTACCAGTAGAGAAGCAGAAGAAAGATAAGCTTTTAAGGATGATAAAGCTTCCTCATGCTTACTGGTCCACTCGAACCTCTTGTTTTTCTTCAGGATATCGTAAAATTCTTTGCACTTTTCTGAGGATTTGGATATGAATCTGTTGAGCGCCGCTATCCTGCCGGTTAGCCTTTGAACATCCTTGACTGATTCTGGGGATTTCAGATTCAGGATAGCTTGTATCTGCTCCGGACTCGCCTCTATCCCCCTTTTGGCGACCATGTATCCCAAGAATGTGCCAGCCTTCACTCCGAAATGGCATTTTGAAGGATTCAGCTTCATGTTGTATTTATCGAGGATATCGAATGCGGTCTTGAGATCTTGGAGGTGATCCTCAGCTTTCTTGGACTTTACCACCATATAATCAATATAGACTTCCATTGTGTCCCCTAGTTGCCCTTCGAACATCATGTTAACTAACCTCTGATAGGTCGCACCTGCATTTCTAAGTCCAAAGGGCATAGCAATAACAATAAATTGTCACACCCTCAAAATCCACTAACGGAGTTTTACCGTCAGAGGGTGTGACGTTTGCGTTTACGTTTTGCGTTTGCGTTTGCGTTTTGCGTTTACATTTTGCGTTTGCGTTTGCGTTACCAGATAATGTTAAATCAATTATATATCGATAGGTAGCTAGCCTATACAACAAGTATTACTAAGTGTTCGACACCGAAGCTGACTGTTTATCAATTGCCTTGCCACCATGTCTATCCCGACCATGGAAAATGTGTTAGCCAAGATTACACCCACTCGACCTCCAGTCGAGTTTAGCGTTGGGTGGGGTTTGTCAAACCCAGTAGTACTACTCAACAATGACTCGCTATTATACAAATACTAAACGGTTCGATGTTATGAAGGACTTTAGTTGTTTCATTTGCCACTTAGCCTTTACAAGTGATATATAACTAATAACAAAATCTAAAGCGTTTTGGAGTATGTTATCTCCCCCAAGTAAAAAGCGTTTAAAAGAGTAAAAGGGGACGTGAAACTCACTGTTTGCGAAGAATTCAAAAACAAGTCACCCAAGAGATGCGCGTCACAGAAAATCCTCACTAGCGTTATAAAACAAGAATGAGATTTTCTAAGTGTTGGAAATATTATTGAGTCTCTATACTCGGCACATAATACCTATGCATAAGATACGTTTCGTGTTTCGTATGTGAATTGTGTGTGACTCAACAAACACATTGGTGATACGTTACATGTGTGAACAACTACTTACGTGTCAAGTATTAATATCTTACATTACTAGCAATCATTCCCCACAAGGGCAATTTAGTCAAAAACATAACAATTATCTAGCAACAAGCACGTTTTACGTATTTTCATATAGTTCAGCAGCTAGTTCTATCAAGACAGATTTCTACTTGAATGATTACTTCCATTCAACAGATCATAACATATCAATTAATTCACCAAAAATCGTCATAAAAGCACACATGAGTTAGGTTTCCAGAACTATTTTTATTGTATTTTTATTCCACATAGATTTCTCACAATGATCAAAACATTACAGTAAACTCACAGCAGTCAAAATCATGCGCAACAGAATGATATTTGTTATTCCCGTTAAATGGTAATTCCAATTAATGCAAGACCAATTGGGTTAGGTTCTTAACTCAACATGTTAACTTCCAGAAGTAGAACCAACCCATTTGGTCTTGTATTTTATGAGATATGATAATTACAAAACGGCCTAACAGCAGGTCTCACAATTCAGACTTGCACTTCAGTTTTGTAAAATAATAAAAGTTAACTTTTACCCGTCCAAAAATTACAAACTTGGACTTTATAGAAACTAGACTCAACCTAGTACACTGTAGTGTTAATAATTTCAACCAATTACCACATTAACATTCAGTTACAGTCGTCTAAACATAACCTTAACAATCTGTCCAGTACCAGCTTACATCAAAACTCAACATAACAACAATCTATGAACCATAATTCATGCATATAACAATCTAGACACAATATTTACCAACCATGCATATCAATCTCACATTACATACATAGTTAGGGTTTTTCTTGAAAGTTTAAAATCAAAGAACAATGATTAACAACAACAATAACACAACTAGTTATCAATTTCATTAGCAAATCATCATCAAGCATATAATCAAACCCTAGTTCATCTTAATCATCACTTTCAAGAGTCTAGGGTTTTGATTAACCCATTCAATATCAAAATTAAACACAAAGAATGCATATAGTAGTTGTTAATACCTTCCTAGCACCTTAATTCTTCAACCAAAAGCTTGAAAAGATTGTATGTATGTGTGTGTATGTTTACGGCAGCCAAAGGGGAAGGGAGAGGGAGGCCGATCGTATGAGAGGGAGAGGGAGGGAGTTAGGGTTTTGTTAATATTATTTAATAATAATGATATTACACAAAGGCCCCTCAACTTTTAAATGTTACTTTTCTAGCATAAAGTAACTTGTTTGCATCTTGAGTTAATGTTCTATACAATATTATCAAATAGCACATAAGCCTACCACACAATTATCAAATAATTATTGTTTGGATGTTTTTAGTTTATTCACCAATGGTTTGCGTCAACTCGTTTGCTTTTCGGTGTAATCCCGAAAGACTACATATGTAGTGATTGTCAAGCGTTATTTAAACCCTAGTTTAAATGTAATGAGATGTGCGTTATAGATCAAGTGATCATAAATTTGAATTGACGGAGTTTGGATTAACAGAGTTAACCTGAAATTGACGAGTGTCACATAAATACCTTTGGGATACATGAAGGCAGTATCTTCCTGATCTGAGGGTTCCATCTGGATTTGCTGAAATCCTGAAGATGTGTCCATAAATGTCAGCATCTCGTGACCGGCTGTAGCGTCTACCATTGAATCAATGTGTGGTAGAGGGAATGGATCTTTAGGACAAGCCTTATTCAAGTCTGTGAAGTCTACACAAACTCTCCATTTTCCATTCTTTTTCTGTACAACTGCCACATTTGCTAACCATCGGAGATATTGAACTTCCCTAATCATTTTTACCTTCAAGAGTCTTTCTACCTCTTCTTGAATAGTTATGTTTCTTTCAGGTGCAAATTTTCTTCTTTTTTGATGGATTGGCCTGAAAGAATTATCAATTCCAAGTTTATGTGTTATAATATCTTTGGAAATACATGTCATATCTTCATGTTTCCATGCAAATGTTGACAGCCTTAATTTGAGGAAATCGAGCAATTTTGACTCAATATCCTCAGGAATGCTAGTTCCTATCAGCACTTTGACTTCAGGATCCTCGGGATAAAGAGGTACTTCTTTAATTTATTTTTCCCTGGCCTCCATTACGCCTCGTGCTGGCTTCTGTAATTGCTACGCCTGCTGGGGTTTGGCAGTACACTTCATGGAAAAGGTGTAGCAATTCTTTGCGTCTTGTTGGTCACTGATGATTTTGATAACTCCCCACGGACTTGGGAGTTTCACACATTGGTGATAAGTGGAGGGAACTGCTTTCATCTCGTGTATCCAGGGCCTGCCTAATATAATATTGCAACAAGATAAACAGTCAATAACACAAAATTTTTGCATTTTATTTACCCCTCTGACATATATTGGGAGTTTAATCTCACCAATAGTGTTCTTAGTTTCTCCACTGAATCCAACCAATACTGAGGAGCTGGGGACGATCTCATCCTCAGGAATATTCATCTTTTTCAGCACGTCTAATTGAATAATGTTGACAGAGCTTCCGCCATCTATGAGGATCCTGCGAACATAATGGTTAGCCACATATAAAGTTATTACCAAACTATCATGATGAGGATCCTGAACATCGACTCTATCACTTTCATCGAAGGAAATAATCCTCTCTTGAGTGAGAATAGATGTCTTTGCTGGCCTGTCAGCCACTTCTAACTTTCTTTGGTCAGCATTTCTCTTTGCAGCAGAATAAGAGGTTCCACAGATGTCGGATCCTCTGGATATGAACATGATTGTTCTTGCATCTGTTGGTGGAGGAGTCGGCTTTTCAGGAATTTTCTCGGGATATTGCTCTCTTCCCTTCTTCTTGCCAAGTAGTTCTTTCAAGTGGCCCTTGCTGAGAAGATAGTTGATTTCCCTTCTGAGTGCAATGCAATTATCAGTCAAGTGCCCGAAGTCTTCGTGGAAGGCACACCATTTTGATTTGTCTTTCTAGGATCCTGGTCTCTCCACTTTCCTTGACCACCTGGCTTTCTCACCTAAATCCTGCATGGCACACATTAGTCCACCAATATCGATAGAAAAACAATATTTAGAGATCTTAGGATATTCTTCATCATTTTCCTCATCCACTGCATTAATCTAAGAGATCTTAGCCACCGATTATTCAACAACCGCAAGGGCAACCTCAAGATCAACAATTCCAACCACAAATGCCCCACCCACAGTATCGACAACAATTTGCGCAGCCAAGGCCCGTAAATGGGGTCAACCAAGAGTACCAATGGGGTTACCAAGAAGGCATGCAAGAGAGATGGTAAGGGGGATTGAAGCCCATTTCTGACCCATAATTACTAATAATCCGTATCCGGTGGTTGTCCCTCTCAATCATCAAGGGAGGAGATTCGAGGTGAGAACAAATTCACTTCAAAGTCTTCCGAAGTATAAGGGTCTAGCAATGGAGGAACCTTACTTCCACTTGGAGGCATATGACTCCATTTTCAACACAATTGGGGGTCAAGGTTTTACATCGGATGAGGTAAAGTTGGTTTTATTTCAGTTTTCTTTGGAAGACAACGCAAAGAGATGGTTTTACACTTTGCCTTCCGCGTCTATTTATACTTGGGCCGAAATGCAACAAAGATTTTTGGAAGAATTTTACACAGCCCAAAAGACAAACGATGCGAGAAGAAGTTTGAGAACCTTCCAACAACAATCAGGGGAAATGTTTCATGAAGCATTCGAGAGGTTTAACATGATGATTAAAAATTGTCCTCATCATGGTATTGCTTTATGGGAATTGTTGAATGCGTTTCATGAGGGTTTGAGTATGGAGGATGAACGGGATTTACGGTCGATCACTAATGGTACATTTGGTACCAACTATGAACAATATGATTGGGCATATTTGGAACAAATGGCGGTTACCTCAAAGAGAAAGGCCTAAACCGGACGAAGAGCAAGACCGGCGATTGGTAGACCGCAAGTTCAAGCCGTGGAAGAAGGAAATGTACAAACCACTAAACAAGTAATCAATGTTTGTACAAATTGTAATGAGTTGGGTCATGCAACGGAGGTATGTACGGTAGGTCAAGCACCGGTGGAAGAGGTGAATGCACTTCAAGGGGGAGGTGGTAGGAATTACAACATGAACTCCAACACCTACCACCCCGGGTTGAGAAATCACCCAAATTTTTGATATGGAAATCTGGCCACTCAATCTAACCCGAATTTTCAAGGAAATCAAGGCAATTATGTTCCTCGTCAACAATATAATAATAAAGGTAATTTTCATGACAGGAATAGTCAAGGGTTTCAATGTTAAGGAAGTGGTGGTCAAAGTGGGTCAACGGGTCAAAGTTCATCTAGTGGAAATGAAGTTATGGAGATGCTTAAAGTGATGCAACAAGACATGCAAAGAAGAAATCAACTCGATGAAATTCGCATTCAAAAGGATGAGGTTCGTGACAAAGCCATACAATCTTTGACCACTCAAATGGGTCAACTTGCAACCGATGTGACGAATTTGAAGAAAAACAGCTCGAGTTTAAAGAATGGAAACAACGTGCATATCAATGCAGTAAGTCTTTTACCTAATTTTGAGATTTCTAGTGTTCAAGTTGACCCAACACCACAATTTGTTGAGGGGGTGGTGGAAGATATTAGTGATAAGATTGAAAATGTGGTTAATTATGAAACAATTTTTCAAAATAACTCTGAACTAAAACCGAATGAAACATCTTTTTGTGAAAATTGTTCATGTGATAAATGTTTAAATGACAAATTAACCAAAATAAGGGATGAGAGGGTTGATAATAATACTCTCCCGAGTAAACTTCAAGACCCAGGAGTGCCCCTTTTATCAATCCAAATTGGTGAATTTAAAACTGATCGTGCACTGCTAGATCTTGGAGCTTGTGTTAGTATCATGCCCGGTAGTTTATATGATCAGTATGAGTTTGGTCCGCTACAAAAAGTAAACACCACCGTGGTTTTAGCGGATCAAACCCATACACTTCCCCGAGGTATGATAAATAATGTGATGGTACATGTGGAGGATTTCTGTTACCCAGTTGACTTTTTAGTACTGATTATGCTAAAAATGTAACTAACACGCAACCCACAGTCATATTGGGTAGACCCTTTCTTGCCACTTCACTTGCAGTGATTGATTGTGCTAAGGGGACACTAGGAATAAAGTGTGGGAATCGTGATAAACGACTGTTATTATTTGAAAATAATACTGACTCTTTTGTTGACAAGGAAAGCCTAAAGGTGGATTTTGTTAACAAGTGTGTATTCTTGAGCAAGGATCACACGAAAGTGGAGTGTTTTGTGATTGACAAGTGAGTTGAGAAGAAAGAAGTTGAGCATCAACAAAGTGAGAAGGCGGCAGAAAAAGGTGGCCGACCAAGAAAGACGAAAATGAGATATCCACCTAACCAAAATGATCCAGGGTGGAAGGTGAGGATGTTCGGGCCTGACCCTGGTTTGCCGGAAGACTGGCAACAGTTGCTTGAAAAAGAGCATGCTTATAACGAGAAAGCTGCACGGGAGTGGGCTAATCACCCACCTTGAATGTCATAAAAGCTTCAAAAAGGTGGTAATTGTAAATTTTGTATATTTTAATTTTTATTTTGCATTATAATTTCTAGTTTGTTTGTTTGTTATTGGTGGTATTTTAAGCTACCATCTTAGCAAAAACCAAGTGTGGGGAAATTCTTATGGATTTCTCATGGACACTGTGTTGGGAACAACCCGGGTTTTTCATGGAAAGAAGTGTAGTTTTACTTAGTAGTGTCTTTGTTTTTATTTTCTCAAAACCATACATTGAGGACAATGTATCCCAAGTGTGGGGATGGGGGAATTTTCTTTTCAAAAAAAAAAGAAAAAAAAACATAAAAAAAATCTGAAACTTTTAAAATTTTTTATTTAAAAGAATCGAAAGGTGGTAAGATGGCATGGTAAAGTTTTGGTCCCTTTTCATGGTCACAATTCCCTAAATTACATGTGCCTAGTTGTTTTTAAAAGGATATTATGTAGTTTTCTAATCAAGGTTAGCATGCTTTCGGTGTAATAACTTGCATAACACGTTCGTTTACACTTGGAAATTGAGAAAGTATTGGTTGATGAGAAGGTTGATATTTTCCAATAGAACTTGTACAATTAGTGCATTTCGAGATCTTAGCGTGGCATGAGTGCAAAAGTGATAGAGGCACTTAGGTTAAGCCTCGTCTGGATGAGCGAGAGTGTGGGTTTGGGGGGGTTGGGGCCTGATACATTATAGATATGAGGATGGTTAATGTGAGGGGCGGGGGTTTGGTTCCTTTAGAAAACTTTATTGGGCCTATTCTTTTATTTTATCAACCCTGGTGTTATTTTGCGAGACGATCTGGCATAATAGGTTCTTTGTATTTGTAATTGTTTTAGTATTCATCAATAGGAAGTTTTAAGCATTATGTTAATTATGCTTGTTCTCATAAAAAAATGAAAAAAAATAGAAAAAAAAAGTGTTCAAGATTCAATGTTCAAGGTACTATGTATTGAAAAAAAAAGAGAAAAAGAAAAAGAAAAAAAAAGAGAAAGTTAGTGATGTATATAGTTGTTTATTTCATTGTTTACTTAGTTTGTTTGTAATAAGCCAGATCGGATCGCTTGAGCTACTTTCAATATTCCCTTCCATACCCTTACACTTGGCCCCATTACAACCCGTTTTAAGACCTCTTGATTTGTATTCATGTCAAAAGCATTTATATAGGTGGAGATTTGATGATTGTACAAGCGTATGCGAGGAGAATTGATTAGTTGTGGAAATGTATGTATGATCACCAAGGAAAGGTTAATGTGTAAATGTGTGTTATGTATAGGTAAAAACCGAAAGCATGTTAGGTTTGGTTAGAAATCTTCAGTTTAAACGGAACGTCAAGTGAACTAGTGCAACCGATAAAAAATAAGGGAATAGGGTATGACTTGGGACCTTAACCGAACCGGAATTGTGGTAAGATTGGTGGCTACAAGTTGGAAATAATAAAAACTTTGTGTTGAGATGTTGCTTGAGGGCAAGCAACGGGTAAGTGTGGGAATGCGACGGGTGGTCCATGGGACAACCCTTAAGTGGTTTTAAGGCCGTTAATGTTCATGTTTTTAATCGGTTTATCTTGTTGAATTAGATGACTACGTTTACCCGTATACTTGCTGGTAGGAGAAGATAGAAGATGGAATTACGAGAACGTGGGCGAAAACGGCGAAGAAAACGGAGTTGAAACGAGAAAGATATGAAGAAAACAAGAACTTGAGCAAGTGTTCCACCGTGGCCCACGGTCAAAACCGTGGCCCACGGTCAACCAAGCTCAAAAACAACAGTTTACACCGTACCATGAGTTCTGGGCACCGTGGAAGCCACCATGGCCCACGGTGTGAACCGTGGGCCACGGTGCGGAGCTGTCAATACCGAAAATACTTGTTTATATTTCGTTTTTTGGAGTCTTTTCACATATCTTCCATCTGAGAACACCCTAAGAACGAACATTGGAGTGCAAGAACAATATTTTGGTGATTTTTATCATTCGATTGGGTTTGTGACTTGTATTATTACCCTAATTGAGGTGATGATGAATCAAACTATGTGTGGCTAGTACCCTTTGTGTTCTCTCCCGAATTGTAAAGTTTTCAATTAGATATTTGTTAATCGTTTATGTTATTTGTGAGATAGTATTTTGATCTTATGATTATGTTGCTATGATGATTGTGAGTTTTTTCGTAATTGTTTGTTTGGTATAAATTCATGTTCTTGACTATCCGTTCTTGGTGCCATAGGCAATCGAGATTTAGTAGAAGAGAATTAGGGTTAACAATACTAAACTGATTATTGAGAGACAACCTTGCGTTTTTATAATCCAAGTACTTAGTCCTCTTTTATCACATCCAAATGCATTTTCATGTACTATATTTGTGTAGTTAATCCCACAAGTAAACGATAATTTTATCAATATTGAAAACCTGAAATCGGGAGAGAGCATTCTTTCTTATATTGTTTAAAACTCGTTTATTGTTTTAGCTATTTTCGTTAATCAAATTCAAACAACCAACTCCTTGAATTTACTTTTTCATTTAGTTTAATATAGTTTAATTAGTAAGCTACTTAGTGACACATTTTTCACAAACTCCCTGTGTTCGATACCCGCTTATCGCTATCTAATAGTTGTAATCGGTTTATTTTTGAGTGAGTCTTCGACCTCACGTCAAATTTTGTGTTTGTTGCTTCGTCTAATGACCTGCATGGAGTCATAACGAGATCATCATTGAAAGAGGATCCATTTTCTAACCCCAACTTGAGAGCTTCCACTGCTGAAGCTGGGTTTAGATTCGGGATTTCCAGCGACTCCTTACTAAACCTGGTGATAAAATCTCTCAAGGATTCCCCAGGATTCTGGGTAACCCTATAAAGATCACCTGTCATTTTCTCAAAAGTTCTACTACAAGAAAATTGGTTATTAAACATGTTAACTAAATGAGAAAAAGAATTGATAGTATTATGAGGAATACTCAGTAGCCATTTCATGGCTGCTCCGGTCAAGATAGACCCAAACCCTTTGCAAAGACACGCCTCTTTGATTTCCATATTGTGCGACGTGTTCCTCAGGATCCGTTGAGCCATCATATAGTTTCATATTTGGGGTTTGAAACCGTTTTGGGATCTTTACGTCGCTAATTGATGGCACAAACCGGGATATCCTATGACTATCAGTGGGAACTTCAGCTATGGGACGGATTACGCTGGGGACATTCGATATCATATCCTTAAGTTTTTGTAATTCTCGGGCTAAACTCGAACTTATGCCTGCATCCTGCAAAAATCCTTGATTAGCATTAAATGGAATCGTATTGAAAGAGTTACCCTGATTAACATTCTGAGGAGTGGTCAGGGCGTTGTAGCTCGTATTCCCAAACATAGTATTTTCAGGGTTGGTAAGCGGAGAAGTTGGAGCATTGGCCTGCATCAGGAAAAAGTCTCCCTGATGCACATCAGAGGATCCTGAGGGCTGCTGAGCTTGAGCTAATCCTGAAGATACCGCCTGCTGATAAGGACCAGCCTGATGGAACAATCCTGAAGATCCGGACTGTTGAAACAATCCTAAGGATCCAGATTGCTGGAACAATCCTGAGGATCCAGACTGTTGGAACAATCCTGAGGATCCAGTCTGTTGGAACAATCCGGAGGATCCTCCCAGCTGTGACAATCCTAAGGATCCTGCAAGTTGAAAAGGCCCAGCAGATGACGCATACGGGTATCCTTGAGATCCGGATAAGTGCAATCCCGCAGACCCCAAATCCTGGAAAGATGGGGGTCCAGAGTTGTACGCCGTGGTTGGCTCTGGATGCACCAATCCTAAGGATCCTGGAGGAGTGAAATCCAGAGATCTCGGGATTAGTGGTGTGAATTCTTCCGCCTGCTTCTTGGCTTTCTTGAAATCTTCCAGTTCCCTCACGAGCATCTAGTTGGTCTTGTTCTGGCAATCCATCTGTTCCTGTAGCCGTCTGTACAGAGACAGAAGGTCGTTGTTGGACACCATGACGGGATCCTGGGGAGATCGCCTCGAACCTGAGAAGACGGGAGTAGCAGGTTTCTTCTGAGCATTGTCAGCCTGATTCGGGATACCACCAGCAGGAGGGAGAGGCATAGGTGGCCTCGCTGAGGATTCTAAGGCTGCGGCAGAAGATGAAACAATCTTGGGTTGTGAAGACATGTTGTGGATATTGAGAGTAGGGTTTATTTTGAGAGTGAATAATGATCAAATCACCGTTTGCCCCACGGTGGGCGCCAAATTGTTTCGGTCAAAAATTGACAAAGCAATTTTTGATCAAATTAGTGCGTGAGGTGAAGTGCTTGTTGATAATAAGATCGAACACAAAGATATGATTACGAGGGAAAAAACCCTTATTATGATAATCTTCGTTTCGGTCAAGAGTTTACAACGTAATCTTTAGTCGAATCTCTTCGGTTAAAGATTATGAACTTAACTTTTGGTCGAATTAACGCTTGATTATTATGATCTCCGGCACAAAAAACCCCCGGACGGCGAAAACTATCACCGTCGATATTATTAATAATAAAATCGGTGATTACAAAGGTTGGAGCTGATAAGTGATCGTGAGCTAAGTGGTATAATGATTGCCAGTAGCTAAACAAGTGAGTTGTGTGTGGCCTAATGATGTTATCAGCTCAATATATAATAAAAAGATTACAACCGATATCCCGATTATTTCGGAAACCCTAGAATATTTCTTCAACAAGTCGTTGCTGCCCACGTTCTTTGTTGATGAAGTTCAAGTAGCATTCCATTGCAATCCACGTTCTTATAAACATATTTACCACGTGCTCTTATCTGCTAAACAATCAGATAATATAGGACAATTGAATTAGTCAACGTACCTTCCTCAGAATAACAGCTTAAGTCAACATCCTCAAGTCATGCTCACTTCCGAGGATAAAAAATCTACACCCAACAGTAAAGATGATATTACCCGAACCTTTTCCCTATCCGCTTCCATTCCCCTTTCCGATATCACATGACCCAACACGATACCTTCTTGCACCATGAAGTGACTTTTCTCCCAACTTAGAACTAAATTTGTCTCAACACATCTTTTTAAAACTTTTTCTAATTCGTTGAGACAAGTTTCATAAATTGGACCAAAAATTGAAAAGTCATCCATAAATACCTCAAGTGACTCCCCGACCATATCCGAAAAAAATACTCATCATACAACGTTGGAATGTGGCTGGGGCATTACACAATCCGAATGGCATTCGCCGAAAAGCAAAAGTGCCATACGGACAGGTGAAAGTGGTCTTGTGTTGGTCATCCGGGTGAATGGCAATTTGGTTATAACCCGAGTACCCATCCAAAAGACAGTAATACTTTTGTCCCAATAATTTCTCAATAATTTGGTCAATAAAAAGTAATGGAAAATGGTCTTTAGATGTAGCGGCATTTAATTTGCGATAATCAATGCAAACTCGCCACCCGGTGACCGGTCGGGTGGCGATTTGTTCACCGCTTTCATCTTTAATCACCTGTATACCTGCTTTTTTCGGTACCACCTGTGTAGGACTTACCCATGCGCTATCCGAGATGGGATAGATGATTCCCGCATCCAACCAATTTATTACCTCTTTCTTCACAACTTCTCTCAAATTGGGATTCAACCTTCTTTGAGTCTCTCGGGTTGGTTTTGCCTCCTCATTGGTGATGATTTTGTGCATAACTATAGATGGACTAATGCCTTTTAAATCGGCAATTGTCCAACCTATGGCCACTTTATTCGTCTTCAACACCTTCAACAATTGTTGTTCTTGAGCCTCTTCCAAATTAGATGCAATAATGACCGGTAATGTGTCATTATCCCCCAAAAACGCATATTTCAAGTGGCTTGGCAAATCCTTCAATTCCAATTTCAGAGGGCTCTCCAATGATGGTTTTGTACCCGAATCGATCACAGTTGGAAGACTTTCAATTTGATGAGTCCATGGTGGTCGTCCTTCTTTTACCGCCAACACATCTTGATTTTTCTTTTCCATCCTCAATGCACAAAGATGTACCTGTTCAGAAAAATCACAAACACATGCTTCCAAAGCATCGTCCTCATAATCGTGCGGTTCACACATGTCAACAATATCTGCCATGAAACACTCATCACCACATAAAGCATTAGATCAGTTAGTGAACACATTTAATCTCATTTTTCTATTTCCAAAAGCCATATAAACTGTGCCCAATCGACAGTCAATAATAGCATGAGGGGTGTTTAAAAACGGTCGACCCAATATAACATTTTGTTGTTGGGTCGAATCAACCGATGAGTAGTCTAAGACCAAAAAGTCAACCGGATAGTAAAATTCTTCAACTTTTACTATCACATCCAGCACAATTGCTCAGGGGAGTTTATGGGACAAATCGGCTAAGACAACCGTTGTCTCAACTCGTTTTAAAGGACCAAAATCATATTGGTCGTTTAAACCCCCCGGAAGAATACTTACTCCGGCCTCAAGATCTATTAACGCCTTAGACATTTGAAAATCGCCTACTTGAATGTTAATTAAGGGCGTTCCCGGATTTTGAAGCTTAGGAAGAAGATCTCCTTTTAAAACAACACTCACCCGCTCAGTTAAATCCACTCGTAGACGCACTTTTTGTTGCCTCTTTTAAGTGCATAATTCTTTTAAAAACTTAGCATACACGGGCACTTGTTTGATTGCCTCAAGTAACGGTAAATTCACTTTTACTTGCTTAAAAACTTCCCACATCTCTTCTTTTTGAGGACTCCTTCTTGAAATTATATTTTTCTTACCTGAGTCAAGTAAAGCCGAAGGAAATGGAACCACCTTTGGTTCTACTTCCTTATTTTCATTGTTTAAATTTAAAGTTTGACCCGGATTTTTTAACGGTTTTTCAAAAGTGACATGTTTAGTGGGTTTATTAATTTCAATTTCATTATCACTTTCATTACCCGTAATATCTTCAACTTCGCCATCAACCACACCCGGTGATAAATCTTTTTTGTATTCTTTACCACTTCTTAAAACACTAACTTGATTAATAGGAACATTACGAGAAGAGTTATGAGAAGGATTTACCTTTGGTCTCTTGGCAATTGGCCTTTATTCTTCTTCAACTCGGACACTTCAGTTGCGAGTTGACCCATTTGTGTAGTCAAAGATTGTATGGCCTTATCTCTTACTTCATCCTTTTGCATTCTAACCTCATCAAGTTGATTTCTTCATTGCATGTCTTGTTGCATCAACTTCAACATGTCCATAACCTCATTTCCACTTGATGAACTTTGACCCGTTGACCAGCTTTGACCGCCACCCCCTTGACCTTGAAATCCTTGATTATTCCCGCCATGATAATTACCTTGGTTATTATATTGTTGGCGAGGGACATAATTGCTTTGACTTCCTTGAAAATTAGGGTTAGATTGAGTGGCCGGATTTCCATAACGAAAATTCAGGTGATTTCTTAACCCGGGTGGTAGGTGTTGGAGTTCATATTGTAATTTCTACCACCTCCCCCTTGAAGTGAATTCACCTCTTCTACCGGTGCTTGACCTACCGTACATACCTCCGTTACATGACCCAACCCATTACAATTTGTACAAACATTGATGACTTGATTAGTGGTTTGTACATTTCCTTCTTCCACAGCTTGCACTTGCGGTCTACCAATCGTCGGTCTCGCTCTTCTACCGGTTTGAGCCTTTCTCTTTGAAGTAACCGTCATTTGTTCCAAATACGCCCAATCATCTTGTTCATAATTGGTACCAAATGTACCATTAGTGATCGACCGCAAATCCTGTTCATCCTCCATACTCAAATCCTCATGAAACGCATTCAACAATTCCCATAAAGCAATACCGTGATGAGGACAATTCTTGATCATCATATTGAACCTCTCGAACGCTTCATGAAACATTTCCCCCGATTTTGTTGGAAGGTTCTCAAACTCCTTCTAGCATCGTTGGTATTTTGGGCCGTGTAAAATTCTTCCAAAAATCTTTGTTGCATTTCGGCCCAAGTGTAAATGGATGCTGAAGGCGAAGTGTAAAACCATCTCTTTGTCTTGTCTTCCAACGAAAACTGAAATAGAACCAACTTTACCTCGTCCGATGTAAAACCTTGACCCCCAATTGTGTTGCAAATGGAGTCATATGCCTCCAAATGGAAGTAAGGTTCCTCCGTTGCTAGACCTTTATACTTCGGAAAACTTTGAAGGGAATTGGTTCTTACTTCAAATGTCCTCCCTTGATGATTGAGAGGGATAACCACCGGAGACGGATTATTAGTAATTATTGGCTGGAAATGGGCTTCAATCCCCCTAACCATCTCTCTTGCATGCCTTCTTGGTACCCCCATTGGTACTCTTGGTTGACCCATTTGCCTATAAACGGGCCTTGGCTGCGCAAATTGTTGTTGATACTGTGGGTGGGGCATTTGCGGTTGGAATTGTTGATCTTGAGGTTGCCCTTGCGGTTGTTGAATAACCGGTGGCGGTTGAACTTGATTAACAACAACCGGTGGTTATTGTTGAATAACCAGCGGTGGTTGTTGCCATTGACCATAACCAAAAGTTCCCGGATTTACCATTTTTCCTCCATCACCTCCCATGTAGTGACCTTCCACTTCATACCCCTCAAATTCAATATCAAACCCATATCCGTATCCGTCACCTTGTGTTCTTGAATGTTGCATAAAAGGTTGGGGTTGGTATTGGTAGCTTGATTGTGATTGTTGAAAGGGTGGAGGTGGATTTGGTGGAGGTGTAGTCGGGATTGTTTAACCCGAAGTGGGAAGTGGTGAATCCAAGTTGTTTGATGCGGTTAGAGAACCAAGAAACTTATCCTCCCTAAGTAACACTCGGTTTCTTTGAAGTGTTCTGTCAATCTCGGGATCAATTACTAGCGGTGATGACCTGTTAGAGCTTCTAGTATGCATACACCTGTAGGTACCTGCACAGTAACACAACCAGCGTAAACCCGAAAATAACACAAAAACTACTAAAGCTAACACACGTTGCGCACTACTCCGAGGCAACGACAACAAATTTAACGTGAAGTAGAAGACTCACTCAAAAATAAACCGATTACAACTATTAGATAGCGATAAGCGGGTACCGAACACAGGGAGTTTGTGGAAAGTGCGTTACTAAGTAGCTATAAAATTTAACTATATTAAACTAAATGCAAAAAGTAAATTCAAGTTTTTGGTTGTTTGGTTTTGATTAACAAAAATAATTAAACCAATAAACGAGTTTTAAACAATATAAGAAACAATGCTCTCTCCCGATTTCAGGTTTTCAATATTGATAATGTTAATGTTTACTTTTGAGATGAACTACATAGACATAATTTATGAAAGTGAGTTTGAAAGTGATCAAAGAGGACGAAGTACTTGGGTTATAAAAAAACGCAAGGCAAACTCAATAATCAATATAATATAGCTAACCCTAATTCCCTTTTACTAAATCTCGATTGCCTATGGCACCAAGAACGGATAGTCAAGAACACGAATTTATACTATACTACAATTACAAGGCAAACTCATAATCACCATAGCAATACAATCAATTGATCAAATTACTATCCCATAAATAACATAAACAATTCATAAATAGTCAATTGAAACCTTACAATTCGGGAGAGAACACAAAGGGTACTAGCCACTCATCATTCGGTTCATCATAACATAAATCAAAGTATCTAGATGAATCTCCAATCCAATTCAATGATTACAATCACCCAAATCAAGTACTTTCCCTCCCAAAATCGTCCTAGAGTTGTTTTTAGTGAAAGATAGATGAAAAGACATCCCAAAAACGAGTAATAAAACAAAAGAATTCGGCAGTTACGACATGAACCGTGGCCCACGGTTCACACCGTGGGTCACGGTGATATTCTTGAAATGCTGGACCGTGGCCCACGGTCCAACCGTGGGTCACGGTGATATCAGAGGCCACGGTACGGTGGCCTCTGTTCCTTTTTGCACACCTGGACCGTGGCTCACGGTGGAGACCGTGGGCCACAGTGGACTTCAGCCTTGCCTTCCCGTTTTTCACTTCTTTTGACCTCTCTCGCGTCTTCGGCTCATTCGGTTGCCTCGGTATACTCCATAATATCCCCGGAACCTCCTTTGAGCCTACAATTCACCAATAATACCGTAGTTATCTAATTCCACAAAATAAACAAATTGAAAACATGATTATTATGGATTTAAATCAATTAAGGGGTGTCCCATGGACCACCCGTCAGAGTTCGACGGGAATTCTGTTGCATCAAGGAAAATATGTCGAAGACATGCTAGAAAAGTTTGAATTCCAGGACTCTAAGAGCGCGACAACGCCTATGGTGGAAAGACCTCTTCTTTCATCTGATCTTGAAGGGAATCTCGTAGATCAAACGTATTATCGATCAATGATCGGATCCCCGATGTATGTCACCGCCAGTCGCTCTGACATCATGTTTGTTGTCTGTCAATGCTCCCGTTTCCAGGCTAATCCTAAACTTTCTCATTTGATTGTTGTTAAGCGTATTTTTAGATACCTGAAAGGGCAACCGAAGCTAGGTCTTTGGTATCCCAAAAACTCATATCTTGATACCTGCTATCAACCTTTCTCTCTATGTCAGAATAATGTTGAAAATGAATCATTGTGAAAACATCTTAATCAATATGATTCCATGTTCAGATCTTTTCTTCAAAGGCTGCTTGGTTATAGAAACTGAAATTTGCTCCCAAAATTTGCTAAATTACAAGAAGATCGGGTGATTAAATTTTTGTATCTTTAGTTTTAATCTTGTCGTTATATTTATTTTTTATTTCTTATTCGTTTATTCTTACCTCATGCCTACTCATGTCGAAACGAATGCTATAAGATCGTTTTTAAAAAACATGGATCAAGCCCATGATTGAGTTTATGAAAATTTACTATGAGAAGTATGGGCTCTCGGCCTAGTCAGAGTGGCCCATAAAGGGATTCGTGATGAAAATGGTTTATTACTGAGGTCTGGCCCAAGTATACTCATGTTCTTGGCCCATCAGGGTTTTCGGCCCAGACATGTAGTTTTGAAGTTTAAAAGGCATTAGTGTGCATTATTGGTGTTATTATTTTGAATCTGAAATCCTCTAATATTCTAAAACCCGAAAACTCTAAGCCTTTGATTCATACATCCTTGCCTCTATCAAATTTATACTTAATCATCCGAATCGTTAGGTACTAAAGGTATATGAAACCTTGAGAAAAATGTTCTCGGGTTATTGTTGAAACTTCTTTGGACGGAATGAATGTTTAGGGTTTAGCTGATTGATTGGACTGAGATACTTAATCAGGATGCATGTTTGTAATTAATGAATATTATGTGTGTTTGATTTGTTATGAGTTCTCTTGAAGTTGCAGGTTTATCCGTAAATGTTGCTTTGATGGTTTTGGGAAGACGGCATGAAATTTAAGGCAGAACCCAAGGGTTTTCAGGCAGAGATCTACAGAGATCTCGGGATCTTTGGTTCCCGGGGTTGGTTGACCGAAAGCCCTTAGTCAACCAGAGAACCCTGTGATCATTCGAGATCACAAGAGTTCTCGGTCAAGGTTTGACCGAGAACCCTTTTGGAACTCATATTCTCGGCTATACAAGGTTCTTCATGAACAGTATTTGACCGAATACTTCATACTTGGACCGAAAACTCATTTAATAGATAGAGAACTCAGTCTTTAAACCGAAAACTGGCTTAATTACATATCAATGACATTTTTTACAAATAAAGACTCACATTATCTATATTTGTATTTCTGGTCCCTGTTCTTTAACCAAGATGTTGATTATGTATATATATATGTTCTATAAAATGAGTGATTATCTAGTTAAATGAATATATTATTAACTTGACTCGTTGTTGCACTCATGGCCAATCAGACACCTCTGAAATTTGTGATACCCACAGCATTGCTGGATGTTTGTATGATCCACCTCTTATCCACAAGGAGTTCAAGTCAATGATCGTGGGGCTTAATACATGCAGGATTTCTCATGCTTTACGAGAAACTCCTGTCATTTGCAAGAAGATGGTGACCAAATTTTGGAATCATGCTTCCATTAACCAGAGAGGTGTTGGGGGAGCCATGGTGATTGAATCAAAGGTCCAAAAGAAGCCTATTATTATTTCAGAGGCTATTATTCGTGAGGTTTTGTTGTTTGGGGATCAACCCGACTATCCAACAGAATACTTTACTAATGTTGTTACTGAAATAGCTCTGTGAATGGGATATGAAAGATCTTACCCTCCAGCCATCAAGAATCTATTCCATCCATATTGGAGGTTCTTGATTCACATGTTCTTCATGTGTGTATCAGGACGAAAGGGAGGTTCTGATGAGATAAGGCACATTTAGATGTCGGTTGTGGTTGCTTTGATCATGGACTGTAACTACAATTATTTCAAGTTTGTGTTCAATGAAATGATAAGCAACCTCAAGGGCAAGAAAAAGGAGATGTTCTTGATGTATATGAGGTTTCTACGGATGATATTCGATTTTCACTATCCTGATCTCATCAAATATGTAGAAACACTCAATCTGAAGGCCATGGGTCCTAATAAGTTTGGGTTGATGAAGCAATCAATAAAGGGGGGCCAAAGTGGTCTATGAAGGACTTCATAAATTTGGAAGATTTGCTGACACCGAGACTGTCACTGCTAGTGCTAGTGCCTCAATTGCTTATGAACATGTGACACCCGCTCCTCGGTTCACAGCTGCTTATGAGACAATTTCTGATGATGATGAGCCTGATAATTCTCCATCACAACACATGGAGACTGAGCACCAGGAAGAACAGTCAGTACCTACTGCTGATCAAATGAAAGAGTTTGAGGCGACACCCGCTCCACGGTTCACAGTTGCTTATGAAACAATTTCCGATGATGATGAGCCCGATAATTCTCCAACACAACACATGGAGACTGAGCACCAGGAAGAACAGTTAGTACCTACTGCTGATCAAATGAAAGAGTTTGAGGCATTTAAAGAAAAGCTCCATTCAAATGCATTGAAGCCTCCTCTGCGACACATGAAGATGATATTGAAGAAGAACCTGCCACGATCTCATTCCAAAAAAAAGGCGAAAGAAAGATCTGAGACCAGGTGTGCCGGTTACTGAAACTACACCAACCATCCAACCTAAATATTCTGAGCCCGAAACAATTGAAGCTCAAGTTGATCAAGGTCCGTCCACTGCTGATCAACAAACTCAAGAACAAACATTTGATGACACCGCACAAGAATTTGAGTTTGAGGAGCATATTCAGTCTATCAACAAACCATCGGAATCATCTGACCCGATTGGTCAACAAAGCTCAAGCACCGCTGACAAAATTGGTCAACAAAGCTCAAGCAACTTTGCCCCAAGTATGTATTATGTCTAACACCACATAGCATAATGTAATAAGTTTAAATGACAATGTGCAACTGGGTTAACATGTTCCGGCATACCCCTCCGGCCATGTCAGTTGGGTTTATCAAACCGATAGTACTATCCACACGTCACTGGCGCGAAGTTAATCACTTGTGTTTGTCGGGACTTTCAAGTGTTAGTACCTAGATAATTCACATCATCACAAATTTTCAAGTATATACGTATATGTAAACACGCTTTTCACCCCAAAAGTTCGTAAAACAGTTTAGAAAGTGGGTCACGAAACTCACCTTATCGTAATATTGATCGATTACACGCGTACTA
The DNA here is from genome assembly GCF_021521415.1 of Bidens hawaiensis. Classification (NCBI taxonomy): domain Eukaryota; kingdom Viridiplantae; phylum Streptophyta; class Magnoliopsida; order Asterales; family Asteraceae; genus Bidens; species Bidens hawaiensis. The sequence continues at coordinate 506,332 of NW_027491477.1, forward strand.
GGTATAATTCCTCGACTATAGCTTGTATTCTATAATCGGTATAGTAAGGTTAACACTAGTACGATGTTTAAACTAAATCGGGCTGTATAACAATCTGGATATAGCTGTTAGGCCCAGAAAATGATCGTAGTCTTAGATTGTGACGTTGTACACTATGAAATGTTTAAAACCAGACTTTGTTCAGTTTCACCGTTTTTCGAGCCTAGCCAAGTTGATCGTTTACGCGTTTTGGAAATAGGTAAGATCACACAAACTTAAGTAAACATATTGATTGATAAAATGATTTGATTTATGAAATAATTTTAAAGTTTCGGTATCTGGATTGATCGCAGGGTTCGTTTCCGTTTTCATACGGGTTTGTTTATACAAAATGTGTACAATCGACCCGACTTGTCCGGAAATCTCGTAAAAAGTTCTTTTTTATCAAATTCATCCAAAACTATGATAATTGACCACTTTTGACGTTTTGACATACCAGTCAGTTCGTTAAACACAAAACTGTCGGTTTCGTTAAAACATATATAATTTAAATCTTCAAATAATCATAACTATTTATGTAACTATATATAAATTATGAGAATTTTTGAAAAAATAAAGTAAAATCTGTATATCTTTATAAAAAAAATTTCAGAATTTTATACTTAACTATTTATTTATAAAAATTCATTTTATATGTTATAATTAACCGTTAAATAACCAGTTTATACCAAACGATTTCCGAGAGATCCGATAATTTTTCTAAGTGGTCAAATTACCATAACATAACCCCTGTAAAATTTTCCAGAACCTAATTCTTTGACCAAAATATCCTTTTGTGCATTTTCCGGTTCTTAAAACTCGACAAAAACGCAAATACACAACCTATACTTTGACATCTCCAAATGATCCAAACTTTAACCAGTGATCTTACCATCACATGTAAAAGTTCCACACAAATTTCATAAGTTTTCAAGAAGTTTAACTATTTTTCATAAATAAACGCTAATAATTGGTAATAAATTCGCCAAATTTTCTCCGTTTATCGAAAAATTACCAAATTTGAACAAGGACTCAATTATATGATCCTTAATGTCCCTTAACATATTCAAAAACTAACAACAAGTACGTCACAATCGAAGCACAAACAGCCCCTAAACGAGTAAACCAGTAATACCTTGTCGGTTTTCAGGTGTTTCAAGTTGTTTTCTCACGGTTCTGATGTTGTGAACAACTAAGAAGATCACCTACAGGACATACACAACAAAACCAAGCATAAATAATCCATGACCAAGCCTTGTTAGTTAGGGTTTCGGTCAGGGTTTCAAACCGAACTTTTAAACCGTAAAAACGTTATATCCATGTTCTAATCCAAGTTTTTGGTCAAAAATCTATGTGGTTATGATTTGTAAACATTTCTAAGATCAAAACATGATTTTAGGTGATTTTTATGGTTTTTGGATGGTTAAACATGCTTAATACTAATCAAGATATATTTATATGTTAATTGCATGATTAAAACATGGTTAATCTTCTTAGAAATGGATCTCACCTTAGGGTTTGGCTGATAAAACTGAAGAACAGCAGGAAAGCAGATCCAAGGTTGGGTTAAAGGTTTGAAATGGATTTACAAATATCAAAAGTTGTTAAAATATATAAAGTGGGGGGGGGGGGTCCAACATGGCGGCCGCAAGTTTTTGACCCCATTTGGGCCTCCCACTTGTATAATATGTCTCGGTTTTCATGCCACATTTAAATCTCGGTCCAAAATTTAGTTTGGGTTCGGTTTTTCGCGAGAAAATTAATTCGGGTGCGAGAAATAGCGTGAAAATGGTCGTTTTTCGACTCATTTTTGCAAAATAATAAAAACCTTTTAAATGGTTATAAAAATCCAAAACATTTTAACGGATTACTTAAAACATCTTATATAAGTGTTCCATAAGTCTTTTTCGGCTTGACGAATGCTACAATGCTCGTTTTGATGTTAACAATTGCGTTTAAAGTCATAACGTATCGTTAAACGAAACCTTTTTCGTTTAAATGGTTTTAAACGTACTAGGGCCTAATTACCAATATGTTAGCCACTATAATATATATAACTCATATATGACCCCTCATTATATATACGGTTCATAATCAGTATCGGTCGGTTAATCGTTTAATCGTAACGAATTAACCGATTTATCGTTCACTCTCTACGTAATGAATAAGGTATACCTCGTTTTGTCACGGATATCACAACAGGAGCTTCAGGCCAACATGGGTAGCCTTACTGCACTTTATTTAGACCTCCAACAAAAACTGATTCAGAAGTTTGGAGATGAATTTAAAAGTGGTGATAATTGCGGTGATAAGACAACTAGTGACAATCGAGGCAGTGGTTCCAGTGTGCGTCCGACTTCCAATATTGATGCCTCTGAGCCACTGGAACAACATCTTGTTGCTCCTCCAAACACAACCGAACAAGTTGAGAGAATTCAGAAGAAAATCTTGACAATGAAGAACTCAAATCAAAATGTGGAGTCTTCCGATAACCCTGATAAATTCATTGTTGAGTTCAAAAAGGGATTCTCTGACAAGTATGGTGATCGATCAGGCGTCGTGTTGTGGCGATTTGATATAGATAAATCTATGTGGTGGGTGAAAAGGAGGTCTGGCAATACTGAATACTACAAGAAGATGAAAGACTTTGGGCCATGGACAAAAGTTGACCTAAGTGACTTGATCAATGCTCCTTTTCACAACCCCAATAACGATAAGAAGGCTACCGACTTATGAAACTTTCTAAGGAATCACGTCGATCGAGGATTCCCAAATATGACTACAGCCAAATCATTTTTGAAGAAAGCCAAAGGAGTTCGAGATCCAAAAACTGGGAAAACTATGGTCAATGTCATGTGGCCCGCGACAAAGAAGGCGAGTCACATTCCGCTTACTACAAGAATCCCCAATGGAGCATTGGATGAAATGAAATTCTGGGCGTATGATGGTGAGACGGCTACGGTCGTCATTCGTCTAAGAAAGGGACAATTCTGAATTGTTGATCCACGTGACTTGTTAAAATTCGGTGAAAAAGATATCAAAACTCGTAACAATTTTTAAATCATGGTTGAACCGTTGTACGAGCCAGCTGCTAAGGAGTATACAAACATGGTTGGGTAGATCATTTGTACAGGTTTGTGGGCTGCTGCATACAAAGAAGCGGATGCAAATGTACTTGAGCACGATTAATGTTGAAGATACAAACCAAGGAGGAGATTGTTGGGCTACTACTTATATGGTTTGTACTTTGGTTTTGGGCTTACATGGTGAACCGAGATCACATGGATCTCGGTGGGCTTTTGGGTAGTGTTAGGATTGTGTGTAGTTACTATATAAACCTTGTAGCAAGGTTAATTTGTAGTAGACGTAAGAGAGAGAGAGACGAGAGAGAAGTATTGGTTGTTTTGTAATCTATTGTGCTTAAGCACCCGACGTGAATATACATGCGCTTTGAAGCAACTTCATTATGTTCTTTTTGTGTTTTACTTATTTTATATTGAATCCACTCGGGTTAGATTCCGCCTAACCATGAGTTTAGGTGATATCACATTGAAAGATCCGTTTACGGGACTTACACCGTGTCTAACCAGACGGTCGTATCAAATATTTCATTATGTAACACGGTATTTTTTTAGATATAAGATTATACTCGAATCTTTTTAAAATATCCAAAAACGATGTCGTACTAGACATGGTATTATTTCCTATATTTCAAAAAGTTTCATGAAAAAATTCAAATACCTGTTAAATCAATTCTTTTGTGAACCCAAAATCCTTATAAATAAGGTTTTAAGATTGTAGCAACAAACTCACGAAATCTACATTGAGATTGTAGGACATTGGTTACATTTTTTATTATAAAATAAAATAAATGAACGCTAACGATACTCTCGTTAGTAATGGGAAATATACTATACAATATCGTTTACAAAATTGAATAAAATGAATATAAAATACAGCTTTTCATATTTCAAAATTGATTCGAACCGGTGTCTTTAATAGGGCTCGTCATTTAATAACTTCATCTTGTGCCTTCATCGCATTTGGTCTTCGACTAAGCTCCTCGGATCGCGCATTCTTCAACGATCTTTTATGTAGTCTTCAATGAGATCTTGATCCACATCTTATTGTATGATTATTTGCTACAACAATGAACAAACTAATGTTGACGGTTATGGTTGAGGATTCGTGTTCAACAAGAGTACCTTAAAACATATTTCGGGTCTCTACTAAAGAGTTCATATGTCTCCAAGGGTACAGCAACCAACGCAGTATGTACTGCCTAGAAAGGCTACGCGCCCAAGGTTATACCGGGTATATCGGTGTTTTGAAAAGGAATAGGAAAGAATAAGATGGTGAATAAATCGAGTAGAGAGTACTCCTCTCTAACCATATGTGTTTTTGAGTGAACACAATTCAAGTCGTTTCATATGAGGCACAAAACCTACTAATATATATACAAGAGTTGAAAGAAAATTAAGTGTCTCGCTTAATATTAGTGACTTAATTAATGCTATAATAAAAAACTTATCAAGTGTTATCAAGCTAATCTATTCAAGAGTTTCACTAAACCAAGAGTTTTATATTATTATTACAAAAATTTAGTTCCCATTCACAATTTCTAATTTTCCAACAATACATAGCAGGTTAAAAGGATTGATGGGTAATGACTCAAATATCATTTTTTGGATGGATAACTAGACCCCAAGCAATATGTTCTACGTCTCATTCTCTGCTATCTTCGATCAAGTTAACGGTTGCTAAAATAGCTAAGGTGGAACTGTGGAAGAACGTTACTCAAAAGTGGGATCAATGGTTGAATGTATTAGAAATATAGTGGCTATGCATAAGGGAAATCTGATGTCGGGATCCTAAGTTTAGATTTAAAAGCTTATTTATTTTGTCTTGTTTTAATTTATGATGCATTTATCTTTTCCTAGTTTTCAGGAGATCATACTCTATATTTAATTTGTACATTTGTTTCAGAGGATTTAGTTTTTGATATTGAATTTTATTAGAAAACCATTTGGTTTAAAGCATTTGAAGCGTTAACACTTGAGCCATTTGATTGTGTTGAATCGATTCCGCATCATTTGTTATCATAGTTTTTGGTTCTCAAATGGCTCGGCGTTGAGGAATAGTTGCTTGCTTGTAGAGAGGCCGACAAAGAAATGACATAAATGTTTCATGTTCACGTGCTTGTGGAGAAGATCGAAGCCCTACTTGCAGAACCGCTGGCTGAGGCATCAATGGAGCCTATCCCTGCCGACGGGACCTTAAGATCAAACGGCTTAGACAACGAGTTTGAGATCTTGAAATACAACAAGAGATCAAACTACTCCAACGAGTCCGCGATCTTCAGTTACAACAGGAGATGTGGAAAAAGGAAATCGAATCGAGCACCATTATCTAGGACGAAGGAGGCGACATCTTCTCCACCACCACCCAGGTTGATCCAAATGTAGGTTCCCTGGACGGATCACACGAGATATTCCGATATACACAGGTGCGGAATCCCTGTGTAGATCGATATGGACGTAGAACACAAGCACACGAACACACGAACACGATACGAACAAACACACGTTATATTAATAACTCAACACGTGATACTTACAGACTCTCGACCACACGTCACTTGACTCACTGAATTACACGTAACTTCAACAACCTCGTAAACAGTAATCTGTAACCTATATAAATACACGACAACTTCGCCTCAGGCGAAGTTGTCGTGTATTTATATAGGTTACAGATTACTGTTTACGAGGTTGTTGAAGTTACGTGTAATTCAGTGGGCGAAGTTGTCCATAACTTCGCTTGTTCAACAAGTTCGCCTAGGCGAACTTGTCAACAACTTCGCTTGGTTAACAAGTTCGCCTAGGCGAACTTGTCAACAACTTCGCTTTAAACAAACAAATACATAAACAATATTACAGACTCGATTACAGACACTAGACATATGAACTACTGACATTTATGCACCAACAGACTCCCCCTTGGCAGTAGCTTCATATCTTGATCTTTCAGCTCTTGTCTCGTAATCCTGTAACTTCAAGCGTGCACTCCTTCTCTAACACACACCGACACAACTCGTTGATACTTTCTTGCTTCGTCCTTCCAAGCTGGAATATAAAAGATTTTCTTCTCGTTAAGCACCTTCAGATCAGCTTGCGATAAGTTAAAGAGATGCATCGGATCGTTCTCTAAGAATCTCTTGTTCATCCTCATCTTCCATCACTGCCTCAGCTGTCTCACAATCAACGAACCACCACTTTAGGTCTTTGAGCACATCCTTGGGCATAAGCTTCATCGGTACTTCTTTAAGGCACCGAATTGGTTTATACTTCATAACCATCCAAGGCTTTCCATCAGCTCTCAAACCTCTATCCTTGTCTTCAACAAGTTTCCCTTTCTGTGGTTTCAGCAGCTCAAACTTCTTTTCCTTTATGCTCTCTTTCCATACAATTTTCCCTATGACTCTAGCCATATTATCGTCACTTCGATTGATCAACCCCAATCTGGCTAAGTCTTTAACCTCACATTCAGGCAGTGTGTTTAACGATCTCAACATTCTTCTAAGGTACTGAATTCCATCATATCATTTAATCACGAAGAGCCGCAACTGCTCATCATAAATCCAGCATATAATCCCTTTCTTTGCTTCAGCATAGCCCTTAATATTGTAACTCTTTTTGAACATTGTAGGGACTGCCGGTTTCTTTGTTTTGACGAACCATTGAGCATATCTTTCCTTCCATCTCGGTTGCTCTTCCCATTCAGTATCTTCAACTGCCGTCTGATCACCTACATCGGCCTTCTCAACCTCTGGAATGTCATGTTCGACATTTTCCTCTACTATCTCTCCTTCCTCAATCTCATTCTCAATCTCAATCTGCTCACCGATCTTCTCAATCACATCACTCGGCAGCACATCCTCATCAAACAACACATCGTCGCTGAACATATCATCGTCAAGTTCCCTCAACGCATCAATCACGTCATCATCCACCAACACCACATCATCACCACCAGAACCACCAGCCGCGTTGGCAGACTCCCCCTCAGCTGTGGAAGTACCAAGAGCTTGAGAAGTTCTTGGCAGCTCACCACCTGCATCTTTCGATGCATTGGGATCATCGTCTCGGTCATTTCTTCTTTTCGTCCTTAGCTCGTCGCCCTTACAGCTCATCTCCCCCTGAGATGCCAAGAACTCCTTCAAGGCATCGATAATTTTCCCATGCTCAACCAGGAGGGATGACTGTAGTTGATTTGCTTCCACTAGGCGTTGAATAGTCTTCGATTGCTCTGCCACGATCCGCTCTAGTGAAGCTATTCTCTCTGAGTCAGACATAGGCGTAGGCGAGACATCAGAAGCAGGCGTAACCGCAATTGGTACCATACCTGATAACCCTGCAGTATTGATGACCGTTGACTCTACAAATCGTGCAGCTACCACCGACTGAGTAAGCGTTTGAGGTGGAAGAGACACAATCTCCGGAGTCGACGTCTGGATGGTAGTGGGGGATGGAATGCCAGCAGATGATGTAGCCACCACGGGAACATCCGCAACGCTTGTACTTGTAACCTGTACAGAAGTAGGAACGATAGACATACCAGACAGTGAGGCCGGAGCAAAACGTACCATCCTTGAAGTCTCTCCAGCTCCCATGCCAGCACCTGTCCTTTCCCGTCTTGATCTTCTTATCAGCTTATGTATATCTTCTTCCTCGTCTGACTCATCATCATCCTCCGTTCTCTTTCTCTTCCCAAAAGTTCTCCCTCGAGACACCATCAACCGTCTCCTCTCATCCATGATCTCATCCAAATCTGAGTCAGCCATTGTTGTAGCTGCTCTAGTAGCACTCACACCCGAACCCTGTGCAGTAGAGACCTGCACCTCTTCAACTTGATCCATATTAAAATAGCCTTGACCTCCAAAAACAGCATCAAGATCTATATCCTCTGCAGCCGACACAACAGGCACAGCAGGTGCAGCTTGAGTTGCTCTTGCCTGTCGCGGTTGAGGATCTCTGAACTCGTCCCCACCAACAGGAACATACTCTGGGTTGATTAAAAACCCAAACAGTGGAGTATGCCTTGGACGACGTTCAGGGTTGCTCCTCGCACTCGAAGTGCGGCATTGAGCAAAGATACGTTTGCTCACAGATTCCACGTATCTGATCGGGCGTCTCTGAGGTAGATTCGGAGCCACATGGTTCAATATCATCTGGATAAAACGTGGGTACATAATGAACCGCTCCCGAGCCATCGCCCTTCTCTGTCTGTCAATCTCGTAAAAGACCATCTGACTAAAACTATAGCGTTTATTGTAAGTCAGTGCAGTCATTGCGGACTGCATGGTCGCACCCATACCGTCAGTGCCCGCCTTCCTTCCTGACATGCAAACTATCATGACGTGCATAAGGAAGCGCCACTGACCAAGTAGAAAACCCTTCTGTCTCTGTGAATCGCCTAATGGACCAGAATAGCCCATTCGGAGAAACGCTCCATCACGAAACGGAGCCACAAACTCAGTTGGGTCGTCCCTCGTCTCTTCTCCAAACCGTAATGCCACCCGAATCTGTTCAGAATTGAACTGAACTTGTTGATTGTTCACAGTCGCTCGCATGACCGGGGGCTCAACACGACAGTCGTATTCGACCGTCTGCCAAAAGTCTTCGATATTTGGTAAGGATATCGGCAGAGTGTTTGTGATGGCATGAAAAATCCTCGAGCGTATGAGGAAAGTGATAATCTCGCGGTAATCCTCAACGCCGCTCGCTTCCGGGTCAAGGGTGATGTACATATTGTGACCCGGGAAAAATTGACGTTGGTTATCACCATCGTCTCCTCCTGCACCTCCAGCACCAGCTACCGCAGCCATATCTGCAACAAACGAACCAAGTTAGATAAATGTTAATGAATAACACAAGTTCGCTGGTTACCATGAGCGAAGTTGTGATAAACTCTGTATAGGCGAAGTTAAAGGTGAGGCGAAGTTGGGAACAACTTCGCTTCAGCTTTAAGTTCGTCTAATTAATATTAAGTAAAAATGAACTAGGCGAAGTTAAAGTTAACTTCGCCTCATCTTAACTTCGCCTAAGGCGAACTTAAGCTTCAGGCGAAGTTACGGATAACTTCGCCTAAACCCTAACTTCGCCTGAATCTGAATCGGCGACAGTTCGAATGATTCAAACAAGAAGATCTGAAGTTTTCAGGGTATTTTGACGATTTAGGACTTTTAAACTCAAGCTTTTAACAATAGGTTGACGATCAGTTTGTACATGCCCACGTGAAAACGAGTTTTGAAATTGTGTTTAATGGTCGGTCGTCCGAGGGTATTACCCGGTTGTCGAAACAACCTTAGATTAATCAAAGAACGTATAACATCAGATAAAAGAACCCAAACAACCTTTAGATCGGTTTGAAATCGAAGAACACGTGAACAATTTTGGATTTGTTTGGATATAAGATCGTTGAATAATCGGTTTGGATATAAGTTCTCTGAATAATGAACTGTTTGACTCTAAGAATTCCTTATATAGGGGCGAAGTTATACAGGCGAAGTTACGGATAACTTCGCCTAGGCGAAGTTATCCACAACTTCGCCTGTTCAACAACATCGCCTATATATTTACAAAATTTAACCTTATAAGTTTAACATTTTTCCAATTAAGTTATAAAACTTCCCTTTAAGAAATAAATGACATGATCAATTCTAAGTAACCAGTTAAAAAATCATAAAACTATCTAAGTACAAAAACTTAAAAAATTTAAAGTATAAGGGATCAAATTTCAGTCTCGATAGGGACTGCTACGTTTTAGAAAAGATCCGAACAGGAATCATACTAATTACGTGACTGTCACATAGATCCGTGTTTAGCTGTATTATGACATATAGAGACAGGTTGTAAGCAGGTATAACTTAAAGTGGTTTTCATCGTTTCTGTGATACGAGTTAGGTTCAATTATGCCTCAAAATTTAAGTGGGCAACAACTCAGAAATATTAATGCCTCCTATCTCTCCTCAAAGCGTATTTGGCTTTCCCCAAGTCACCCCGAATTGACCTCGACCCATAGTGTCTGATTAAGTTGTAAGTATTCTTGATCTGCTTCCCGTTCTTCTCTCTTACTCAATGATTGTGAAGTCTTGATATTGTCATCTCTAATATGTTTCAATAACTCCAAATATATATATATATATATATATATATATATATATATATATATATATATATATACGAACTAACATAGGCTTCAAAATAGAAATTAACTGCAAGTCCCGAATCTGGATCCCTGCAGTATCTTGAGACGCTATCTTCACAGGAATCAGAACACACATGGGCTCGTGTATGACTGGGTAATCGCTTTTCTGCCTATCATTCGGAAAGATATATATGAAGACATGCAAAACTTTTAAGGAGTTTCCACGTAAAATCAAGTAAAATTTAGTTTGTATCACGTCTACTTTTACGCACCATAAAAAGTTACCATGACATACAATGACTGTCCTAAAGTCTTTTAAGCCTAATAACTTCACTATTTAAGCACACAAAATTAGTATATCTATCATTTTCCAAGGTTGGATCAATTTTCCGTTAAACATAGCAAACGTACTTCTTACGAAGTAGTAGACTTGAAAAATAATTTCATTTCCCACTTTCTTTCAAAATTTTAACATTAATCGCCCTGACCAAAACAAAGTCTTCAGGTAAACGGCTATCCCGAAGATCCAATGGATCAGCTGGACCGACCACATACTAGTATGTGTCCTTCTAACTAAGTATGATCGACTAATTTTAAGCGAAAGAATGAAAAACTCATCATAAACCGCCCCGGTCACTATCAGTAATCTGGTTAATGGCTATCCTCAAAATCTACAAGTAGAAAATGAGGACCAAAACATATCCGAAGACAAGTCCTTCAAACTGATGTAACCGACATATTTTTAAGCGATTAGTTTTTTTTTTTTTTTTTTTTAAATATCACAAGAAAAGCATGGTTACTCGGGATTGATCATCCCATTCAGTTCAATAAGGTTTTGAAATCTGGATTTGTCAAACGCTTTAGTATATAAATCAGCGAAATTATCAAGCGTATCCACCTTTTCAAGCATTATCAGTTTCTTCTCAGCACAATCCCGTATGAAATGATGACGTATGTCAATGTGTTTGGTTTTACTATGTTTCACGGGATTGTTAGTTACTGAGATAGCAGCTGTGTTATCAATGCAAATAGGAGTAAGTAGGAAATTCAGACCATAGTCGCGCAACTGTTGTTGAATCCAAAGAACCTGAGAGCAGCAGTTGGATGCTGCCATGTATTCTGCCTCACAGGTTGAAATTGCGACTGAAGTCTGCTTCTTGCACTGCCACGACACCAACGACACCAATCTGCCACCAAGAAACTGACATCCTCCAGTTGTTGACTTCCGACTCTGATTGCACCCTCCATAATCAGAATCTGTGTAAGCGACTAGCTCCAAGTCTCCTCCTCTCGGGTACCACAACCCCAGCTTCGGCTTGCCCTTGAGATACCGCAGTATCCTCTTTGCACCTTTCAAATGAGATTCTTTTGGATTTGCCTGAAAACGTGCACAAAGACAAACAGCAAACATTATATCATGCCTAGATGCAGTTAAGTACATTAAAGAACCTATTATTGCCCGATATTGAGTTGGGTCCACATCTGCATCACCGTCTACTTCAGCACCCAGTTTGTGATTGACGCAGATTGGAGTATCATATGGAGAACTGTCCTCCATCTTGAATCGCTTGAGCACATCATGAACATACTTCGTCTGATGAATGAACATCCCGTCCTTCTTCTGATCAACCTGCAATCCTAGAAAGAAAGTTAGTTCACCCATAGCACTCATTTCAAACCTTTTCTTCATGACGGCTTCAAACTCCTGACACATGGAGACTTTTGACGCAGCAAATATAATGTCATCCACGTAGACTTGTACCAGCAGGAAGTCGCTTCCATCTCTTTTGAAGAACAACGTGCTATCAATTTTCCCTCTTTCAAAACCATTCTCGAGCAAGTAATCCGATAAAGTTGAATACCAGGCACAAGGTGCCTGATGTAATCCATACAACGCCTTGCTCAACCTGTACACGTGATCTGGAAAGTCTGGGTCAGGAAAACCCAGAGGTTGCTCAACATACACAACCTCATCAACTTTCCCATTCAAAAACGCACTCTTCACATCTAGCTGAAACACCTTCATCTTTTCATAAGCAGCAAACGCTAAAACAATCTTATAGCTTCCAACCTGGCGACAGGAGCGAACACTTCGTTATAATCAATCCCCTCTTGTTGATTAAAATCTTTAACGACTAGCCTCGCCTTGTTTCTTATAATAATCCCCTTATCATCTCTCTTGCACTTAAACACCCATTTTGTGCCTATCGCATGCACATTCTTTGGTTTTTCAACCAAGGTCCAAACTTCCATCTTCTCGAATTGAGCCAACTCTTCTTGCATGGCTTCGACCCACGAGCTGTCCTTTAAAGCCATTTGATAATTCTTCGGTTCAATCTGGCTTATAAAGCAGGTGTACAGGCATTCATTGATTATTCCAGACTCCTTAATGCTCGTATAAACACAGGTGTGTTCATTCAAGCTACTTCTCGTTTGTACACCTGAGGACACATCACCAATCACATTATCCAAAGGGTGATCTTTATGAATTCTCGTGGTCGGAACAGAACCGACATGCAAATTATCTTCCAAATTAGAAGAGATCTCGTCAATGGTTGTTTCTGGCTGAGAGTGAAATGGATTGATAAATTCTTCTTCAGCTGAGGCAGCAGGGGTACCGATAGTGTTTGATGAGGAAGGTTGACATTTATCAATCAGCTGTCTTTGCAATAGATTTTCTTCCTCATCGAGTATCATCTTCGTCGCAACTCTTTCTTCTTCTTCAGAAATTTCCAAATCCGGTATGTTAAACGACTTAAAAAGCTTAACATAGTCGAAAAGCTCAGCAGGTCCATTGCTAGGTTTTGGCGGTTGGTAACTTGTGATGTCGGTGTTACACACCACCTCCACCTTGCAGGTCGAAGTATTGAAGACACGTCTGTTGGGAGTACCAACAACATAACCGACTAAGATTCCTTCATCGGCTACTTCGCCAAATTTAGAATTTGTCTTCAAGATCGAACAAGGGGACCCGAATGGTTCAAGACCACTCAAGTTGGGCTTCCTTCCATGCATAAGCTCGTAACACGTTTTATCAAGTCTCTTAACAGTTAACACTCTATTCAGAACATAGCAGGCTGTAGCAACTGCTTCAGCCCAGAACATCACAGGAAGCTTCGAATCTGCCAGCATAGTTCTGGCTCCTTCAATTAAAGTTCGGTTCTTCCTTTCAGCCACTCCATTCTGTTGCGGAGTATACGGAGCGCTGTATTGGTGTTCAATTCCTTTCTGAAGACAGAAGATCTCCATTTCAAAATTCTTGAACTCCGTTCCATTGTCACTTCTGATGAACTTCACTGTTTTACCCATGACGTTCTCAACTTTGGTAATCAAATTCTTCACCATTTGAGCCGTCTCATCTTTCGATTTCATAAAATATACCCACGAATATCGTGAGTAGTCATCAGTGATCACAAAGCAGTAAGAAGTACCTCCTAGACTTTTTACATTCACGGGACCGAAGAGATCCATGTGAAGCAGTTCTAGAGTACTGGCAATAGAGTTGACCTTCTTGGTGAGATGGGATTTCTGGTGTTGCTTTCCCTTCTTGCATGCTATACATTTGTCTTCAAAGTTAAAACTTTTCAAGGGAACGCCCATCACAAGTCCATTCCTGACAATGTGGTTCATCTTCCGAAGATGAATGTGCCCCATCCTCCTGTGCCACAGTTCGGATTCCGATTCGCTTGCTTTCGTTATTAAACATGATTCTTCCGTGGCCATTTCAGTAGACCTCATATCCATCACATAAGTATTTGTATCACGTGAAGCTTTCATCACTATCCACTCGTCTGGTATCTGAAAACCAGGCTTCAACACGATCGCCTCATTCTTCGTGAAATGAACAGTGTACTCCTTATCACAAATCTGCGACACACTCAGCAGATTGTGCTTCAATTCTTCTACAAAGTTCACATTCTCAAGAGTCATTTTTCCATTGGACACCGTTCCTCTTCCAGTAATTCTGCCTCCACTTTCACCGGCAAAGCTAACTCTCGCTCCTTGAACAGGTTTTAAGTCGTGCAACAAGTATTTGTTACCCGTCATGTGCCGGGAACAGCCGCTATCTACAATCCAAAGACTGTGGGCAGCCCTGTTCAACTGTTCCTGCACAATAAAGCAAAGGATTAGAATCTAGGGACCCAAGACCAATTGGTCTTGGATCTATACATCCCGTACTTCTGCTTTCCAAAGTTAGCATCTGGATAATTCCTGTCAGTCCTATTAGGAAATCTCCTTGGAAATTGAGTGTGAGGCCTTCCAAACCTATGTATATTGAAAGTATTATATCTTGTGGTTTGGTTATTAGCATTGTTAAACTGAGGTTTGTCTCTGTGAAAACCTGAATTAGTTACATTTCGGAACTTTGAAGGGTTTTCATTTTTAGCAGTATTAAAATTACCATTAGGCTTATGCTCAGTTTTAATAGGTCTCACACCTCTGAATTTCGACGTCAGAGGGCAATCTGCAACAAGATGTCCTAACTTATTACACCTAAAACAACACCTATGTTCCATTTTCTTTTCAAAGGTTGTTTTGGATGTAGAGGCTGTGTTACCGGCCGTTCGTCTCACATAAGGTGGGACGTACGGGTTGAGTGGAGTACTCTTTTTATAAGTTTTATCTTTTTCTCCACCAGTGGGTAACACTACCTTCTCTTTTGTCTTACCCGATTCGGACAACTTATCCAAATCTGATGAGACTGGACTTGTAACAGAAATTTTCACACTTGAAACAGGCGAACTCGTTTCGCCACTACTAACACTTGGTTCTTTACTCGTAACCTTGATTGGAACTGTCTGAGGAACTTCAAAATCAACAGATTTCTGAACACTAGGGTTAAAAGTGTAGTTGTGGTTATAAGGTAGTGGAACCTCGTGATAACCAATTCCTCCCCTCTTCGCAGAGGTACCTTGATCACTAACAAGGTGATCAAGAATAGCTGAGGAATTTCTGAACTGCTCAAGTTTTCGGTTCAGTTCCACCACTTTCACCTGGTGGTCAGCAATCTGCTTTTCTCGTTCAGCAATCAGTTTAGTCTTTTCTTCTAAAACCTCATAACTTAGATCAATTACTTCAATTTTTTCAGCAAGTTTTGTTTTTAAGCTTTTAACATCTTTTTCACACGCTTTTATTTTAACTTTGTAACTGTTTTCTCTTGCTTTCATAAAGTGATGATCTTCTTTAAGAGTTTTAAATTAAGCATCTAAACGAACATACTGATCAGTTATGGTAGCAAGTTGCTCAGACAAATTCTCACATTTAGTACAAATAGATTTAGAACTTACCTCGGAGAGTTGATCATTGTTATCTGTCATGAAAGCTTTTTCTTTACCAGTAGCTTTCTCTTCTCCGTTAATCTTCTCACAATCTTCATTCTCAACCTTAGCCATATTTGCCTGCTCACTAGTTTCATTCGAATGCTGGTTCCAGTTGTATTCACCTGCTTCTCTGGACATCATGGCATTGACTTCTTTACTACTCCCAGTGTGCTGTGTAGACCGGCCTAGACCACGTTCAACTCGCTCGTTTCTGCACTCTTTGGCAAAGTGCCCGTTTTGTTGACAGTTATAGCACCACACCTTAGACTTGTCGAACCCTGGCCTGCCACCAACAAACTTTCTCCCCGTCTTTCTCATAAACTTCTTCACTCTCCTCACTATCATGGCCATCTGCCGTTGTAAATCCATTTCCTCCAGATCATTAGCATCGATCTGGTCATAGTCTTCATCCAGCATCGCTGGATCAACAACCTTTCCTTGAATATAGTTTTCATATGAAGCAATAAACGAAGCATAGAGGCCAAACTGCTCTTCAGCAGATTTGACGCTCATTGGCATTTTAGAGTAATTATTGCTTGAGGAACTTGAAGATCCACTACTCTTGCTTGCTGTCTGTTGAGTACCACTTGATCCACCGGCTACAAAGCAAACATCCCCATTTGAGTTTACTGACACATGCCCCTCCTGTGAAGAATTGGCACCCGACTCTCCCTTCGAGTAGTAGGCGGCAGAATCAGTCTTTGAACTTGTATTGGAGTTTACTTTAGCACCGTACATGCCTGGATCTTGAACCTGATCCATAGATGTTTCTTTTCTTACCATATTAAGCTCAAAAGTTCTGAGCTTGTTGACAGTGGTTTCAAGATCATAAGTAGGGAAGTCCTTGTCTTCCCTCATCAGTATAGTATACATCTCCCATTTTGGTGGGAGGGCATCGAGAAGCTTTTCCACAATCTCTTCTTCTCGGTAGGAAATGGAGTAGTTACTCAATTCAGTCATTAGATGATAATATCGAGTGATAATATCATCAAGAGATTCGTTCTTTAAGTACTTAAAGACTGAAAATTGAGTTTTGAGCAACTTTATCTTTGAAGCCCGAATACCTACATTCCCCTCAAATCTGTTCTCAAGAGCTTCCCAAAGCTCTCTAGCTGATGTATACTTTCTGAGCGTATGGAGGATCTCCTGTGGAAGAGCCATTGTGATTGCATCATGAGCCTTGCTTTCGGCTTCATACATCTTTTTCTCCTCCTCTTCCATTTTACTGTATTTCTTGATTTGGTCTCGACCCTCATACTCCATGACTGGTGGAATATATCCATCTTGGATGCATACCCACATTTTCGCATCCTGGTACTTAACGTATTGTATGAACCGATCCTTCCACGCGACAAAATCGGTTCCCTTCAGCAACCTTGGGGCCTTTGTAGCTGACCCCGCTTCAACTTCCATCTTTACAAGCTCCGAAATGTTGATCGACGACATCCTTCTTGAAGACTAAGAAACCCGAAAAATTCTGAGTAGGCGAAGTTAAAAAATTTCCTCTGAACAGTACTGTAGGCGAAGTTAAGGATAACTTCGCTTAAGTAATAACTTCGCTAGATCTTTCTTAAATTCGCGTGACTGGGAGAAGTTGAGAATAACTTCGCTTAGGGTAAGCGAACTTAGAGAGTAGGCGAACTTGAAGAAAACTTCGCTGAGCTAGGCGAACTTGAGGAGAACTTCGCTGAGTTAGGCGAAGTTGAGGAGGTAGGCGAAGTTTTAAATAACTTCGCTTCTCCTTATATCTTCGCTGAAACCCTACGTATCCTGACGGCAACTTCGCCTGATGAACAGCAACTTCGCCTGACGAACTTAAACTTTCTGCAGATCTGAAAATCGGATTTTAACGACGTTTTTGACGGTTTAAAGGCTTGAACACACTGGTAGGAGGCTAGAATGAGCAAACACACCAAAAACTCGTCCCGTGAATAGTCGAAACGAGACAAATTCCACACCCGCGTGAATATCCCGAACCACACAATCGAGCAAATGCTCTGATACCAATTGTAGGTTCCCTGGACAGATCACACGAGATATTCCGATATACACAGGTGCGGAATCCCTGTGTAGATCGATACGGACGTAGAACACAAGCACACGAACACACGAACACGATACACACGTTATATTAATAACTCAACACGTGATACTTACAGACTCTCGACCTCACGTCACTTGACTCACTGAATTACACGTAACTTCAACAACCTCGTAAACAGTAATCTGTAACCTATATAAATACACGATGTTGGTTCATGTGTGTCAGTAGTTCATAGTCTAGCATTTGTAATCGAGTCTGTAATGCAATTATGTTTTGATTATGTTTATATTTGTAACACGCGAAGTTGTCAACAAGTTCGCTCTGGCGAACTTGTTGAACCAGCGAAGTTATTGACAACTTCGCCTATGGCGAAGTTGTCGTGTATATAAACTGTTCAGTGGAACAGTTTTAGTGTTGGTCGTTTAGGGTTTCGTTTCAGTTGTTCACTTCGTGTGTTACGTGTCATTGTCTGTAATAGTGACCTCGGGTCACGTGTTTGTTATCAATATAACGTGTTTGGTTTATTGCTTGTGTGTTCGATCTCTACATACTCTACACTCGTATCTACCTACGCAGGGATTCCGCACCTGCGTTGTTAGCGACATCCCGTGTACGATCCGTCCAGGAACCTACAATTGGTATCAGAGCCATCGGCTCGATTGTGAGGTTCGGGATTTCACGCGGGTGTAGAAAACGTCTCGTTTGACCTATTCGCGGGACGTGTTTTTGTTGGGATTGTGTTTTGCTCGTGCTTGACAGTCATTTTCAAGCCATTGCATTGATCGGAAATTGCTGGATTGACGAAATCAGATCTGAACAGTTTCCTTGTTCATCGGGCGAAGTTACCGTTCTTCGGGCGAAGTTACCATTCTTCAGGCGAAGTTGCCGTCACTGGAATTAGGGTTTCGGCGAAGATATAAGGATTAGCGAAGTTAACCACAACTTCGCTTACCTCATAAGTTCGCCTTAGCGAAGTTATCCGCAACTTCGCTTTCCACCCAAGTTCGCTTACCTCCTAAGTTCGCTCATTCTAAGCGAAGTTATTTTTAACTTCGCCAAGTCAAGCGAATTTAAGACCCAGCGAAGTTCTCTTTTCAGCGAAGTTAACTTTCAAGCGAAGTTATTCTTAACTTCGCCTACTGAGCTGTTTTAATATTTTTTTTATTTTCAGGTTTTTCAGGTTTTCGCAAGGATGTCGTCAATTAACATCTCCGATTTGGTCAAGATGGAAGTAGAAGCGGGGTCAGCCACTAAGGCCCCGAGGTTGATGAAAGGAACTGACTTCGTGGCATGGAAGGACAGATTCATCCAATACATTAAATACCAGGATGCCAAAATGTGGGTGTGCATCCAGGATGGATATATCCCTCCAACTATGCAATACGAAGGCCGTGACGTGGTTAAGAAGTACAGCAAAATGGAGGACGAAGAAAAGAAAATGTATGAGGCTGAGAGCAAGGCCCATGCAGCTATAACAATGGCACTTCCTCAAGAGGTTCTCCATACGTTCCGAAAGTACACTTCTGCGAGAGAGCTTTGGGATGCTCTTGAAAATAGATTCGAGGGGAATGTGGGTATCCGTGCATCAAAGATCAAACTCTTAAAGACCCAGTTCTCCGTCTTCAAATTTTTGAAGAACGAATCACTGGATGATATTATCACCAGATACTATCATCTAATGACAGAGCTTAGCAATTATTCGATTGCCTATCGAGAAGAAGAGATTGTTGAAAAGCTTCTCGATGCTCTCCCACCGAAGTAGGAAATGTACACCGTTCTTATGAGGGAAGACAGAGACTTTCCAAATTATGATCTGGAAACAGCAGTAAACAAGCTCAGAACTTATGAGCTTAATATGGTTCGAAAAGAAACACCAACAGATCAGATACAAGACCCTGGTATGTATGGTGCAAAGGTTAACTCAGGCTCAAGTTCGAGGCCTGAATCTGCTGCTTTTTACTCGAAAGGGGAGTCAGGTCCTGACTCTTCTCATGAAGGAAACGTTTCTGTGAACATGAACGGTGATGTCTGTTTCGTTGCTGGAGGATCAAGTACTTCAAAGCCTCAAGCATCCTCAAGTGGTTTTTCTGCAAATGCCTCAAGCAATAATTATTCCAAGATGCCTATGAGTGTAAAATCTGCTGAAGAGCAGTTTGCAGTCTATGCATCATTTATTGCTTCCTACGAAAACTACATCCAGGGGAAGATTGTGGACCCTGCTGTACTGGATGAGGACTACGACCAGATCGATGCTGATGATCTGGAGGAGATGGATTTGCAATGGCAAATGGCAATGATTGTGAGGCGTGTAAAACGGTTTATGAACAAAACTGGGAGAAAGTTTGTTGGTGGTAGGCCCGGGTTCGACAAATCCAAGGTAAGGTGCTATAATTGTCAACAGTACGGGCACTTTGCCGAGGAATGCAGAAATGAGAGGGTTGAACGAGGACAAGGTCGGCCTACACAACACTCAGGAGTTAACAGAGAGATTAACGCCATGTTGACCAGAGAAGCAGGTGAGTACAACTGGAACCCGCATTCAAGTGGTTCTGGTGAGCAAGCGAACATGGCTGAGTCTGAAGTTGAAGAATGTGAAAAGGTTGATGGAAATGAGAAATCTAATGAAGAAGAAACCGCTTTCATGGCAGATGACAAGGATAATCGCTCCGAGGTAAGTACTAAGAATATTTGTACTAGTTGTGAGAATTTGTCTGAGCAACTCACTACGATAACTGATCAGTACGTCCGTTTAGATGCTGATTTTAAAACTATTAAAGAAGATCACCATTTTACTAAATCAAGAGAAAACAGTTATAAAGTTAAAATAAAAGCATGTGAAAAAGACATTCAAAGCTTAAAAACTAAACTTGCTGAGAAAATTGAAATAATTGATCTTAGTTATGAAGTTTTAGAAGAAAAAACTAAATTGATTGCTGATCGGGATAAACAGATTGCTGACCACCAGGTGAAGGTGGTGGAACTGAACCGCAAACTTGAGCAATTCAGGAATTCCTCGGCCATCCTTGATCACCTCGTGAGTGATCAAGGTACCTCTGCAAAGAGGGGAGGAATCGGTTATCACGAAGTTCCACCACCCTTTAACCACAACTATACTTATAATCCGAGTGTTCAGAAATCTGTTGATTTCGAAGTTCCTCAGACAACTCCAATCAAGATTACAAGTGTAGAACCAAGTGTTAGCTGTGGCGAAACAAGTTCGCCTATTTCTAGTGTGAATATTTCTGTTTCGAGTCCAGTCTCATCGGATTCGGATAAGTTGTCCGAATCTGGTCAGACAAAAGAGAAGGTAGGTTTACCCACCGATAGAGATAAAAATAAAATTTCTAAAAAGAGTTCTCCACTCAATCCGTACGTCCCACCTTATGTGAGACGAACGGCTGGTAACACTGCCTCTACATCCAAACCAACGTTTGACAAGAAAATGGAGAGTCGATGTTGCTTTAGATGTAACAAGTTAGGACATCTAGTTGCAGATTGCCCTTTGAAGCCGAGATTCAGAGGTGTGAAGCCAAATAAAACTGAGTATAAGCGTCATTTTGTTACTGCTAAAAATGAAAACTTTACAAAATGCCAAAATGTAACGAATTCAAGTTCTCATAAAAACAAACCTCAGTTTTACAACCAAACCACAAGATATAACACTTACCATTCACAAAGGTTTGGGAGGCTTTACCCTCAATCTGTAAGGAGATTTCCTAACAGGACTTACAGAAATTATCCTGATGCTAACTTGAGAAAGCCAGGGTACGGGACGTATCGATCCAAGACCAATTGGTCTTGGGTCCCAAGATTCTAACTCTTTGTTTTATTGTGCAGGAACAGTTGAACAGGGCTGCCAACAATCTCTGGATTGTAGATAGCGGCTGTTCCCGGCACATGACGGGCAACAAACACTTGTTGCAAGACTTAAAACCTGTTCAGGGAGCAAGAGTTAGTTTTGCTGGTGAGAGCGGTGGTAGGATTACTGGTAGAGGAACAGTGTCGAATGGGAGAATGACACTTGAGAATGTAAACTTTGTGGAGGAATTAAAGCACAATCTGCTGAGTGTGTCGCAGATTTGTGATAAAGATTACACTGTCCATTTCACGAAGAATGAAGCGATAGTATTGAAGCCTGGTTTTCAGATACCAGACGAATGGATAGTTATGAAAGCTCCACGTGAAACGAATACATATGTGATGGACATGAGGTCTACTGAAATGGCCACTGGAGAATCCTGTTTAATGACAAAAGCAAGCGAATCAGAATCAGAATTATGGCACAGGAGAATGGGACATATTCATCTTCGGAAGATGAACTTCATTGTCAAGAATGGGCTTGTGATGGGCGTTCCCTTAAAAAGTTTTAACTTTGAAGACAAATGTATAGCATGCAAGAAGGGAAAGCAACACAAGAAATCCCATCTCACCAAGAAGATTAATTCTATTGCCGGTACTCTAGAACTACTTCATATGGATCTCTTCGGTCCAGTGAATGTAAAAAGTCTAGGTGGTACTTCTTACTGCTTGGTGATAACTGATGACTACTCGCGATACTCGTGGGTATATTTTCTGAAAACGAAAGACGAGACGGCTCAGATGGTGAAGAATCTAATTACAAAAGTTGAGAACGTCATGAGTAAATCAGTTAAATTCATCAGAAGTGACAATGGGACAGAGTTCAAGAACTTTGAAATGGAAATCTTCTGTCTTCAGAAGGGAATTGAACATCAATACAGCGCTCCGTATACTCCGCAACAGAATGGAGTGGCTGAAAGGAAGAACCGAACGTTAATTGAAGGAGCCAGAACTATGCTGGCAGACTCGAAGCTTCCTGTGATGTTCTGGGCTGAAGCAGTTGCTACAGCCTGCTATGTTCTGAATAGGGTGTTAACCGTTAAGAGACTTGGAAAAACTTGTTACGAGCTTATGCATGGAAGGAAGCCCAACTTGTGCGGTCTAGAACCATTTGGGTCTCCTTGTTCGATTTTGAAGACTAATTCGAAATTTGGTGAAGTAGCCGATGAAGGAATCTTAGTCGGTTATGTAGTTGGGACTCCCAACAGACGGGTCTTCAATACGTCGACTTGCAAGGTGGAGGTGGTTTGTAACACCGACATTACTAGTTACCAACCGCCAAAACCAAGCAATGGACCTGCTGAGCTTTTCGACTATGTTAAACTTTTTAAGTCGTTTAACGTACCTGATTTGGAAATTTCTGAAGAAGACGAAAGAGCTGTGACGAAGATGATACTTGATGAGGAAGAGAATCTATTGCAACATCAGATGTTTGAGAAATCTCAACCTTCCACATCAAACCCTATCGATACCCCTGCGGCCTCAACTGAAGAAGAATTTATTAATCCTTTTCACTCTCAACCAGAAACAACCATAGATGAGATCTCTTCAAATTTGGAAGATAATTTGCATGTTGGTGCTGTTCCGACCACGAGAATTCACAAAGATCACCCATTGGAGAATATTATAGGTGATGTGTCCTCCGGTGTACAAACCAGAAGTAGCTTGAATGAGCACACCTGTGTTTATACAAGCATTAAGGAAACGGGTATACTGAACGAATGTTTGTACTCCTGCTTTATAAGCCAAATTGAACCAAAGAATTATCAAATGGCTTTAAAGGACAGCTCGTGGGTCGAAGCCATGCAAGAAGAGTTGGCTCAGTTCGAGAAAATGGAAGTTTGGACTTTGGTTGAAAAACCAAGGAATGTGCATGCTATAGGCACAAAATGGGTGTTCAAGTGTAAGAGAGATGATAAGGGAATTATCGTAAGAAATAAGGCGAGGCTGGTTGTTAAAGGTTTTAATCAGCAAGAGGGTATTGATTACAATGAAGTGTTCGCTCCTGTCGCCCGGTTAGAAGCAATTCGATTGTTTTTGGCGTTTGCTGCATTTAAAAAGATGAAGGTATTTCAGTTGGATGTGAAGAGCGCGTTTCTAAACGGGAAAGTTGATGAGGTTGTGTATGTTGAGCAACCTCCGGGTTTTCCTGACCCAGACTTTCCTGATCACGTATACAGGTTGAGCAAGGCGTTATATGGGTTACATCAGGCACCTCGTGCCTGGTATTCAACGTTATCGGACTACTTGCTGGAAAATGGTTTTGTAAGGGGATTGATTGACAGTACGTTGTTTGTGAAGAGAGAAGGATGTGACTTCCTACTGGTTCAAGTCTACGTGGATGATATCATTTTTGCTGCATCAAGAGTATCCATGTGTCAGGATTTTGAGGCTGTCATGAAGAAACGATTCGAGATGAGTGCTATGGGTGAACTAACTTTCTTTCTAGGATTGCAGGTTGATCAGAAGAAGGACGGGATGTTCATTCATCAAACGAAGTACGTTCATGATGTGCTGAAAAGATTCAAGATGGAGGACAGTTCTCCATATGATACTCCAATCTGCGTCAATCACAAATTGGGTTCTGAATCAGATGGTGACGCAGATGTGGACCCAACTCTGTATCGGGCGATAATAGGTTCTTTAATGTATTTAACTGCTTCTAGGCCTGATATAATGTTTGCTGTTTGTCTTTGTGCTCGTTTTCAGGCAAACCCAAAGGAATCTCACATGAAAGGTGTGAAGAGGATTTTGCGGTATCTCAGAGGCAAGCCGAAACTAGGGTTGTGGTACCCAAAGGGAGGAGACATTGAACTGGTGGCATATACAGATTCTGATTATGGGGGATGCAATCAGAGTCGGAAGTCAACAACAGGAGGCTGTCAGTTTCTTGGAGGAAGATTGTTTCCTGGCAGTGCAAGAAACACACATCAGTTGCAATTTCAACATGCGAAGCAGAATACATGGCAGCATCCAACTGCTGCTCTCAGGTTTTGTGGATTCAGCAACAATTACGCGACTATGGTCTGAATTTCTTACTCACTCCTATTTTAATTGATAACACTGCCGCCATCTCAGTAATTAACAATCCCGTGAAGCACAGTAAAACTAAGCATATTGACATTCGTCATCACTTCATACGGGATTGTGCTGAGAAGAAACTGATCAAGATCGAAAAAGTTGATACACTTGAAAATTTTGCTGACTTGTTTACAAAAGCGTTTGATAAATCCAGATTTCAAAACCTAATTGAGCTGAACAGGATGATCAATCCCGAGTAACCATGCCTTTGGTTTAAAAAAAAAAAAAAAAAATATGTGTCATTATTGCTTAAAATCAGTCGGTTACCTCAGTTTGATGGACATATCCTCGGATATGTTTTGGTCCTCGTTTCGACTTAGAGAATGAGGTTAGCCATTAACCGGAAGACTGAAAGTGACCGGGGCAGTTATGACGTGTGTTCTTCAGTTGCTGAAAATTAGTCGGTCATTCTTAGTAAGAAGGACACATACTTGTATGTGGTCGGTCCAGTTGATCCATTGGATCTTCAGGATTGCCGTTTACCTGACGACTTTGACGTGATCGGGGCGATTGAAATCAAAATTTTATAGGGAAATGAAATTACTTTTCAAGTCTATTACTTCGTATGAAGTAAATGTGCTATGTTTAACAGAAAATTGATCCAACCTTGGAAAATGATATATATACTGATTGTGTGTGCTTAACTAGTGAAGTTATTAGGCTTAAAAGGCTTTAGAACAGTCATTGTATGTCATGGTAATTTTTATGGTGCGTAAAAGTGTATGTGATACTAACTTAAACTACTCGAATTTACGTGGAAACTCCTTAAGAGTTTTGTATGTCTTCATACATATCTTTTCGAAGGATAGGCAGAAAAGCAACTACCCAGTCATACACGAGCCCGTGAGTGTTCTGATTCCCGTGAAGAAAGCATTTCAAGACACTGCAGTGATCCAGATTCGGGACTTGCAGTGGTTTAGTACTCCGAAGTCAATAAGAATGTTTGGTTTAAAAAAAAAAAAAAAAAATTATTATTGTACATGTATATTTCTTTAGTACTTATGAGACATAGTAACAATCAAGACTTCTCAATTCTGGAGTAAGAAGAGAACGGGAAGCAGACAACGAGTATATACAAGTTAATCAGACACTATGGGTCGAAGTCAATTCGGGGTGACTTGGGTATAGCCAAATACGCTTTGAGAATAGATAGAAGACATCATTATCTCTGAGTTGTTGCCCACTTAAAATTTTGAGCTTAACTGAACCTTAATCCGTATCACAGAAACGATGAAAACCATTTAAGTTATTTACATGCTTACAACCTGTTTCTCTATGTCATAATACAGCTAAACACGGATCCAACTGACAGTCACATAGTTAGTATGATTCCTGTTGGGATCTTGTCTAAAACGTAGTGGTCCCTGACTAGACTGAAATTTGATCCCTTATTTAGTTAAAATTCTATAAGTTTTTCTATTTTTGTAGTTATATTAATTTATCGTTGGTTACTGGGTCTTGATCATATTTGTTTAACTCTTTTTGGAAACTTCTAATGTTAAGTGCAAGATTCTTCAAACTTAAAGGGCTGATTTTGAAATTACGGGCGAAGTTGTTGAATTCGGCGAAGTTGTTATTAACTTCGCCTAGGCGAAGTTAAGCGTAACTTCGCCTGAACAAACTCCGCCCTATATAAGGAATTTTAAATCTGGAACAGTTCCATTATTTTCAGTTTTCCGGCGAACATACTATCAAATACCATATTATCCGAGATCTTGTTTGCTTTTCGATTTTGATCTTTGATTTCTGTTTCTAGTGTTTATTGACGGTAGGTGTGGTCAATATCATTCCCAAACTTACTCGTTCGTTATAGTTTTACCCGGTTCGAGATCTCGGGTCGTCGAACCTTCAAAACCTAGTTTTTCAACCGTGTATTACGTGTTCATGGACGAGCTTTACGTCTTAACACCATTATTATGTGTTGTTCGTTACTCCTGGATCGTCAAATTTGTGCGAAAACATCGGATCTTGGCCGATTGAATCTGAACAGTCGCCGTTTCAGATTCAGGCGAAGTTATGGTTAAGGCGAAGTTATCCGCAACTTCGCCTAAAGATTAATTTCGCCTGTGGCGAAGTTATCCGTAACTTCGCCTTGAACTCAAGTTCGCCTGAGGCGATGTTGTGACAAGGCGAAGTTATCATCAACTTCGCCTATACCAATTTACTTAACAGTTTTTAGACGAACTTACAGATAAAGCGAAGTTGTTCCCAACTTCGCCTCACCTATAAGTTCGCCTGTACAGGTTTAATCACAACTTCGCACGTGGTACAAAGCGAACTTGTGAGTTGCTTAACTGTTCTCTAACTTGTTTTGTTTTGTGCAGATATGGCTGCTGTTGGAGGTGCTGGTGGTGACGACGGTGATGATCAACGACAATTCTTTCCAGCCCATAACCAGTACATCACTTTAGATCCAGACGCACGAGGCGTAGAAGACTACAGGGAGATTATCACGTTTCTCCAGCGATCAAGAGTCTTTCATGCGATCACAAATACACTGCCCATTTCTCTGCCTAACATTGAAGACTTTTGGCAGACAGTGTACTATGATTGCAGGCCTAAGCCTCCGGTGATGCGAGCAACCGTAAATGGTCATCACATACAGTTTTCCTCGGAAGATATACGGTTGGCTCTGCAGTTCGGTGAAGAAACAAGAGATGACCCAACGGAGTTCGTAGCTCCTTTCCGTGATGGAGCTTATTTGAGGATGGGTTATTCGGGTCCGCTGGGGGACTCGCAGAGGAGGAAAGGGTTTTTGCTGGATCAATGGCGCTTCCTGATGCATGTATTGATTGTATGCATGTCCGGCAGGAAGGCAGGAACAGATGGGATGGGCGCGACGATGCAGTCAGCCATGATAGCGCTGACTTACAACCGCCGATATTCTTTTAGTCAGCTGATATTCTACGAGATCGATCGTCAGAGAAGGGCTGTGGCGCGCGAGCGATTCACTATGTATCCTCGTTTCTTACAGATGATTTTGAATCATGTCGCTCCGTCGCTACCGCAGAGACGCCCGATTAGATACGTCGAATGCGTGACGAAACGTATCTTTGCTCAGTGCCGCACTTCAAGCACTCGTAGCAAGCCTGAGCTGCGTCCCAGGCATACTCCATTATTCGGATATCTCATCAACCCGGAGTATGTTCCTGCAGGAGGGGACGAGTTCAGAGACCCGCAACCACATCAGGCGGCAGCACCAAATGCTGTATCAGCTGCGCCTGTTGTATCTACTGTTGCCTCTGCTGCTGTGCCAGCTGCGGTATCTCCTGCTGTGTCTACTGCTGAAGACGTTGATCTTGATGCTGCCTTTGGCGGACATGGTTTGTTTGATATGGATGTCTCGGGTCCTCAGTTTATGGATGTTACTAGAGCAGTTACTTCGGTAGCTGACTCCGATCTAGACGAAACGTTTGCTGAAGCGAGACGACTTATGGTGTCTCGGGAGAGAACTACGGGAAAGAGGCCGAGAACTGTAGACGAGGATGAGGACGAAGTTGATGAAGAGGAGGCAGTGCAGATTGTGCTCAGACGTTCACGAAGAGAACGGACAGGTATGGGTTCCGGAGCTGGAGAATCTTCGAGGCTGGTACGTTTTGCTCCACCTGCCTTGTCTGGTATGTCTCTTATTCCTTCCACAGCACAGGTTACTGCTGTCGAGACGTCGGCCCCAGCAATTGTGTCTCTACCACCCCAACCGCTTAATCCACCGGTGGTAGTTGCACGATTTGTTGAGTCGACCATCACTACTACTGCAGGGTTACCAAGTGTACCACCTGCGGTCACTTCTGCTGCTGATATCCCGCCAACTCCAACGCCTACTTCAGATTCCGAGAGGATTACATCACTAGAGCGGATTGTTGCTGAACAGTCAAAGACCATTCAAAGCCTAGTGGAATCCAATCGACTACAAGCAGCCCTCCTGGTTGAACACGGTAGAGTTATAGATGCCTTCAAGGCATTCTTGGCATCTGAGGGGGAGAAGACTTGTAGGGGAGATGAGTTGAGGACGAAACGGAGAGAAGATCATGACGATGATCCCAATGCACCGGAAGGTGCAGGTGGTGAGCTGCCAAGAACCTCTCAGGCTCTTGGGGCTTCCACAGCTGAGGGGGAGTCTACAAATGCAGCTGGTGACGACGTGGTAGCAGTTGATGATGATGCTGATGTTGAAGATGTTATCGACGCATTGAAAGAGTTGGATGAGGAGGATGATGAGTTTATGATTGAAGATGATGTGCTGCCAGTTGATGAGATCGAGAGGATTGGAGAGCAGATTACGGTTGAAAACGTGATAGAGGAAGGGGAGATTGTTGATGACTCCGTGGAACACGAGATTCCGGAGGTTGAGAGACCAGAGTTGGGTGATGAGAACGCGGAGGAAGATGCTGAGTGGGAGGAACAACCGAAATGGAAGGAGGGTTGTGCCCACTGGTTCGTAAAGACGAAAAAGCCGGCGGTCCCTAAGATGTTCAGAAAAAGTTACAATATTAAGGGATACGCGGAAGCCAAGAAAGGTATTATCTGCTGGTTATACGACGAGCAGCTGCGGCTCTTCGTGATCAAGAGATACGATGGCATTCAGTACTTCCAGAGAAAGTTGAGATCTCTAAACACACTGCCAGAATGTGAAGTAAAAGATTTAGCCAGATTGGGATTGATAAACAGAAGTGAAGACAACATGGCTAGAATCATTACGAAGATCGTGTGGAAAGAGTGCGTTAAAGAGAAAAAGTTTGAGCTACTGAAACCACAAAAGGGGAAACTTGTCGAAGACAAGGATAGAGGTCTGAGAGTTGATGGAAAACCTTGGATGGTCATGAAATACAAACCGATCCGGTGCCTTAAAGAAGTACCGATGAAGTTCATGCCCAAGGACGTGCTCAAAGATCTAAAATGGTGGTACGTGGATTGTGAGACAGCTGAGGCGGTAATGGAAGATGAGGATGAACAAGAAGTACTTCGGGTTTACGACCCGATGCATCTTGTTAATCTATCGCAGGCTGATCTGAAAGTGCTCAACGAGAAGAAGATCTTCTATATTCCTGCTTGGAAGGATCAAGCTAGGAAATATCAACGGGTGGTGTCGGTATGTGTTAGAGAAGGGGCGCATGCGTAGAGATGCAAGATTACAAGACTCAAGATTTGAAGATCAAGATATGAAGCTACTGCCAAGGGGGAGTCTGTTGGTTCATGTGTGTCAGTAGTTCATAGTCTAGCATTTGTAATCGAGTCTGTAATGCAATTATGTTTTGATTATGTTTATATTTGTAACACGCGAAGTTGTCAACAAGTTCGCTCTGGCGAACTTGTTGAACCAGCGAAGTTATTGACAACTTCGCCTATGGCGAAGTTGTCGTGTATATAAACTGTTCAGCGGAACAGTTTTAGTGTTGGTCGTTTAGGGTTTTGTTTTAGTTGTTCACTTCGTGTGTTACGTGTCATTGTCTGTAATAGTGACCTCGGGTCACGTGTTTGTTATCAATATAACGTGTTTGGTTTATTGCTTGTGTGTTCGATCTCTACAAACTCTACACTCGTATCTACCTACGCAGGGATTCCGCACATGCGTTGTTAGCGACATCCCGTGTACGATCCGTCCAGGAACCTACACGCGACAACTTCGCCTCAGGCGAAGTTGTCCATAACTTCGCTTGTTCAACAAGTCCGCCTAGGCGAACTTGTCAACAACTTCGCTTTAAACAAACAAATACATAAACAATATTACAGACTCGATTACAGACACTAGACATATGAACTACTGACATTTATGCACCAACACCAAACCCGATCCATTTAGGCTTGAAAATGACCAGAACCCATTCATACAAAAACCTAAACCCGCAAATAATTACTTGCCGTGTGCAAACACCCAACATCAAGTTCATCAACAAAACCCCAATTAGAACCACCAGCACCATCACGTTAATCCAATTATTCTCTTTGTTTTTGCCAGGTATTTCTCTGAAATCGAATCTTTTTGTCACTATTGTTGGTATGATTCAGATTCTAGTTGTTTTTCTTGTCTTATCTTTTTTACTTCAAACTCAATCCAATTGGATCCGGGCTTTACGAATTGACCAGTGTATCAAAAGCAGAACCGGTTACATGAGTATGGCTCAATAGTTAAGCCCACCATGCCCAAAAGTAGGTTCATGTAGGGTTGTTCATGAGCCGAGCCAAGTTGAGCTAGGGAAAGCTTGGGCTCGGCTCAGTTTCAATATCGAGCTGAAATTGTAGTTGGTGTTGGCATAGAACAAGAATAATAACTAGGGTTTAGAGAATACAAGCAAGGATTGAAAGAAGGCAGGGAATTCTTTTATTGAATGAGAATTTTGAGTGCATGCATTCACAGCTCTTAGGCTTACAATTTATAGAAAAGAAAATACTGAAAAAGTTCAACAAGTACTAAAGAACTGGATGACCTAACAAACCATCCGTTACAACTTATTCAAAATAAAAAACAAGAAAATAGGAACAACTTAAATGACCATGTGATGCTGACATCATGAATGCATAACCAAATTCCCTGCACGTGAGACTTGGATCACATTTATCATCCTCCCTTGATCCAAACTCTATTAGACCCATCATGTGCCTGAAGTACACGAACTTCTCCATGGATAGAGACATAGTTAAGACATCAACTACTTTATCATGAGTTGAACAATATTGCAAAACAACTTCCTGCTCCTGCACCGTTTCTCTAATAAAATGATATTTCAACTCAATATGCTTAGACCTACTATGCATAATTGGATTCTTTGACATATTAATAGTAGACTGATTATCACATTGTATCACAGTGGGTTCCTTTAGCTCAAAACCAAGATCTTGAAACACCCTTCTCAACCATATTGCTTCACACGCAGCTGCTGTGGCAGATATGTATTCTGCTTCAGTGCTTGATAAGGCAACAGTTCGTTGCTTCTTTGAGGCCCATGTTATAGCTCCACTGCCTATAGTGAACACATATGCAGAAACACTCTTTCTATCATCTGCAACTTGCCCATGAGCTGTCACAATAACCCTTAAGTTTCATATCTTGAGCCCTTTTATACCAAATCCCCATTTTAGTAGTTCCAGCAACATACCTTAGAATCCTTCTAGCTGCTCCCATGTGAATCTTGGATGGACTTTGCATGAATCTTGATATTACACTCACTGCATAGGCTAGGTCTGGCCTTGAGTGAGTTAAGTAAATCAGACCACCCACCAAACTTCTAAACAAGACTTCATTAGTCTTTTCTGCTCCATCATTTACTACAAGTTTGTCATTGTAGTTCATAGGAGTTACTTCAGTTTCAAGGTTTTGCATTCCAAACCTTGTTAGAAGGTTTTGAGCATACTTTTGCTGACATAAGTGAATCCCAGCAGAGCTTTGTTTCACTTCTAGACCCAAAAAATATTTGAGTAACCCCATATCGGTCATTTCAAATGTTTGCTCCATACCCAACTTGAATTCTCTAATCATGTTCTCACAAGAAGAAGTGCAAATAATATCATCAACATACAAACAAACATAAATGAAGTTACCTGCATCACTCTTCTTGACATATAGAGTTGGTTCATTGAGGCTCTTTGCATACCCATTAGCCAGAAAATATCCATCAATCTTAGAATACCATGATCTAGGAGCCTGTTTCAGCACATACAGAGCCTTATTGAGTTTGTACACCTTGTCTGACTTCCCTTGTATTATGAACCCTTCTGGCTGCTCAACATAGATATCTTCAGTTAAGTCTCCATTGAGAAATGCAGACTTAACATCAAGTTGATGAACTTTCCACCCTTGTTGAGCAGCAACTGCAAGTAAGACTCTGATGGTTTCAAACCTTGCAACTGGTGCAAAGGTTTCTTGAAAATCGACACCATATTGTTGGGAGTACCCTTTAGAAACAAGCCTGGCTTTGTGTTTTAGAAGTTCTCCATTAGGGCCTAATTTTGTTTTAAACAACCATTTCACACCAACCAAGTTCTTATCAGGAGGTAAGGTCACAAGTTCCTAAGTTTATTCTTCTCAATGGCTTGCATTTCAGCTTGCATTGCAACCTGCCATTCCTTATGTATAACAGCTTCTTCAAATGAGTTAGGATCTGAAGCTGTAAGAGCAAATTTGCAGTTCACCGTATCACTTTCATCTTCGGATAAGTTGTCACCAGTATAGTAATCTTTAAACCAGCTAGGTGGCTTGCTTATTTTTCTTGAGGATTCAGTAGGGTTAGTGACAGTAATAGGTGTGGTAGTGTTCAAAGGAAAAGTTTGATTATTTTCTTGAGAAGGGTTATTGCTAGGTTCAGTTAGGTGAGGGGTAGAGGTTTCAGGAACTGAAATAGTACTTACAGGGGTAGTACTGTCATTTTGTGTATTGATTGGTGGGTTATCATGGGTATTGACTGGTGGGTTATCATGAGTATTGACTGGTGAGTTATCATGGATATTAGGAAATGGGTCAATGAACTTGTAGGCATTAGAAGGAGTATCATTTTGTGTCTTCCATGACCATTTTGCATCTTCTATAAAAACAACATCACGTTTTATTGAGAACTTCTTGGTGTCTGGATTGTATAGCCTATAACCTTTGCTTTGAGTGGAATATCCAATAAAGATATTCCTCTCAGATCTATTATCAAGCTTTCTTCTCAATTGAGAAGGAATCAAAACCATAGGCTATGCATCCAAAAGTTTTCATATGGGTAATAGATTGCTTTTTACCTGACCAAGCTTCCAAGGGTGTTTGATTCTTCAAGGCTTTTGTAGGAGATCGATTGATTGTATAAATGGCAGTGGCCACACCTTCTGCCCATAATGCATTAGGTAGCTCTTTGTCTTGTAGCATACTTCTAGTCAGGTCCATCACAGTCCTGTTCTTTCTTTCTACTACCCCATTGTGTTGGGGTGTGTAAGGAATAGTAAATTCTCTTTTTATTCCTGCTTCTTCACAAAACACATTAAAGTTAGTGGAGCAAAACTCTCCACCTCGGTCTGATCTCAAAACCTTAATAGGCCTGCCACATTCTTTCTCAACCATTACTTTGAACATTTTAAACTTCACAAATGCATCGTATTTATTTGCCAAAATATAAACCCAACACATACGTGTGAAATCATCAATGAAAATCAAGTAATACAAACTGTTACCTAAACTTGGGACATGCATAGATCCACATAAGTCAGTGTGGATCAGCTCAAGCTTATGTTGTGCACGCCATGAAGTATACTGAAATGATTTCCTTGCTTGCTTACCAGCATGCATGCTTCACAAGTAATAGTTGTAGTAATATTGGGAAGTCCTATAACCATTCTTTTGTCATGCAATGACTTTAGACCATCAAAATGGAGATGCCCAAATCTGCAATGCCACCTTAGGGATTCTTCTTCTTGTTTGCTTAGATTAGCATCATGAACTGAGACCAAACTAGTAGCATCAAACACAAACATGTTATTGATGCCACTGGTATTTCCAAGAAGGTTTTCCCAGTTTCTTCAGCTAAAAGTTTCATGTAGCAGTTGTTATAAGGGAGGTACTGAACTGAAACTTGGGATCATTCAAACCCTAGGTAGCATATCCAAGTCAAGTAATTAGGGTTCAACATATCCATGAATGATGTTATGCTGAAGAAGGAGAGCTAATTAATGGTAGGTTTACTTTGTATGTTAAGTTTAATTTTACAATATGTTATGATCATGTTTGTTGATTTTACTAATGGGTTTGAGGGTTTACTTGTACTTCTATGTGGAATGTTCCTATAATTTCTATGTATGTGTGTGCTACTTTAATTGCTAATGTTCATGTATTATTTGCTAAGTATATTCTCTTTATTTGTCTCATGGCTTGAGAATTATTGATAGCATTAAGTAAAATATCACAGTTCAACAACAATTGAAGATAACCAAAATCTTGTGATATGCATGTTCCAATCATTTATAGGCTTCAACATTTTCATTATCAATATTGGTTGAATAAGAAATAAATATTATGGAAGCTAGAATTTTTCAGGAACTTCATGATATGTGATGGAAATCTTATATTATCAATTCTATTAAGAAGGAGAAATTCTCTAAGAATGAAAACTATAGGTGATAAATTATTTTTTTTTCTTCAATATCTTCATCTATGATAAGCTATTATTGGTGCTCTCAAACTCTCTCCATGAACTTTATAATCATGACATGTAAACAATGAATACATGAGGGCTAATCTTCTCTTGTTAATTCAAGCTAGTGATATGGTATACAAATTCAGTTACATATAACATATATATGGTATACAAAACGAAAATTTGTGTTGAATTAATAGTTGTAAGCATAAGGATTCTTACTAACAAGGTATTAGGGGTACTCAACACTTATTTCCTGTACCCTAACAGTAATGCTTTCCTTTCTATTACACGCTTCAATTCAGTATGAACCATTTTATGTTGTTGTGGTTATAATTAATTAATTTTTTTCCTTAGAAAGAAACATAGAAACCGTATCTTTCCAAGCTTTTCATCTGCGTACACAAATAGAGACGATAATGCCAATGGCGAATCTAGAAGAATAATCCAGGGGTATCCCAAATAATCTTTTTGCATATTAACAAAAGATTTTGTTATATGGAAAATTGAAAATGGTGGATCTTAAAGTTTGGGGCATACAACATATAAGATTGCCCTTTAGCAAGAAAGTTGAGGAGCATCCTAGCACCCCTGGCCGCCAACACAGATCCGTCACTGGATATTATATTAGCACGGATTTTATCATAAACGTATCGGAAATGGCCGTTTCCTATGCATTTCGACGAATTATGGCATAGGTGATTACCAGTTTTCTAGTAGTCATAGCAATCTACTTTCACTATGTTGTTGAACCTGTAAAAGGTTTTTCCATCCTTTGATATTCCAATGACTTGTAGAATTAGTCTGAAAAAATATAAATTGAGATAACCAAAATGTACATTTACTAGTTCAATTAAGAGAATCATTGACACACTTTTACAAATTCAATTACATATGGCATACGTGTTATTTACTTTTGTTAAAAGAGTAATTAAGTTTGAAAATAATATAGATTCATATTATGTCATTATCACCGAATAGAATCATATAGGGAAAATATAAAAAATGGAAAAAGAACCTTGCAGTGAAACAATTTGTGAATTTGTCATCATAGAAGGCGAATATATACATATATAAGTAGGTTATGATAATGCAATAATAAGAAAGAGACTGGTGCAGCAAAAGAAAACACATTGAATCAAATGCAAATGTTAATTTAGAAAACATCAAGAATCCACTCAAAACCATGCAACTGTTTTACACTTGACTTCTAGCTGAGAAAAAGGATATTTATTTTGAATCAAAAAGAACTTATTTGGGAGAAAATTCTCAAAATAGTTCATTTATAGAATGTGGTTTCAACTTTGTCCCCCTAAATTCAAGTTTATAATTTTGTCCCCTTTGGTATCTCGTCGCCGGCGACATGTTAGCGAACACCGACGATGTGTTAATATAACATAGGGTTGACGATGCGTTATGTTGCTAACATAGGGTTGCAGCGATACGTTAATGTTTAAAGCAGGGCTTCCACGATGCGTTAGTGGACAACGCATCGCTGCTACCATATGTTATGTTAACACATCGTAGGTGTTCGCTAACATGTCACCGGCGACGGGATACGTTTATGCTGCTAACATAGGGTAACAGCGATGCATTATCAGCTAACGCATCGTGGAACCCCTGCTTTAAACATTAACGCATCGCTGCTACCATATGTTAACAACATAACGCATCGTCAACGCTATGTTATGTCAACACATCGTCGGTTTTCGCTAACATGTCGCCGGCGACGAGATACCAAAGGGACAAAATTAGAAACTTAAATTTAGCGAGACAAAATTGGAACCACGTTCTATAAATGAGCTATTTTGAGAATTTTCCCTTTATTTGGTGTCCTCTCTCTCTCTCTCTCTCTCTCTCTCTCTCTCTCTCCACTCAGTGAAAAAGTAAAGGAGTACATAGTTTGAGAGGAAATCTTGGAGTGATAATTACAAGAAAAACAAAAGTGAAATGAAGGATGATTGCTTGAAAATGGAAGAAAGAAAACAAGTGTGTGATTGTTAGTTTGTAATCTAAAAAGAAAGGAAAGGAATCTGGCAAGGATAATATTGCTTTATTGAAAGGACCAACACCCTCCATTAAAGCTTTACATGCCCAACCCATGGAACCCTAAGCTAGCTCTTTCTACCCCTTTAACCATTCCAAACAGAAATAAAGCAATCAAAGGTGGCCAAAAATCATGGGCTTGTTTGGTTCAATTGAAAGTTATATATAGGAACAAAATTTTGTAATATACAATCTGCTAGCTAGTTTGTATGCTATTTTTATGCACAATATAATTTAAAACGAATATAAAGTTTGATTTTATTTATGGTTTATTAAAAAGAAAGTTTGTAGTTGTCACTTAATTATGCAATTTTTCCAATATAATTACAAGATAGGTAGGTTATGTTTATATCTTTAGTATTACATATATTTATATATTTACTTGAGTTTTGACCATAGTTGAGATAACTATTTACACTTAAAATCCAAATCTTATTAGGTTAATTTTTTTATCTAAGATTAATGAGTTACTGAATAACATACAAACACTTTTGATTAACATCATATCATCTTCAATTTCTCTCTTAATTGTTTTCATAGTATACTAGAGTCACAAACGCTTTACGCCCTCAGTTCCTTCTTTTCCACATCTTCAAATCTACTAGACGAGTTGCAAAACACTGCCACCACCGATATATTCATCAAAGTAATTTAGTGACAAAGGTCGACTTCTAAGGAGTGCGACTTGACAAGTTGCCTTTTAAATACACATATAATGTTTACAACCAAAATAAGTAATCCACCAAAGAGTACAAAAGAAGTAAAACATGAACTTATACATGAAAAGATGATCAGAAGGTAGAACTCAGTAGGAATTGGAACCAGTGGCGAAGCTTGGACTGAGGCACCGGGGGGCCGAGCTCAAAATGTATACAAAATTTCACAAACGAGGGGGGGGCCGGACTCAAATTTTCAGCCAAAAAAGGCTAAACTTACATAATGTATAAAATTTTTCGGCCGAAAATGAGTAAATTTACATTACTGCGCAAAAAAACAGGGGGGGCCGGGGCCACCCCTGGGCCCAATGAAGATTCGCCTCTGATTGGAACCCAAGGCCTAGTGATCTGGATCCTCAACACAAGCCGTATCTACTACTGTTGCGACTCATACGAGCTTGATCTCTAATGCTACTTATCCCGCACAGTTTTGGTTTAACAACTCCTCAACCTGTGCTGAAGAAGGACTCGCATATTTTATAACAAACTGATGTTAAGGAAAATCAGTTGTTCCGGCTAAAGCACACATATTAAGGAAAACCTTAGGACACATAGTAAGTGAAACGTCACCCGGCAATCATATTCTAATCTAGTTAGCATTTCAAGGTTATATAACATACATCCTAGTCAATAGAAAAATATATGATATGGTTTTTCACTAATATGGTTCATACGAGTAGCATGTGTCTAGGAATTAATTAATTAATTAATTAATTAAAGTGACATGGCTTGTATAGGTGCATACGACATGTATAATTTGATGGTCTTTAGTGGCGAGGCTTATTTATGAAAACCTTTATATGTAGTGAGTCTGGCCTTGTTTTCGTTTAAGTTTCGTCACTAAAAATCTTGGTGTCTGATAACGTGGATGGTGTACTAGTACAACGAAGCTTATCTGGATTACGTAAGAATTTCTCGAAATTGCGAGAACAAAAATGATCCTCTCTGCCGTGTCTTGTTTTCTGTGTGGTGATTCACATAGTACATATGGAACCCATATAGACTGCTTTAGTTTGTTAGGGACAAAGATTCGAATCAGCTTTTTAACACTTTTCCCTACTTTAATTAAATTCATTCCTACTAAAAAAACATCAGTACTTGCTGATAAATATTCATTTTAATTTATTTCAAGGTTTATTTATCTTATTAAATTGTATGTATAAAGGCATAAAATATTTGAATATTTATGTACGAAGTTTAAAATTTATGCCTCTGACCAACTTTATAAAAAGTATTAAAAGTAAAAATGCGAACATAAAGTTAGTATAACGGGCAAACTCGCATACCCTTGAATCTACTTCTAAATGTACATCAATTTGCCCATAATGGCACTAATTAAACCCACACCATTTTTAAATGACCCTACATTTTAAACATCTTGGTTTATCCTTATAAAAACAAAGATTTATTTTTATTGTTGTCCAATTGATTTTTATTTCAATGTAGAAGATATATATATATTAATGAAGTTGTAAGAAATGTCATTAAAAAATATAGACATTGACGTACACATGTGCATACAAACAAACAAATAAACAGATATCCAATAAATCTCACTAATAGCAAATACTACGTAGGTATTTTGTGCATATTTGTGTGTGTGCGCGCACGACATAATAATAAAAGTAGCGACCGACGGGTAGCTAGAACAAGTGATAAAAACAAACAAAACCGAACACAAACTATTGATATAAAAACAACAATGACCAACCCCTATGGAAAGCAGAAAGCTAGCTAGCAGTCACAAAGCAGACCAACATATTGAGCGAATTGTGGACCTATATATACTAAATCCAATGAAGCAACTGAACTTTAGTCCTATTAACTAAGATCTTTATTATGGAATATTTTGTGCTATTTAAGTAGCTTATTTAAGTTCTTTAATCTATGTGTCACATCCATAATTAATAAAGCCTTCAAATTTGGATCTTTGCTGTAAGAATTCATAATAAAGATCAGATTCGCCTAATTGAGTAGAAACAGTGATTAGTTACTGTTTATGCATTTACCCTTGAATATTAAATTTACTGCAACAATCTGATATCTTTTTCTAAAAAAATGTGAATGTGTGGATTAAACATGAATAATTAGTAATAGAGTGGTAAATAAAC
The DNA here is from genome assembly GCF_021521415.1 of Bidens hawaiensis. Lineage (NCBI taxonomy): Eukaryota > Viridiplantae > Streptophyta > Magnoliopsida > Asterales > Asteraceae > Bidens > Bidens hawaiensis. The sequence continues at coordinate 545,836 of NW_027491477.1, forward strand.
TACATAAAACTACAATGACTTCAAATCCAGGTAACACAACTAGCTTGATCATAAACCACGAAATGAATTTCAAACTCGATAGAATACCACACAATTAAACTAATGTGACTAATCTAGGTAACTAGGTTGTCAGTGCGACTTCAGTTATATGTTTTTATTTGTCTCTTTAAAAACTTACAAATTGAAGATTATGCATTCGAAATTTTGTTAATTTAGTATAAAATGCATGTTGTCGTGTATAATGTATGTTTGGGGTAAACACATCAAGGATTGTCACTTAATGATTTAGAATAGGATGAAAGCGTTGAAGATGAAAAGAAAAAAAAGGCGATAATAAAGAGATACAATGATAAAAATGTCTGATATATGAGAAAAACGTGACGAGTTGAACGATTCTCTTTAGTCAAACGGAACAATATCAATATACATGTTACCAAACTTCTAAACTTGAAGAAACACTAAGTGACCCCGGCAGATTATAGGTAATCTGGGGGCCAGGTAATGTTTCCCACGAAGGTTAGGTCCAGCAGAGTAAGTTGTACTTCAGGGAACCTGCAAAACAGACACCGTAAGCTCGTCACTGAGAAGGGGGGGTTCCTCCTTGTGACCACCCTCCGGCGTGAGAATCAGTCTATATTGCTCTTTGAATATAAAAGTATATGAATACTATAAGAGCAGTTATCAAGTAAGTTATACGAGATTGTAGATGATCTTACCATTCCAAGATATTGGAGTATTTATAGCCGAAGGTAGGTTTTCTAGAAGGTACAGCCGGCTGAATAGTATTCCTGTTCAACCAACAGTGGATTACGCACAGGCCATACTGGTTGGTGGGTAGGTTACAGCCAACAGTAATAAAGTCGGCTGCACTATTCCACCAACTGTAGACCATGCACGTCCACTGACTGTGGATTGTACGCAGGCCATGCTGGTTGGTGAATAGGTTACGGCCAACAGTAATACTATTCCACCAACTGTAGGCTGCGCCTGCTCCACAGTGAGGGTTGGTGAGTAGGCAGCGGCTAATAGTGACAAACAGTACTAGAGGGTGCTCCTCCTCGCACTGTTGTCGGTGAGCTGTCACCCTGTGATTGGCTCATGGGCTGTTCTGGTCAGATCGTCTGTCCTATCCATACCTTGGTAGGTATGGTACAAAAGATCTTTCAGAATCAGACTGGCTCATTTGGGCGGGATTGTTCCCGCCTTGCTCATGCCTTCACGTGACTGCTGAAGTAGCTAGTCTTGTACGTGTAGCCCTGCTGTCTGCGGGTAGCCTTCCCTGATGGCTTGTATCCGCAACTGCGGGAACAGGCGGGGTACTTCACCATTGGGAGGCTTTCCCTGCGTGTACAGCTTGCGTACTGCGCGTAAGATTCTATGAGCATGGTGGGTCCTGCGGGAGCAGATGGCCTTTGCGCAGACAACCCTGTTCAAGGTGAGTCTTGCGGGACCAACTGGTCTCTGCTGGGACCTACCTCTTCAAGTCCCCCCAGTCCAATGTTCTTCTCATAGCGTGTTTAATAAAGTGAGGTGAACTTTTGGACTTAAGCAAAGGGTTTTGAAAAGGGTTTTGTAAGGTTTTCCATGGGAAGTCCTTGTCACTTGCAGAAATGCCCGAGTTTCCTGCTTGGTCTTTGGGTATGATGCGGGTAGGTCTGTAACCTCCTCGCAAGTCAGGAGCATTGAGTCCCAGTTGTATGTATTTTCCATGAGGTTTTGGTAGTTTCGAACATAGTGATCAATTATGTTAAGACCACCAATTCCATCTTGGAGCTTCAAACAACGTAGTTCTCGACGCTCCCGCTATGCGGGGATGTTATTTCCGTTTCCGCAAGCATTGCCCAGAAGATCCTTCTTGGTTTCAATTCCCAGCGGAGCGCTAGGTATGTGAAGGGTTTTGCCTTAACACTGTACCTGCGCTCGTCTTACGGTTACTTTACTTCCAAGGTATTCCTGGCGTCAATTCCCTGCGGGTGCTAGGTATGTGAAGGATTTTGCCTTTACACTGTACCCGCACCCGTCTTATAGTTACTTGGTTGCCGAGGAATACTTGGCTTCAATTCCCTGCGGGTGCTAGGTATGTGAAGGGTTTCGCCTTAACACTGTACCCGCATCCGTCTTATGGTTACTTGTTTGCCAAGGTTTTCTTGGCTTCAATTCCCTGCGGGTGCTAGGTGTGTGAAGGGTTTCGCCTTAACACTGTACCCGCATCCGTCTTACGGTTACTTGTTTGCCAAGGTAAGGGGGGATTTTCCCGCTTACTTTTTAATATTTTCGAATTTTGAATTTTGAAATTCGAAGAGTTGGTGAAAAGATAAGAACAGTCCAAACCTCTGAAACGTCGCGCGACAGTTTCTTCTGACTGTGTCAGGACGTGCAGGAAGTTATGGTGACGTGACAGAACATGGTCATTCCAGTCGCTTTTTCAGGCGCTGTGGGCGTGATTTTTCTGGCGCGTGGCCGCGAAATTACTGGCACACGTCCTTTCAACAGCTGTTGCCAGCCTGCTTTTTGCCACGTGTCATAGTTTCATTGCACCTTTGATTTCTCTCTCCTCCGCATTAAATTCACCGCATTAATTGCGATTACTATATAAAGGGGAAGAGAGTTATCTGTAATTCACACTTTCACCTTTCTTCTTCTTCTCAAGTAATTTCCGGCAAATTTTTCTGTTCAGTAAAGCCTTACTCTGAAATCTTTTTCTTTTTTCCACCATGTCTTCTCATGATACTGATGATCAGAAGACTGCTGGCGAATGCCAGTGTTCTCTTCCTGTCGATCTGTACCAGTATATCGTCAGGAAGTTCATGCTCGAGTCTCTCGAGCCTGAGTTTCCTGAACCCCACCATACTGTGTACGATGCCCCTAGTGGCAAGATCGGGGTTTATGCTGCATTCTTTGTCTACGGAAACCTTAGGTTTCCGTTGACAAAGTTTGTGTACCGTGTCCTAGAGAGGCACGGTGTGCACCTGACAGAGGTGCACCCCATGGCCATTGCCAAGGTTCGGCACTTTGAGTGGGTGTGCCGGATACTGGGCCTTGAGCCCTTTGTTGACCGTCTGATGACCTTCTACACTTGGAGGTGCATCCAGGGGTGGTACACTCTTACAACCCGTATAAAGGGTTTAAAGATTTGTACCACCGAGCGGAGTCTTCGCTCATGGAGAAGAGAGTTCTTCTTCATATCCGCTCGCGCCGTCCCCATCGCCATGAAGTTTAAGAATGGCCAGGCGCTTCCGAACCTTCCCGCCCTTAACTACGAGGAGGCGGAATGGTTTTCGAAGATATCCCGGGTCCAGTCCCCGGTTTTCCGTTTTCCGGAGTCGGCGATGGTGATGCTGGGGATGAGCCGGGTGTGGAAGGCGGCGAATGCGGATAAGGTTCCGATCGTCCTTGAATATGGTTCGAACTCTACCCCTTATGGTATGTCTTGTTTCTTTTTTGCTGACTACGATTTTTTCTAACTTTCTTGTTGATTTCAGAGGGTAACGATCTTCAGTCGCTCCTGAATCCGCGGGAGGAAGATGGTCCTGCGCGGATGGGTACTCGTGCTCTGGACGAGAACGAGTTGCCCATCCTCGAGCAGACTGCGGGTCGGTTCGTGGAGGTTTACCCGCCAGGCCAAGAGATCCTGAGCCACCGTCGGCCAGGTAAGCCTATCTTCTACCCTGAACCTCTCAAAGCTGTGCCTGCTGCTGGAGTTCATGACATTTCTTCTGAGGAATCCGCAGAAGGTCCTCCACTGGTGCGGAAGAGAAAGGCTGCCGTCGCGAAGGGCAAGGAGAAGGTGGCCTCTACGGCCGACCCGGTAGTCCTATCTGACTCGGAGTCAGATAATGCAGAGGTGGCGGGGAAGCCCGGTGGTGAAGAGACCACCGCTCCGGAGGCTGCAGGTGTCACCTCCGAGGAGGCAGCGGCAACGACGGTTACCGGTGTCAAGAGGCCGGCTCCATCGGGTTCGCCCCCGCTCGTCCGTGCGTTCAAGCTCAAGAAACCCCGTAAGTACCCCCATAATTCTTGTCTAGATTTGTTGTTTAAAATAAATTTTTCTAACACTTTTGCTTGTGTAGGTGTGGATGTTGACGCATTCCAGGGTGGAGTTGGAGCAAGTATTCCCCCGCCAATGACGGTAGGCTCGGTCAGCCTTCCCGAGGCATCGACCCAGGCGTCTACGCCTGCTTCCGCTGGTTCCAGCCTTCCTGAGGCTGTTCCAGCTGAGAAGGTGTCTCCGCCGGCCGTGAGTGCAATTTTTACAGCATCTTTCACGGAGCCGGCGGTTACTGTTGCTGAGGAGGTGGCGCCAACCATGGCTACCACAGCGGCTGCCACTATACCTGCGCCACCGGCACCGACGGCCGGACCTTCAGGTATGCGCCAGGCTTCCCGCCGATCTATGCCACCTTCCCGTCTGCCTGACCTGTTGGATGGATTTCCTTTAGGTTCAGGTGATGGGTTTGGCGGCTATCGGCCTGTTATTGACCCTACAGGTACGTAGGGTTCTTTTTCCTTTACATATTTTTATCATCTTTTCCTAACTGCCTTTGTTTCTTTTGCAGTGTCGGATTCCAATGAAGTGTATGTTCCAAGATGGAACATACGCCGAGGAACAACCCTTCGCACCCCTGTGGAGTGCGTGGACTGGGCTCGCCACGCTGCTCCTCATGGTGCGTTGGGGGAAGCCATGGCTAGCTACCAAGAGGGTAGGCTAACCAATGAGCTTCGGGTTCTCCAGGCCCGAACGCAGCCCCGCGTCGAGCTGCTTTGTCGTGAAAACGACAAGTTAAAAGCAGCTCGCGCCAAAGATATATCTGAAGCGCGGGCTCTTCGGGAGGAGAACCGGCAGTTGGCCGCTGCCGCAGCCGAGAAGGAGAAGGCATTCAAGGCCCTTGAGGTTGAAGTCCAGGCGCGACTCGAGGCCCGCTCCAAGGCTGCCCAAGCTGTGAATGAACAGCTTCGGCTGGCCAAGGAGACTGCGCGAAACTCAACTGAGAGGGCTGCCAAGGCTGAAGCTGTTGCTGAGCCACTTCGCGAAGAGAATGAGCAGCTTAAATGCAAATTAAAGGCTCTTCAGCATGCTCATGACGCCTTGGCAATGGAAGATGCCAAGAAGCTGCAGGAGATCCTTGACCAGAGGGGGGTGCTTGACCGTACTGAAAGGAAACTCAAAAGCGTCGAAGAAGCTGCCGCCAAGGAAGTTCAACTTGCCAACCTTGATAAAAGCGGAGCCGAACGTGCTTGTAAAGAAAGTCAAGCTACCCTCCAATGGTTGATTCGAGAAGCGTTGCCTCAGGTATCCTCTTTTTCTTTACGCTTTCTGCTCGCAATTAGAAAATGTTCTAAGTATTCTTTTGTAGGTTGTGCGTCAGGTCCTCTCAGAGACCTCTTACGACGATGCAATGAGCGCAGCCCTCAACGCTTCTCATGAGGATGGGCAGAAGACTGGCTTCCTGCTTGGTCTAGGGTTTGCTGAGAGAGGCTTTCCGCCCTCCAACTTCCCTTTATTCAATGTTAATACTGAAGCTGCTTATGACCAAGCTGTGAATCAGTACGCTGCCTTCCCGCATCCAGTGGTGGAGAAGGTGAATGAAGTCGCTGCTGCTGATGATGGGCTAAACATCCTTAAGGCTTTCCTTGGGCAGCCGCGCTCTGATGGTGCTGGCCCAAGCGGAGGTGGCCCTGAAGCCTGATCCTGAAGATCCCTTCCCGCTGCTAGGATAGACTTAGCTTTGTATAGATTTCTTTTAGGCGGGTAGTTACCCAGCCATTCTTGTAATTGATTGTGAAATATTAATCTCTTTGCGTATAAGATTGTTATTTCCTTCCTTGGGTTCCTTGCTTTATAAACTTATGACTTGCATACTTAGTTTGATTTAGCAATTTTCCAAGTGTTTAGAATAAGAACCTTTGAACGTGGTTGATGATGGGTTAAAGTTTCGCCTCCTCCCTCGTGATTGTGCGGGTAAAACCGTCACTTGCACTTGGTAGGATGGCTAATCTTTACCCTCTATCTGACCTGCGTGTAGGTTTCCTTTTCGAAATTTCTAAGGCATTAAGTTAAACCTTTGAACGTGGTTGATAATGGACTAAAGTTTTCGCTTCCTCTTTCGTGATTGTGCGGGTGTAACCGTCACTTGCACTTAGTAGGATGGCTTTAACTTCAGACCTATATCTGACCTGCGTGTAGGTTTTTCTTCTTTTTTAAGTGTTCATAAGTTAACCTTTTAACGTGGTAGATGGTAAGTTAAGTTTGGCTTCCTTGTTCGTGATTGTGCGGGTAAGACCGTCACTTGCACTTACAAGGATGTCTAAACTTTACCTTCATCTGACCTGCGTGTAGGTTTTCCTTAGAACTTTTTAACATTTTGGCGTTGTGTTTATGCGGGTATTGCCGCCTTCCACACGCAACTACTTCTTCCCGTAAGGGAAGTTCATAGGTTACAAGCTATCAATACATCATGAAAGGAGAATCATTTCCATTAGAAGTGTCTCTAGGCCTTTTCTTTACAAGTTGGAATTGATCTACATATAACATTTGCGTAATTGAGCTCCATTCCATGTTCTAGGGATGGGAGTGCCATCGAGCCTTTCGAGCCGGTACGCGCCCTTTCCCAGAACTTCTTTGATGATGTATGGCCCTTCCCAAATCGGGGCCAACTTTCCTGGGCGTTGTTGGTTCGAAGCCTCGTTGTTACGCAGTATGTAGTCTCCTTCCTTGAAGTTGCAGAGTTTTACCCGCGTGTTGTAGTACTTTTGCATTTGTCGTTTGTAGTTTTCTTCACGCACGGCGGCTAAGTCTCTGCGCTCTTCGGTTAGCATAAGGTCTAACCGTCTTTCCGCATCATTGTCTTCTGGTTGGATTAAGACCCTTGGTGAGGGTAAACCGATTTCGACTGGGATCATGGCTTCAGTGCCATAAGTGAGACTGAACGGGGTTTCTCCCGTACTGGTCTTCTTCAGCGTTCTGTTTGCCCAAAGGACGTGCGGAAGCTCGTCCACCCAGCCGGATCTGTGTTCCAAGAGTCTTTTCTTGATGCCTTCGACGATGCTCTTGTTTGCTCTTTCTACCTCACCGTTACCTTGCGGGTGTGCCACTGAGGTAAAGGTGTGGGTGATTTGAAGTTCTTTCAGCCACTGCTGTAGCTTCTTGTCAGCAAAGTTGGTGCCATTGTCGCTTACCAAATTCTGTGGAAGTCCAAAACGACAAATAATAAATTCCCAAATAAATTTTTTGATATGCTTTGCGGTTGTTTGGGCTAAAGGTTTCGCTTCTATCCATTTGGTGAAGTAGTCAATGGCCACCACTAGGAACTGAACATTCCCAGCTGCTGTTGGAAATGGGCCTGTCACGTCAATGGCCCACTTCTGAAATGGCCATGAGGAAGTGACAGGAACAAGTTCATTTTTCGGGCGATGCGTGTTGGGTGCGTAAAGCTGACAAGATCTGCATTTTCTGATGTATGCCAACGCGTCCATATGCATACCCGGCCAGAAGTATCCCGCGTTGTTTAGCTTGGCTACCACAGCGCGGGGGCCTGCGTGTACTCCACAGATGCCTTCGTGAACCTCCCTTAGGAGGTAGTCAGCATCTTGGTTGTCCACGCATCTTAACAATGGGCCAAGAAAGTTACGTCTGTAAAGGGTGTCATTGACCAGCTGATAATTCAGTGCTTTACAGCGTAGTTTTCTTGCCTGTGACTTCGACTCTGGTAACGTTCCTGCTTCAAGGTATTTTATTATTGGGGTCATCCATGTTTCTGTACCGGTTTGGATGACACAAATTTCCTTGTGCGGGACTGATGGTGTTTCGAGGAGTTCCACGCGGATGTCCTTACCCAAGTGGGTGAAGGCCAGTGATGCAAGCTTGCTTAACGCATCCGCAGATTTGTTTTCGCTGCGCTTGACATGTATCACTTTACAATCGTTAAAATCGCGCATGATGGCTTTGGCCTGGGCAAGGTACAGGGCCATTGTGTCATTTACAGCCGTGTACGTCCCGTTTATTTGGTTTGCCACTAGCATGGAATCTACATGGGCTTCCAAATTTTTTACACCCATTTTACGCGCAATCCTCAATCCGGCCAGGAATGCTTCATATTCAGCTTCGTTATTCGTACTTGGGAAATCCAGCCGAATAGCATAAGTATATTCCTGGCCTGCTGGGTTTGTTAATTTTAACCCTGCGCCTGAACCCTCGTTACTAGCTGCTCCATCAGTATAGAGTCGCCAGACCTCATCGATTTCGTGTGCTGGGGAGGGTTGAACCTCCTCCTGGCACTCTTTCTCCCGCGCAGCGGGGACTTCGGCAATAAAATCAGCCAGGACCTGGCCTTTAATGGCTGGTCTCGGCTTGTATTGAATCGCATATTCTCCCAATTCAATTGCCCATTTGGCTAGGCGTCCCGATAACTCGGGTTTGCCTAGAACATTTGAGAGTTTGAAGTTGGTGAGAATAGTGATTGGGTGACCCTGGAAATATCGTCTCAACCTGCGTGAAGCGTGTATAAGTGCCAAGACCAGTTTTTCCAGGGTAGAGTACCGGGTTTCCGCGTCTGCCAGCACGCGGCTAACATAATAGATTGGCATCTGGATGCCTTTTCGTTCTACAAGCAGGACTGCCCCGGTTGCTCTATCTGTTGCGGAGAGGTATAGGATTAACTCCTCTCCCGCTTGTGGTGCTGTGAGTGTTGGGAGTTCGATCAGGCGTGATCGAATCTCCTGGAAAGCTGCTTCCGCTTCTGGTGTCCAGCGGAAGTGCGTTTTCTTTAAACAATTTCTTAGTGTTGACACAAAAGGGAACGACCTATCCGCATGGTTTGCCAAAAAGCGGTTAAGCGCGACTAGTCGTCCATTAAGTGTTTGAGCCTGTTTTATGGTGGTAGGTGATTCCATTTTGACAATGGCTTCGACCTTTTCAGGGTTCGCTCTGAAGCCATCTTTAGTAATAATGACCCCTAAGAACTTCCCTTCTTCCACCCCAAATGAACACTTGCTCGGGTTGAGCTTCATGTTTATCTTTCTGAGCGTGTTGAAAGTTTCCTCAATGTCTTTCAACATCGTCTCTGGCTCGGGGCTTTTGATGACCAAATCATCCATATAGACTTCCAAGTTTCTCCCAATTTGGGCGTGAAACTCTTTGTCCATTAGTCGTTGGTACGTGGACCCCGCGTTCTTAAGTCCGAACGACATCATTTTATAACAAAATGTGCCATCGGGCGTCCGAAAGGCGGTTTTGTCCTGGTCATCCACAGCCATGTGGATTTGATGGTACCCCTTATACGCATCCAAGAAGCATTTAAGGCGAAATGGTGCCACCGAATCCACCTTGAGATCAATTTCTGGCAACGGATAACAATCTTTGGGGCATGCTTTATTCAAATCTTTGAAATCTATGCACATGCGCCATTGTTTGTTATTCTTCGGTACCATTACGGGATTTGCAACCCATGTTTGATATTTGCTAACGCGCACGATGCCCGCATCAAGGAGTTCCTTGACTTGGGTTCTGCACGCGTTGGTTTGCTCGGGCCCCATTACTCTGCGCTTTTGTACGATCGGCGTTACGGCCGGATCGCATTTGAGCTTATGCTCTGCCTTTCCCCGGGGTACACCAGTCATGTCGGCTGGTGTCCACGCGAAGATGTCTGCGTTTCGCTGCAGTAAGCGCTTGAGTAAGGTGCGTGTTGGATCAACAATTGTCGGGCCAATGGTAACGGCCTGATCGGGATATTTCCCATTGAATGCCCACTGTTCAGGCTCAGTGATGGTTTGTTTGGCCATCTTCGGTTTGGGTTTAGAGGAGACAGATGCGATGCATACCTGGGGAATGCCCGTGATCATCGCTACGCCTTCAGTTGTTGGCCATCCCATCATGCCGTGGACTGAGGATACCACAGCGTTGAATCTTGCCATCCCGTCTCTCCCGAATAGGATGTCATACGTATGATGTGGTTTTTTCATCACAACAAAATCCACATCCTCCGTGCGTGAATAATTCCCATCAGTGAGAGTGACGGGGAAAGATAGGATGCCCAATGGAGTGTTCATGCTGCCGTCAAACCCTTCCATTGAAGCGTAGACCGTCTCCAGGCGTTCCTTGTCTTCATCATCGAGCTTGTCGAAGAACTGCCTGTACATCACTGTCGACGATGCGCCATTGTCAACGAGGGTGCGGGAGGTGATGTAGTGCCCCAGCTGGCTTTTAATGACAATGGGGCCTTCTTTGTTTGGGCCTCCCGGCACTCGCGGGAAGCGCACTTCTGCTTCCTTCCATGCGCATGGTTCGGTCATTGGTCTCTTTCTTCCTCTGACCTTACCATGGACCATGTTGATGCTAATGTCGACGGGCTTCCGTCCGTTACCCCTGTACCTGTTGTCGTTCCTTCCTCCCTTCTTGATAGATGCCACGAGGTGTGCGAGCCTCCCATCCTTGACGAATGTCTCGACGATGTCCCTCAAGGATGTGCACTCCTCAGTGCTATGGCCCTTTGTCCCATGGAAGTCACAAGACTTGCTTTGATCCGCATTGGGTTTCTGTCGGATCACTGGAGCTTTTGGCCATGGCAGTTTTTCCTTGGCAAATATCTCCGTGACGCTCTTGGTGAGTGGCGTCCAGCGGTTTTTCCGGTTCAAAGGGTGCGTTTTGTCCCTTCCGCCAACCAGAGGGCGAGAGCTTGAGGGGGCGTCAAAGTTTATCCTTGACTGCCAAATACCTTGCCGCCTCTTTTTGTTTAGCCGGGCGGTTCTTACATTATTCTCCCTTGTCCTCTGCGTGTAGAGGTTTGTATTGTGGGGGAGATCTCTTCCCAGCTGTTTCTCTGTTTCGGCAAAGCGCTTGGCTGCCGTCATTATGGCATCCCACGTGGATGGCATACCGTCTTTACCCGTCAGAGTGCGGATGAGTTCTGGGTATTCAGCGCCCTGAATGAAAGCGGCGCGAACGAGGTCTTCACTGATGTTGCCCAGACTCACCTTCTTGGAGTTGAAGCGGGTGATGAAGTCCAGTAAGGATTCATCCTCTTCTCTGACACAGTTGAGGATCGTCCACTGCTCCTCAGTGTGTTTCCTCTGTTGACTAAACTGTTGACTGAACTTGTTCTGGAAGTCTGCCCAGTCATAAATGTGGTGGACCGGTAAACGGTCGAACCATGCTCTGGCTGCTCCTACCAGAGTCATCTGGAACATGTAGCACCACGTGGGTTCCGTCCAGTTACTGACGGTTGCCCCCGCAATGAACCTGTTCAGATGGTCATCTGGGTCGGATAGACCATCGTATGTGCCAATATTGGACATTTGTTTGGCACTCCTCGGGGCGATTGCTTCTGCAATGTCCCTTGCAAATTTTGACCTTCCTGCGTTTGTAGCAGTAGGTCTAAAGGCCTTGGAGAAGTCACGCTCGCTTTTTTCTGTGACTGGTTGGAATGCTTCCCCAAAATTCCTTTTTGGCTGGGGATCCGTTTCCTTACGCTTCCCTTTCGTCCTATGGCGAGGGTTCGCGTCGGTGTCGGAGTCTTCCCCCTCGCCGTCTGAGTACTCGTACTCACTACTCATGTTGAGGTGCTGGCGAGTACTACCGAATTCCTCAGCTTGTTGGACTGAACGCAAGCGTTCGTCCAACTCAGCCTGAAATTCTCTTTGACGTGCCTCGGCCCATGCCTTCACTTGATCAAGTGTTTGGCGAGGGGCTCGAGGTCGTTTTTTCCAGCTGGGCATCAGTGAATCCCAGTGGAATATTTACTCCACTTGCCCCTACATGAGTGACTGGGGTAGTGTTCGTAAAATGTATTTCACTTGCCCCAGCTTGGGTGGCTGGGGTAGTGTTTGTAAACATTGTGTTGCCGGTGTTTACCCCAGTGGCTGGGGTTGTGGTTACCGGAATTTCTCTAGTCATCTTGGAAGTTTTGAAAAACTGGAGAAGGATGTAGTTCTAGCTTTATGCACGGATGGCGCCAATGAAGAAACACTAAGTAACCCCGGGCAGATTATAGGTAATCTGGGGGCCAGGTAATGTTTCCCACGAAGGTTAGGTCCAGCAGAGTAAGTTGTACTTCAGGGAACCTGCAAAACAGACACCGTAAGCTCGTCACTGAGAAGGGGGGGTTCCTCCTTGTGACCACCCTCCGGCGTGAGAATCAGTCTATATTGCTCTTTGAATATAAAAGTATATGAATACTATAAGAGCAGTTATCAAGTAAGTTATACGAGATTGTAGATGATCTTACCATTCCAAGATATTGGAGTATTTATAGCCGAAGGTAGGTTTTCTAGAAGGTACAGCCGGCTGAATAGTATTCCTGTTCAACCAACAGTGGATTACGCACAGGCCATACTGGTTGGTGGGTAGGTTACAGCCAACAGTAATAAAGTCGGCTGCACTATTCCACCAACTGTAGACCATGCACGTCCCACTGACTGTGGATTGTACGCAGGCCATGCTGGTTGGTGAATAGGTTACGGCCAACAGTAATACTATTCCACCAACTGTAGGCTGCGCCTGCTCCACAGTGAGGGTTGGTGAGTAGGCAGCGGCTAATAGTGACAAACAGTACTAGAGGGTGCTCCTCCTCGCACTGTTGTCGGTGAGCTGTCACCCTGTGATTGGCTCATGGGCTGTTCTGGTCAGATCGTCTGTCCTATCCATACCTTGGTAGGTATGGTACAAAAGATCTTTCAGAATCAGACTGGCTCATTTGGGCGGGATTGTTCCCGCCTTGCTCATGCCTTCACGTGACTGCTGAAGTAGCTAGTCTTGTACGTGTAGCCCTGCTGTCTGCGGGTAGCCTTCCCTGATGGCTTGTATCCGCAACTGCGGGAACAGGCGGGGTACTTCACCATTGGGAGGCTTTCCCTGCGTGTACAGCTTGCGTACTGCGCGTAAGATTCTATGAGCATGGTGGGTCCTGCGGGAGCAGATGGCCTTTGCGCAGACAACCCTGTTCAAGGTGAGTCTTGCGGGACCAACTGGTCTCTGCTGGGACCTACCTCTTCAATAGGTTAACACGAGCTTCCAACTAGCCTTGGTTACAATGGTCCTTTTGCAGCCTAAGTTTGGTACTTAGGAAATCGAGTCATACATTACATTAAGGTACTTCTAGTTAACTTTTTAGGGTGAACCTCAACCATCAATTGACCGCCTCATGGGCCGCCATCATGTTGACTGGAAGTTATATTTTGCAATAATATATTAATATTTATCGTTGTATCCACTAATTATTACTTCTTTTTCATGTTAGTAATTTTATTCTTTTTTATACTCAGGGCTCTTGTTACAAATATCACGTGGAGGAATTTGTTAGTACAAACTCTTTATTAAGTGTCGGTTCTCCTTGTACGTAAATTCCCTAGGCAGAGAAGCTCAAAAATTTAATGCATTCGAGCTGAAAGACTGAGCTGGCAGTTCTGGAAGTAAAAGGTGTGTTACAAGATTATTTAGTCATGCTGATCCAGTTATTGGACCATTTTAACGTGGATAAGATACAATACACTTTGTTTTGAATGTTAGGATAACTTGTGTATTTGACATTTTAATTTGTAATGTATTTTGTGGAATTTTATATAATTTTAAAATTATGATATATATGCTTGAATTTAAAAAATATGGCCATATTAGCAGGTTTAAATAGAAAATTGCTAAAAAAAAGCCACGGTCGCAAAAACAGTTGCAAGTTGTAAAAAAGAAAGCAGTCGCAAAAACCAGTTGCAGAATTTGCGACCGTTTTAAACTGGTTGCAACATTTGCGACCGCTTTATACCGGTTGCAAGTTGCAACATTTGTTACCGCTTTAAACCGGTGCAACATTTGCGACCGTTTTGTTAGTTGCAAAATTTTGGTCGCAAAAGCATAGTAGCGGTCGGAACTTGGTCGCAACAAGGCAATAGCGACGTGTGTTTTTCAACCCATTTTTGGTCGCAATATGGTCGCAATATGGTCGCAATAGGGTAATTGCTACCGCTTTGCGACCGTAACTGTGGTCGCAAAAGCCCAATTGTGTAGTAGTGAAATTGAGAGTTTTATCAGTCAAGGGTGAAAGTTGTGAGTATCAAAATCCAATATCCCACTATGAAAAACATATAGATTATAAGGTTTTATAATTGATGTACCTTTCAAGAAAATATGTACCTTTCAATTTTTATGTGTTTTTTTAATTAAAATGACAAAAATACGATAATCTATGATTATAACATAAAACTAAAAAACTGTGTGAACGACTATAAAAACCTAGCATTTTAATTCTAATTAATCTTACTACGAAAGGTACCTTGTCACACGGTTTTATGGTGATCGATCAAGTATAATTTTGTACTCGACTAAACGCTCAAAAGACTTATCATTTATAGGACAACCAATTAACGAGATGGACCATGCATATTGATATAAATAACCTCACAAATCAAGCTTTCAACTCTATATCTCTTCTATAACACAATATTATGGCCGCTAGACCTTTCAAGTTGCTGCCGATTCTTCTCTTGCCTCTATTGGCATTTTCGGTTTCCGGCAGTGGTAAGCAACTTATAAAATTATGATTACATGTTCGTTGGTGATCATGTTATCGATCTAATATTTAACTAGAAAGAGTTGAAGAAGGGAGGATCAGGTATATCGCCTACTATCGTAGTTGTCCCATAACTAGGAAAATTTTGAAAAACAGATCTTATACGCAGTCACCTGGCTTAGATGACTAAATTTAAGTAGTGTATGCACAGCAATACACCATGTTAAAACCTTAGTCGTTAGTCTTGTTTCGGGTTTATGTTTACAATTCACCGTTAAACTAGATAATGTGACTTCATGATTATGATTGTAGTGTTTATGAGCATAAACTGCAGGGAATCCGAGTTTAAGACTGACTCAAACTTCATAGTTTGGACTCCAGACAACACACTAGTCTCAAATGGTGTTGCTCGAGTGGTTCAATCTAGCAACTCAATATCGCCGATCATGGACACCCTCAGGGTTTTCACAACTCGGAAAAAGAACGGTTATTCCACCCCGGTTACAAAAGGAGAAAAAGTTCTAGTTCGAGCGAGTTTCAACTATGGAAACTATGACCGATTATCTAGTCCTCCCACTTTCGATCTACACTTTGATGGAAACTTTTGGACCACCGTTCAGACTTTACTAAAGGGGCTGATATGGTACGAAGCAACTTATGTTGCAAAAGGAGATGCGGTTAGCGTGTGTGTAGCTCAAACCAAGCCCAACCAGTTTTCGTTTATGTCGGCTCTTGAAATTCGTAGCGTCGACTCAGAAGTTTATGGCGATGCTGACGAGAATCGGATTTTGTTCTTAATCTTGAGAAATTCTTATGGTGCTAGTCAATCCCTAAGGTATGATGTCTAAATTCTCTGTTTTATATTTTCTTTTAACTTGCAAGCTGCACCACCAAACACCTGATAACTTTCTATCATAATATTTTGAAAGTTAATTTAACTGATCTCGTTGGTTAGTAACGTATTAGCTGGCTAGCTGGTTCCAAAAATCGATTTTTTTTTTCTTTTTAAGCAATTAACGTTTCAGGTTATCAGCTCCCTTATCATATATGACAAATGTATATTTCAGATTTCCGAATGATCCTTATGACCGAATATGGATACCTGTCTCTGCTGGGACTAATAGTGTCACAAGCGAAGCACTTTTTATCGACCCAACCGGACCAAATAATCCCCCGATGGGGATTTTACAAAATGCAGCCACAGTTAAAATGACGTCCGATCCATTAATTTTGTTCAACATTTCCCCTTCGAATGACCTCTACTATGTAACCATGTACTTTTCAGAGGGTACTGATCTTGGTTCTACTCAAACTAGATCGTTTAGTATTTATGAGACGACAACCACCGGAAGTGATTCTTTACAGCTCCCAATATCACCACCTTATGGTGCTGTGCTTGTACGGGACCTTAATAACTATAAAGTTGACTCTTTCACCAACATTTCTTTAGTTGCTAGTACCAATTCTGATAACCCCCCTATCATAAATGCTGCCGAGGCTTTTAAAATTAGCGAAGTTTTAACGGGCGGTACTGATAGCAATGATGGTAAGCAACACTTTGGAATTCCATCTTCTTAGGAATATTTATTAAGATTGCGTTTTTTATGTGAGACGTAATTCTAATTTCTAAACTTCTAATGACTTTTTATGATAAAACAGTGGAAGCTTTAGCTTTGTTACAAACAACATTTGACGTGTTAAGAAGTTGGAGTGGCGACCCTTGCCTTCCAGCACCTTACTCGTGGGATTGGCTCAGTTGCAGCGACGACGCTACACCTCGCGTTACCTCATTGTAAATTATTACAACTTTTATGGATTTGTAGGATAATATTTGGGTAATATTGCATATTTTCGTCACAAAGGGAATTAAGCTGGATTTAATTGGGTTGCAGGTATCTTGACAGTTTTGATCTTTCGGGTGAATTTCCGGATATTAGCTCCATGGATGCTCTTGAGATCATGTGAGTTAAATTGCTGAACTTCATCAAATTTTGAAAAAATCATCAGTTTGGTTTGATTAGAACAATAATATTAGAAATTCAATTAATTTAACAAGATCTAATCAAATTTATTTGCAGTTTCTTATTTGATTATTTATATTGTAGTGATTTGCACAATAACACTTTGACCGGAACAATTCCTAGCTTCCTTGGCAGCCTAATCTCCAAAACTTGTAAGTCTATTTTATTATCACTAGGTACAATAAGATATATGAAAACACTTCCAAAATTGGCGATATAAAAATCAAACTACATATCGAAGCTCAGAGACGCAGAGTTTTTCGACTATTTTAATGTTTTTTTTCTTTTTTTTTGCTTAATGTAAGTTATTTATTTTAGTTATGTTATCGTGACGAATGTAACCAACACCGAAAGAATTCGCGTCGGCTCGCCACTGCAACGTCCAAGTTTTACCAACCGAATAAACGTCATTTTAAATATGTTACCTTTTTGTATTATAAGATATATGAGTATTTCGTGCTTTTACTAAATTTTAATATTTGGGTTTAGTGTCAATAACTCAGTACCGTAACGATCGAATATTAGCAATAACACCGAATATGTATCGATTTGATCATAAGTTGTATGTGTGTCGATAATGTTTTGGGCTCTTATAGATTTATTTCCGGATTTAGTGTTTGTATTGTAACGAACTTAATTAACTCATGTTAACCAAATACAATTTATGTTTGAATCTTACATTTATGTTTTTGTCTACAAATTTTAAACCTATACACCAAAGAATTCGAAGGTGTTTTCAAATCTTCTATACAATATATGAGTTTTGTACTTTTAGATTTACATTTGTACTACTAGTTAGTCCTCGTCTAGTCGTCTATAAAAGAAATGTTATTTTGTAGGAATTTGGCATATAACCAGTTTAGTGGAAGCGTACCCACTACGTTATCAACGAACCACAAATTGAAATTAACGTAAGTTATTTGTCATATATTGTTTTTGTTAAATATGTACATATTCTTTTACAATATTGAAGTTATAAAACATTCAAATTGTAAATAGTATTACGGGAAATCCTGCATTGTGTACTTATGGTAAGTCATGCTCGAGTTCTCCGGGGACCGTCAACTCTTCTCCCGGGAGCACCAACAAGAAAAGCAGCTCGCTACCAATGGTACTCGGCACCACTATCCCTGCCTTCTTTCTCGTTTGGGTCGTCGTTGGTGTTTATATCATCTTGCTTAAGAAACGAAAGCCTGCCAACACAAACATGCCAATTGTTACAGGTTAGGTCTTATTTCCGAGCGTTGATGTAATTATTTTTTATCGTTAATCTTAACACATATAACGACATTAATTTAGGAGGTGGAGCAAATGGGAACTCCTATGGGTTGCATAGGATCGGTGAAGAAGTGGTAAATGAGATCATAGAAAATGTAGTACAACAAACATTCGGATCACCTTCACAATTACTTGATAATTCTGGTCAACTTAGCGATCTATATGGACAAATAGGAGTACAAAATCCTTGATCTGTTGGTTGTAAATCTTAGGCCCCGTTTGGTTCATGAAATCTGTTGGAATTTGAATTGTGTTGTAAATTTATGATGAACCTTTGAACAGATTAAACTTATGGTGAACTGGCAGATTAAACTTACGATGAACCGACTCGTGTTGAAACAATTGAGCTTGCTATGAAAACCTTTGAACAGATTAAACTTATGATGAACCGACATTATTAAACTTATGATGAACTATAGTTTATGTGGTTGGTGTTCTTTTGTTCCCTGTGTGCGAATAAAGGAGAAAAAGAATTGAAGTTGTGATTAAACAATTACAAGTCACAAAAGTCAACATACATTATTCTTGAATTATTTGCACAGGTCACGAAGTTCCCCAACAAACATAAGTTAAGGTGTTTTATTTATTTTATTTTGGTTCAACAGCTTGAGTGTTTTTGGTTAAACTAGACTATTTGATCATTGGGTTTTTATTTGAGTTGAACAAGTCGGTTTAATTCAGAGTTCATATTTTATTGGGTTAAACGAGTTAGGTTTTAACCAGGGTTTGATATACTTTATATTACGAGCAAGTGGGTTCAGTTCTGAAAGTTGTTCAGGGCTAGTCGTTTGGTTTGTATTTGTTCCAACGAAGTGGCGCAAGGGTGTTCAACGGCGTCAATGACAGGTAACAAAGAAGAGTCGATAATCCAACCCAAAGCGAGTGGGGGGATATCGTTGCAGGTTCCAAAGCTGAACGGAACTAATTACATCACATGGGTGATTGTGGTGGAAGCGATCTTAGATGATCAAGAGTTATGGGAAGTTGTTCAACCGAATGAGGGTGCGGCTATTGATGCAAAGAAGAATAAAACGGCAAGGTCGTTTTTGTTCCAAGTCATGGAAGGTAATATTCTTCTTCAGGTTTCTCAATACAAGAATGCTCGAGAAATATGGGCGGCTTTGAAGGCACAGTTTGTTGGGGCCGAGCGAGTCCAAAAGGCTCGACTACTGACGTTGAAAAGTGAATTTGAGAAACTCAAGATAGCGGAAGACGAGACTGTTGACAACTTGGCGGGAAAAATAACCGGTATGGTTTCATAGGCAACGGGTCTTGGTCACGTATTCGAGCAAGATGTATTGGTGAAAAAATTACTTGACGAGGTTCTAGACAAATACTTCAACTTGGTAGCCTCAATCGAGCAAACGGTTGATCTCGATAGTATGAGGTTTGAAGATGCTATTGGAAGACTTAAGGCATGTGAGGAACGTCTACGAGGGAGAGAGCACGCTTCAAATTCACAAGGTTAGTTACTTTTCAACGGTCGGAAAGTAATTACAAAGGCAAGTCGTATGATCAGTATGGTAGCCGAGGTAAGGGTTGGCCGAGTTCACAGGGACGTGGAAGAGGCCGGGAAACCGGAGGTCAAGACCGAGAGGATGAGGATCAAGATGGTTGTGAAAACCGAGATGGTTAACATCGTGGGTCAAGGTATGCGGGTCAAAGAAAGGATCGTCAATGGAGAAGGAAGGATATGTCACAGGTTCAGTGTTACCGTTGTGATGAGTACGGTCACTTTGCGTCTACGTGTCCAGAACGTATGAAGAAAAATGAAGAATCTAATTTGAACAAAATTGATGATTTTGATCCAAGTTTATTTATGATTAAAGGCGATCAGAAAACCGTTTTTCTGAATGAAGATGGTGTGATTCCAAAGCGTTTCGAAACCGAGCTGATGGAGAAAGATGTTTGGTATCTCGACAACGGGGCATCGAATCATATAACGAGTAATAAAGCATATTTTTATGATTTGAATGAACAAGTCATGTGAACGGTGAAGTTCGGAGATGAATCTTGTATTGATATTCAGGGAAAAGGATCGGTCTTAATTGAAGGAAAAACGGGGGAGCAACGTTTATTGACCGATGTCTACTACATTCCGAGCCTACAGTGCAATATCATAAGTCTTGGTCAAGCAACAGAAGGTGGATGCGAGATTCACATGAAACACGATTTGCTAACCATTAAAGATGATGCAGGTAAGCTTTTGATGAAGGTGACAAGGACCAAGAATCGATTATACAAGATTAGCCTCAAGATAACAAGTCCCGGTAAACGAGCTATCATTGGAATGAAGAATTTTGCAGGTAGGGATCTTCAAAGTATTGGACTGAAAGAAGACAAGCCGGTTACCAGTCAGATTCCAATCAAAGATCCATGTTCCAAAATTCAAATTCCAAAGAAGAGTGTTCAAAAAACTAAACGCGTGGTCAAGAAAGTGATTCAAGCCCAAGGGAAGGCGTGTAATGATCAAACAAAGCAAGTGTGTCTTCTAGCCAAGTGGAGCCGAAAGAACATTGCAAGAGATCATGAAAAACCTCGGGAGAATCAAGAGAATGATGACAAGCGTGAAGTTGAAGACCCGCCAATTTCGAGTAGGAAATTAAGGGGTGAGTTGGGTGACTCGGGTACAACAATTGCGGGGGTGATTGTTGGCTCAATTGTTGCTTGGCCCGAGTGTAAGGCCCAACCCAATAATTAGGTTTTATTATATCCGGTAATGTCTTGGCTAGCAAGTTAGGTTAGTCTATATAAACCGAGTTATGGTTAGACATTAGAGGTGGTGCTGTGAGGTGCAACCGAGTTAGGGTTCATCTAGAGACACACACGAGATGTAACCGAGTTAGGGTTCATCTAGATGCAACCGAGTTAGGGTTCATCAAGAGTCAAACCGAGTTAGGGTTTGAGAGATTTGTAATCAGTTTTTTGAGTTATATTTTCTTATTAATATAAACGAGAGTTATTCGTTTAGTTTGTGTGTTGATTATCGATCCGGGACTTGAGAAACAATTGAGCTTGCTATGAAAACCTAGAGGCAACACACTTAGCCAAGGTTGCACTGTATGTTGCTTCAGATTAACATGGCCAATGAAAAGTTGTATGAAAATGACCAATCCATGTTAACTGTGGTATACATTAGCTTGACCCTTTAGTGGAGAACGGTTATTATTAGCGGTAGGGATGAGTTTGGTATGGTACCGGTACCGATTTCAAATTTCTTGATCCTGATTTGTTAAAACCTTGGTACTGGTACAAAAATATTTGGTTTGATACCAGTGTCATAGCCAAAAATCTGGTAAACACCGCTACTGATTTTGAGTTTCTTATAAAAACTTGGTACCGGAACAGACTCATTTCAGTACTGGTAATTATGCATCCCTAATTAGTGATATCTAATGATCGACGGTAATTGAGCAAGTGAGTTCATAAGTTATATATAAAAAAAATATAAGTAGATTCAACACATTTAAAAATATATATCGGGGTAGCTAACCAATTTACAAGCTACTAGACGATGAACTGAAGCTGGCAAGATGTATGTCTTTTTACCAGGTCTATCACCAACACTGGCGTATGTAGTTAGGTCAATAAAACACCTGTTTGACGACATCTCCGTCGTGCTAGCGCGACTAACCCGGTGGGGTTTGTCAAACCCAGTAGTTCTACTCAATAATACCCCGCAAGAATCCCATCTCTAACGGTTCAAAGTATGCAAGGACTTTATGTGATATAGAGGGCATCTAGTTTACACTTGTGCTATATAAGAAATTACAACAATATAAAATGCGTCATTGTATTTTCTTCCAAAAAACAAGTATAAGAATATGTCTGTGTTTTCTCCCCGAAAACAAGTATATGAAAATGGTTTATGTTTTCTCCCCGAAAACAAATATATGAAAATGTTTTGTATTTTCTGCCTGAGAACAAATATATGAAAATAATGAATTAGTGATTTTATCTTAAACAAGATGGAGTTTACATTTGTTACAATAAGTTCTATCCAAGCATGTGTTACTATGTTTTGTTTTATGTCGTATTATGTCATTTGTAATATTATATCCTTAAGGCATTTCTACGTTTTTATGGATCATAACATTTGAACACCTTGGTTTAGGGCTATAGTTACTTCACTAATACGAATATAGATAAAAATCAGAGTATTTTTATATGCTTCCTATGACATGTGTTTTCGTCATTGAAAAATTGGATGTCATGTCATATAATTTCTCTATGCATCTGTTTGTATATTAGTCGTTTCTTACTTTCTTTTGTATATTTTTTAACTTGCACCTCCAATCTTGTTCTTTTCAAATAATAGGCTAATAAAGCATTAACAAAGCTTTAGAGTTAAAAGCTTTTATTGGGTGACGCGTAGTTTTCTACATGACATTTTGGCATATTTGCATTGTCAACGTTACTTAATAATGCACTGGAATATTTTTCACATAAATCTTATTGTAGTCTTTCTTGCCTGGTAAACGGTTATGTTCTGTTTTTGGTTATAACCAAGTTATTATGCATTTTGGTGTAGTCATCTTTGAACGTATCAGCTACAAATTTTGAAGGAAACACCGGTGGCCATTATCTGCATCTTTCTCAGCTCAATTTGGTGCACCCTCCCTTGTTTTCATCAAAGTGGTTAGTTAGCTCTACTGGTTATCATCTCTTATGTGTAAAATTATATGGCACCCTTTATATGTCACCACTATTTGGCTTATGATATGTGAATATCTTACTTGGGAAGTTCTGTTTATAGGATATGTTCAAGGGCTTCATAATTTACATGGAAATCTTAATGTTACCAATATGGCGGGCACACTTGGATCAAGAAATTCAACAACTGCTAATGTACCTTTAAGTGGGCTTCGACAACAAAGTGGAAACCTTTCAGCCGGAACATTTGCTTCAAACAACATGCATGTTGCTCTTTTCAGGCACTAAATAATTAACAAAAACACAATTTATTAACATATCATGATAAAACCTAATTGGAAGGGTCAATGTACAGAGATGGGAGTCCAAATTGATCAACTCAGTCAAATGCACAATTATCTCCAAGCTTAACTTAAGCAATTATCGTAAATTAACTCTAGGTCTAACTTCAGCGACTATTTCAAAGGCTAAATTAAAGGGGAAGCTTCCAACAATCCATAAGAATAAATAGGCCTATAGTCATCTCCTTTCATTGTCGAGTATTATGATTATTGTGTTCTAGTATCTGGAGATTCGCCTATCTCGAATCAGGCCATCTATCCTTTGTTTTTCCTATTTCAGTTAATATAATTTTCCATTTTCTATCATTCGTTCCATTTCCGGGAAATGATGGTGCAAACTCCGAGCAACAATACCCCACCAGAAGGGGGTTCTAATCTTGATTCAATGGAAGCCCAACTGACAGCCATTGCCTCGCGATTGGATTCCTTTGAAAGCTTGAAAGACGATGTCGTAACCCTCAAATCACAAAACAATCCTAAATGGAATCCACACATTCGGTTTAACCGCTTTGATGATGGAGGGGAAAGTTCGTGGAGGGTTCGACAACCATATAGAACCTATAACAAAATCGAGTTCCCTTTTTTTTAGCGGGAAGACCCTCGCAGGTGGCTACTGAAAGCTGAATAATATTTCAGATATTATCAAATACTTGATTACGAGAAGGCTGAGATAGCTTCAATGCACTTAGAGGGTGATGCTTTGGACTTATATTTTTGGCTCTCTAATGACCAGCCAATCACCGTTTTGGAAGAAATGGTTCAGGCTTTTACCAAAAATTTTGGCCCTGCAGAGTTTCAAAACCCGGATGAGTTTCTTTGTAGCATCAAACAAACTTGATCGGTCCAAGAATATAGGTTGGAGTTTGCTAAACGATCATCTCGGGTTTCAAACTAGCCCGAACACTGCTTGATGGGAGTATTCGTAAACGGGTTGAAGGAGGAACTATGGGCGGATGTTCGAATCCACAAACCTCGCACAGTCTACAGTGTTATGAGTTTAGCGTTAGAATTCAAATCAAAGTAAGATTACAACCGATTCGGCAGAATTTGAAATCCACCGTCACCGCCAAATCCACTTCATTGATCGTGACTTCTTCAACCTCCAAAACCCAACCGAAACCCCTTCATACATTCCCCTTCTTCGCATTTCTGATGAGGATAAATAGTTTTGAGTCATAAAAGGTTTGTGCTTTCAATGTGGGGAGAAATTCGGTCACGGACATCGATGCAGCTGCTGAAGAGGTATGTACCCGCCTCAACACGGAGCAAGGCGGGTCAACCCACAAGATAAAGACAAGAGGCTTGAAATCAAGACATTACGAAGTCACAAAGCCAAAACATATGCGCATGGCACATATCACACATGCTCAGGCATCATATGCCCAGGCACCACATATGCTCAGGCATCATATGCCCAGGCACACATATGCTCGCGCATCACATATGCTCACGCATATCACATATGCGCGTGGCGCATCAGCGCGCGGCGCATATCACATGCTCGTGCATATCACATCTGCGCATGAAACATCTGCGCGTGAGAATAAAGAGAAGACCTCGCGCATCCTCAGGATTGGCGCATATCACACATGCACATAATCAACCTCGTCCTTATCCAAATCAGGATTAGGGCAACCTTGATTGTGCACGTCAGACAACCTTCCAGAAGGTATCTTTTTAAGGAATAAGAATATGCTGATGTTGACAGCTGCCTAATGAAAGGTGGACAACTCAGCATGACACATGTGCTACCACGTGATTACAACCAATGAGAAAGCACCAGGTGTCCCAGAGGACACGTGGCGCAGAACAATTGGAGGAGGCCAACAAAACCCTAATTGGGTCTGAGCCCAATCAGTGGAAACCCTAGCACTATAAATACAGCATCAACTCCACAAGGAAAGATAAAATATCACCTGATAACATACAATCACAGAGTATTCAGCTATTAAGCAATACACTCTAAATTCCTTACTCTCACATTATTATCTTCTCCACAAATACTTATTCTCACACCGGAGGGTTACCCCAAAGAGGACCCCTCTGTCCCTTTCTGAGGGGTAAGTTGACGGTGCTGTTCATTTTGTAGGTGGAAGAACCCAGATCCAAGAGAAACCATCGGTGAAATTGCATAATCACACCCGAGGAAAGTAGATCGTCTACCAGTGAGTCGATCCACGCTTCTTCATTGGCGCCATCCACTGTTACAACGGCAATCAGATCTCATCAGATCTATATATAAAAACCAATTTTCACCATGGTTTCTGGCGTTCATAATGTTGATCAAGTTCTGGAGGATATTGAACGTGAGGATGTTAATGAGGGACAACAGTTTCTGAGGGCGCCGCGTGATTCTACGCGCGCCACCAGTAATCGTCCTTTCATCACAACTCCTCATGGCCAGACTGAAACTCCTCCAGACGATCTTACGTTACAAAATCTTGCCGGCACGAAACAAAAAGGACCAATGGGTCCAGAAGATGAAACAAATGATCCTAAAGAATGGCTCATAAACGAGCAGCGGCGTTTAATGGACAAGTACAATGAGATGGTCAAGCAGAAAAAGCTAGCCGACTTAACACAACGGCAAGCGCTTGATAAGCAAACTGTTCATGGAACAAAAAGGCCGCGCGCGCCGGAAGAAGGACATTCTGTTCACACTGCACACACTGAGTTCAGTGATGAAGAAGTGCATAGCATGAGGAAGACGCGAGATACTCATGCAGGAGGCTCACAACTCCGCGCGCCTGTGAACATGGCGCCTGGAGCCAGAGCCGATCTGGATCTGCACATGCCGTACAGCCCACCAGTTAGAGGGCAACTGGACGTAACCACACCGTATAGACCAGCCATCTTGGTGAAACATTCAAAGTTCACGGAGCGCATCGCGAAGGCTCCCATCCAGCACAAAACCAAGATGCCAAGCGGTCTGGGCAAATATGACGGCACAACAGATCCAGACGAATTCTTGCAAGGTTTTTACAACACGGGAAACCTAGAGAGCTGGACGATGCCAACATGGTGTCACATGTTTGCTCGCTGCCTCACGGGCGCGGCGCGTGTCTGGTTCGAGAGCTTGCCGACTGGGCAAATTGATGGGTTCGAGGAACTATTGGAAAAGTTCCAAGCCCACTTCGTACAGCAGCGCAGACACACGCGCGACCCTGATGACATCATGCACTGCGTGCGCAGGAATGATGAAACGATTGAAGACTACATCACTCGTTTCAATCAGGAGTCTCTGGCAATCGGAGGTATCACTGAGCAACTATTGCGCGTGGCCTTTATACAAGGCGCGCGCAGTGATCAACTCCGCCGAGCTCTCGTAAGCAGAGATGGCATGCCCACCACGTGGGCCAAGTTAATGGAGGCATCGCGAGTTTTCGCGAGAAATGAGAAACAAATTGCCCAAGATAGGGCAAGAGAAAGAGCGCATCAAGCTGAGTCACCGCGCAGCAAAGAAAAGAGGGGCAAGCAGAACTCTGTATGGTCCAGGTTGCAACCAACCAGTTTTTCTTCCACAGAAAAGCAGGCGCAACCAAGTTCACCCCAGCCCCAAAAAGACGTTCGTAATCGCGGGGAGGGTGACAAGAGGGAGGGCGGCAGAGATTCTAGCAGACCTCTGCCAAGAATATGGACTCCCCTCACTAAAACGCCTTCACAGGTGTTAAGCACCAAGAATGTCCAATTCAAAAGCCCTAAGCCACTACACTACAAGGGACCATCAGACAGTGGCAAGTACTGTGAATATCACAAGTCCACAGGGCACAACACTGATGCATGCCATCACTTGAAGGATGTAATTGAAAAGGACGTGAAATCAGGCAAGCTGGCTCACCTGGTAAAAAACTCAAGACCAGACAATGAACAACCAGAAGGAGCCTCTGCTAGCAAAAAGTACAAGAGAATCTGTGTAGCTGAGGGAGGAAGGCAAGGGCAAACATCAAGAAAAAGAAGCGCGCAAATCCAAGGAGATTGGCGCGAGCAGCAAGTAATCTTCCCAAAAATCAGGGGAGGCCCTTCCATCAGCAGTCCTCTTGTCATCACTACACACATTGCTCATTATGAGGTGTCGAAAGTCCTGGTGGACACTGGCAGCGAGTCAGACATCATGTATGAGCAATGTTTCAGGAAACTGGATCCGGCAGACCAAGCAAGGCTTGAAATTGTGAATGCACCAATCTCTGGTGTTTCAAATGAAATCATTCATCCCCTAGGTCAAATAAAATTTGAGCTAACTATGGGGGATGAGAAACACAAGCGAGCCGAAGTTGTTAACTTCTTGGTCTTGCCCACCACTTCTTGCCACAATATGATCTTGGGTAGGGGAACGATTGCCCAATTTAACGCCATACCGTCGCCAGCGCACGGCGCGTTGGGGTTCCCAACACCAACAGGTGTAACTTTTGTATACCGGGATCATTTGTGCGCAGTGACAAGTACTCCGCGGGAGGGGAGAATAAAAACTCCAATGGCAGAAAACGCGCCAGAGGAATGGATTCTCAACCCGAAATTCCCGGAGCAGAAGATCACAATTGGTGCAACGATATCAGACGACACGAGGGTGAGAATGAAAAGATTGCTCACAGCATACATGTCGGTCTTCGCGTGGCAACACTCTGATATGACTGGGGTTCCGCGAGACCTGGCACAACATTCTCTCAACACCTTCAAGTCTGTAGAGCCAATTGCTCAAAAGAAGAGAGTCATGGGGGATGAAAAGGCGAGGGCCATGAATGAGCAGGTTGAGGATCTACTGCGCGCAAACATCATCCGCCCGATACGATACCAGACGTGGGTAGCCAATCCTGTGATGGTAAAGAAAAGTAACGGGTCGTGGAGGATGTGCATCGACATCAAGGGCCTCAACAAAGCGTGCCCAAAGGATTGTTACCCCCTCCCAAACATCGACGCAAAGGTGGACTCCGTGGTGCCATTCAAGCTAAAATGTTTCCTGGATGCCTACAAAGGCTATCACCAGATTCAAATGGCAACACAAGATGAGGACAAGACCGCCTTCAGAACCGACAAGGGTGTTTTTTGCTACACAAAAATGCTCTTTGGTTTGAAGAATGCGGGCGCCACCTATCAAAGACTTATGGATGCCGTTTTCAGCGAGCAAATCGGGAGAAACCTAGAAGTCTATGTGGATGATCTGGTGATCAAGAGCAGGGAGGAAAAGCAAATGCTCAAAGACATCGAAGAAACCCTTGGGCGCCTAAAGGAAGTTAACATGAAGCTCAATCCGAGCAAATGTACTTTCGGCATACTAGAGGGAAAATTTCTAGGTGTAATGGTCACCAAGGATGGTTTCAAGGTGAACCCTGAGAAGGTGGAGGCCATCCTTGACATGCCCTCGCCATCCACCATGAAAGAAGTTCAGAAGCTGAATGGTAGATTGGTATCAATCAACAGGTTCCTAGCGAACCATGCAACCAAATCTACCCCATTTGTCAATACATTGAGAAACTGCTTAAAGAAAAGTCAGTTCAAATGGACTCCTGAGGCCGAGCAAGCTTTCAGTGAGATTAAAGAATGTTTGATAAATCTGCCAGCGCTCACAGCTCCACTTCCTGGTGAAACTTTGACATTGTACCTATCAGCAGGAGAGCGCGCCATCGGCGCAGTATTATTGGTGGATCGCAAGGGAATCCAAACGCCAATATACTATGTGAGTCGGGTGCTGACAGATCCTGAGACGCGCTACTCCATCATGGAAAAGTTAGTTTTATCACTAACACACGCGTCGCGCAAGCTTCATAGATATTTCAATGGTCATCCCATTGAAGTTCTGACTGGTTACAACATCCAGCAAGTTTTACGGCGCCCCGCGCTCTCGGGAAGGCTGACAAAGTGGGCGCTGGAATTAGGCGAGCACACGATCGCCTATAAGCCCCGTCCAGCAATAAAGGGACAAATCTTGGCTGATTTCATTGCCGAGGTCCCTGAAGGAAGAATTGAAGAGGCTCAGCGCAAGGTAGACCCTCCGCGAGCCAATGATGAAGAAAATGTTTGGAGATTGTTCACTGACGGAGCTTCAAACAATGAAGGTTCCGGCGCAGGTCTCAAACTGGTGGATCCAGAGAATCATGAATATACTTACGCCATCAGGTTGGACTTCAAGAGCACCAACAATGAGGCTGAGTATGAAGCCCTGCTGGCTGGCCTGCGCATCGCGCACAAATTCGGGGTTAAAAAGCTAGAGGCCCATGTTGATTCATACTTGGTAGCAGCACAGGTCAATGGCCTTTATGATGCCAAGGAGAACACCATGCCTCTATATCTAGAGCAGGCGAAAAAGCTCATCGAGCAATTTGACTGCTTCAGAATCATTCATATTCCGCGCAGTGAAAACAAATCTGCAGACGCGCTGAGTAAGATGGCATCAACCAGTTTTGATCACTTTGGCAAAGATGTCAGGGTAGAAGTAATGAGCAACCCGTCGGTGGTAGCGAAGTCTGTCCTGGTAACTTATACAACCCCTTCATCATGGATAACTCCAATAACGGAATTCTTGAAGGAGGGAAAGGTACCAGATGATCGCGCACAAGCGAGGAAGATAAGACATAAAATCAAAATCGGCCTATTCTCCTGCGACCTAGAATCAAAATCGGCCTCTTCTCCTGCGACCTAGAATCAAAATCGGTCTCGCGGGGAGGGCTGTGCGCAGGAGGAGGTGAGGGAGGTCTCGACGCCGCCAAGTCGGCGCGCAAAACGGCCTCCTGCTCCTTAGTAATGCCGATGAGGGGAGATTCATCGCTTGCAGGAGCAGGAGCAGAGCCAACGGCGCTGGCAACGGCGCCAGGAGCGCCGCCAGAAGCTTGTGCACCAGCTACGGCTTCTATGAAAAAATCAACAACAAGAAATGGTTCAGGACTTGATCTAAAAGAGTCAGAAAATAAGAGCGCAATACGTACCTTGGCGCAACTCCGTTCGCGCAGCAAACATCGCCATGAAGTCCATTCTACCCTTCTTTGAGGGTAAAACGGGGGACTTCGAAGCGACCTCCGGCGCAGCCTCGGCATCTTGTTGCGCTGTCGCCGGCTCTACAAACATTTGAGTAAGACAAGATTCATTAGTAATCCTATAAGGATCGCGCTCATAGAACCATAAAGGATAAGCAAAGTTTACCTGTCGCGGGCATTTCCGCCGCGCGAAGGGAAGAGGTGGTGGCACCATGCCTCAGGTGGACAGGAGGTCTGCCCATTTTTATAGGCAGGGAAGACAAGGAAACCTTGGTGGTAAACTCTTGGGTTTTCCCAAATCCCCCCGCCTGAGTAGGAGGGTCCTGAACAACAGGGGCAACATCTTTTTTCTGTTTCTTACTGGCCCCTGCGCCAGTTTTCCCCTTAGCTTTACGCTTTAGTTGGGGCGCCTCCTCCTCCTCCTCTTCCGCGAGCTCCAGCTCGTAGTTTTCGAGCGCATCTGCAATACATGCAACAGAAGTGTTAGCAAAAATTTGGTATTATAAAGGAAAATGCAAAAGTACAAAGGCTTACCAGGCGCATCGCTGTCGAAGACAAATCCCAGATCAACAGGGATGAACATGTCATCAAAGCGATCCGGGAAACCAACTTCCCCAGCGCCAAGCGCGACGGCGCCACCCTCCATGTGCTCATCATAGGCAGCATGGATATACTCCTTGGTGACTGCACAAAACAAGTCAAATAAGTTCAGCAAAAAGAATTATATTCGCGCAGAAGTAAAGCAATGAGATAAAACTTACATAACCCGTCGACTTGGATAACGGGCTCAAGCGCGCTGTCCGCCCACCTCTTGCTCATACCAACCCCCACCAGCGCCTCCTCACAAATGTTCTTGGC
The DNA here is from genome assembly GCF_021521415.1 of Bidens hawaiensis. NCBI lineage: Eukaryota > Viridiplantae > Streptophyta > Magnoliopsida > Asterales > Asteraceae > Bidens > Bidens hawaiensis. Next base: position 576,444 of record NW_027491477.1, read on the forward strand.
GGGGGATGGTTCAGCGGTCAGCTTATTAACCCAGGCGCCAGTTGGGTTCTTGAGGACACCCACATCCGCAGGAGCAGAAGAAATCGAGCGCATGGTCATACGGATGGGGATCACACCAGCCCTTATGTAAAAGAACCTCTCAGACCAGTCATGAAGGCTCTTGAATGAAACAGTGGAGCACTTCACCTTCTGACTGCAAGGAACAAACGAGAACCAACTATCTTGGATCTTGGGCTTGTAAAAATACTGAAAGCGCCGAGGGGTGGGCTCCTCGCGCTGGGATTTGCACATGAACTCAAAGTGAGTCATGCGCACAAGTCCAAACGGATGGACTTGGGATATATGAATCCCATAGAACTGAAGCAGTGCACCCACAAACCTTGTCATCGGGAGACGAAGGTTGCAGTGGGTGAAAAAATGGCTATATAGGGATATATAGCCGGTAGGCGGGTCCGCCGCCGTTTGCCCGGCCACAGGCAACATGCAGCCAAACAGGGTGGGAAAACCCTGAGAGGCGATAAGGCTGTCAAGATCAGCCTGCCTCAATTTGCAGGGGATTTCATTCCACCTCTTCACCGCCTTGGTCCTCCCTACCTCCTCCGATGAGCCCTCAGCAGCCTTCTTCCCCTTGCCGGTCTTCTTCAATGTAGACATTACTAACGATTTTCTACGGCAATGTATGGGGGTGATTGTGTTGTCTGAGCTATCAGACATACAACGGTGACAAATAACAAACGATGCTTCTGAACAACAGATATTTGGGAAGCAGAACAATGATAATCAGAAGACAAAGAAAGAAAAGCTCAGAAGAATAAACAAGAAGATGAAGGGTAAAAAAACTCTAAGGGCTGGCTTTTATAGGCCCAAGAGAGAGAAATTTTGGTGCTGAACGGAATTCACGCGCCCCCACTCGCAGGTTTAAGCCACTGCGAGCGCGACACGTGTCCCTGACACTGTGTGAGGGGACATGAAAGGAAACTATACGGCTGCTGCCAGAGTTCACGCGCCACCACTCGCATGAACGGACCTACGCGAGCGCGACACGTGTCCCTGACAGCATGTGAGGGGACACGAAAGGCAACTGTAGCACCTCGAGCACACGAAAGGCCGGACATGTCTCCATCACTGAACCACGTCAGCAACAACCAACCACGTCCAGGGACGATTCGTTTGCAACCAAGAGGATAGAATTTCGCGCAACGGTGAATAATAAGAAGAAAAAGACAAAACACCTATTAAAAGAGCAAACTATTTAGTCTAACATCTATCTTACCTCGCTCGCGCGAGACAAGACACACATTAGACTGGGGGGGCTTGAAGAGGTATGTATCCGCCTCAACACGGAGCAAGGCGGGTCAACCCACAAGATAAAGACAAGAGGCTTGAAATCAAGACATTACGAAGTCACAAAGCCAAAACATATGCGCATGGCGCATATCACACATGCTCAGGCATCATATGCCCAGGCACCACATATGCTCAGGCATCATATGCCCAGGCACCACATATGCTCAGGCATCATATGCCCAGGCACACATATGCTCGCGCATCACATATGCTCACGCATATCACATATGCGCGTGGCGCATCAGCGCGCGGCGCATATCACATGCTCGTGCATATCACATCTGCGCATGAAACATCTGCGCGTGAGAATAAAGAGAAGACCTCGCGTATCCTCAGGATTGGCGCATATCACACATGCACATAATCAACCTCGTCCTTATCCAAATCAGGATTAGGGCAACCTTGATTGTGCACGTCAGACAACCTTCCAGAAGGTATCTTTTTAAGGAATAAGAATATGCTGATGTTGACAGCTGCCAAATGAAAGGTGGACAACTCAGCATGACACATGTGCTACCACGTGATTACAACCAATGAGAAAGCACCAGGTGTCCCAGAGGACACGTGGCGCAGAACAATTGGATGAGGCCAACAAAACCCTAATTGGGTCTGAGCCCAATCAGTGGAAACCCTAGCACTATAAATACAGCATCAACTCCACAAGGAAAGATAAAATATCACCTGATAACATACAATCACAGAGTATTCAGCTATTAAGCAATACACTCTAAATTCCTTACTCTCACATTATTATCTTCTCCACAAATACTTATTCTCACACCGGAGGGTTACCCCAAAGAGGACCCCTCTGTCCCTTTCTGAGGGGTAAGTTGACGGTGTTGTTCATTTTGTAGGTGGAAGAACCCAGATCCAAGAGAAATCATCGGTGAAATTGCATAATCACACCCGAGGAAAGTAGATCGTCTACCAGTGAGTCGATCCACGCTTCTTCAGCTGCAAATCAGGAACTTTGAAATTCTTATATTTTACTAACGCATGAGATGAAACAACAGCAGTAGATGATCAGAATATCACAGGTGAAGTGGCTGAGATCAGCCTTCACGCTCTCTTTAGTCAGCCTACGCCAACAACAATGAAACTTCAAGGAGTTATAGGTACACCTAAGGTGCTAGTCTTGATTGATAGTGGGCCAACCCATAATAATATTTCGGATAAGTTGGTAAATGACCTACAAATAATATCCCAGCTAGTCACACCCTTCAGCGTCCAAATAGGAAATGGGAATATCAATCCGATGCAACCGGATGTGCAAAGATGTCTCGTTTGGACCTCCTCATCACACAAGACTTCTATTCATTCGTCCTATGTGGTGCTAATATGGTACTAGGCATTCAATGGTTGGCAACCCTAAATACAGTTCAAGCAAATTGGGCTAAAAATTTTATGAACATTACTGTCAATGGTCAAGAACATAAGTTGCAAGGACTACAACCGGAAGCTCAAGGTTCTGCTACCTGCCATTACCTCGCCATCGAACCATTTGAAAAACAATTGATGATTGGGACAAATCTGTTATCGTTTAATTGACTAGAGGGCAGGTCGTTTTACCATGCGGTAAGTAATCATAAGAACCTAATTGGAAGGGCCAATGGAATAGCTACAAAGATGGGATTCCAAATTGATACTCTCAATCAAATGCACAATTATCTCTTTGCTTAGCTTAAGCAATTATCCCAAATTAACTCTAGGTCTAATTTCAACAACAATTTCAAAGGCTAAAATAAAGGGGAAGCTTCTAGCAATCCACAAGAATAAATAGACTTATAGTCATCCCTTTTTCATTGTCAGGTATTTTGATTATTGTATTCTAGTATTTGGAGATTCGTCTATATCGAATCAGGCCATTTATCCTTTGTTTTTCCTATTTCAATTAATATTTCTATAAAATCATTAATCTTTACTTGAGACTTTAGTGCTTTACTAATTACTATATTTTAGTTTCTTATTTCAACATCAGGAGCAATAATTTCTATACGTATGGTCATCAGTTTTCACTAGGTGTATCGTTCTAAAATATAAACAATCAGCAATCAGTTTCAGTTTCAGCCCATCTACTCAAATAATATTTCATAAATACAAAAATTAAAGATTAGCATAAGCTCAACAACTTATTGAATTTGGCGTCAATGTCATCTTATAAGCTCAATTTTAACATCAAAGCATGAAACACCAGATTAAACAAACTACTTTTATTGATATAGTGATTTTATAATGTTTTTGAGCTTATTATCAAAGTGATCACTAACAACCAAACATGATTTAAGAAAGTTTCATAATTATTTAAACGCACTGTTGAAACAACATCTATTCTATAAAATTTCAGAAATATTAATCAAATCTGAAAGTTGATGATGAATCTAACTGTTATTTTATTTCCAGATAGCTCATGGAAACTCACACGGTCTATCCGGACAAGTAGTGGCACAAATGCAATTAGTGGTTCAATTCCTGGAATCCTGCCAACCTTTGCACCAGCCGGTAACCTATCCCGAGAGTCGGAGTGACACCGATTTTGGGCAATCTTGGCTCCTGGACTACTGATTCAGATGGAAACATTGGTAGCACTAGAAGAAGCTTAAGCTCTGGTGGCGTTTTATCGATCCCTGGCCTTACTTCTCGTTAAACCTAAATACTAATAGCGGTGCAGGAAATTTAGGCGTGCATGGATCAAATAGATTAATGGGTGGTATGCTTCAAAGAAGATAATGAATGTAATTTTTAAACATATCATGAATAGTAGCGTTACAATCATAGGTCCATGAATGTAATTTTTAAACGACTTAGTTTTGCTATTCAAAAAAAGCTAGCGACACAACTTGGTGCATGCTTGCCTTCCATTTAGTTGTTAACACTACCTACGGAAAGAAAAAATTAAAAAGATAATGAAGTTACTTAAACAAGTGGTAATCTTTGTCCTTTGACAAAGATAATAATTGGGAATGAAATAAAGGAAACGGCTAGGAATTTTTTGGTTGCTACCATTAGAAAGGATTTATCCAAGGCAACGACGACACTTCAAGACAATTGAAAGTTATCGTGGAATAAACACGTGCCTCGAAAAATAAATTACTTTTTGTTCATGAATGGAATTGAATGAGTTTTTATAGATTTTTTTAGAATTAATCTATACTATATATAATACACAAGGGTAAATTAAGACACTCATTTTTAAGTAATTTACAACATTTAAAACATGGAGTACATGTGTTAATAAGGGTAAACTTGTCTTTTAAATACAATTTATTCAACTTACAAGTTTGGTCCCTCATCTTTAACCATATTATGTTTTTAATTTAAGTTGTAAACTAACTTCCCACCCATGATTTTTAAACGACTATAGCACTTTCAAATGTTAATATTTTTATAAAAAAATTACACCATAAAAACGAACATTTTATTCTCTTTAATTTGGATATGATATCGTTATAGTTTTTTTCATTTTAAATAAATTAATATGTTACGTAGGGGTGTTCAGTGTCGGTTTTGATGGATTTTAAGTTAAACTTGTGAATCCAACCGTTAATACTGATTTTGTTGTTGTCCAAAACCAAACTCAACCATTGAAATTTAAAACCGAATCGTTACTAACGGTTTGGTTCTAGTTTGGTTTCACAATTCAAACTTTAATAATAAATTTAGTTTAAAATAATTATTAATTTAAATGTACCATCAATTTTAACTAAACACCAACATAATATAATACTTGAGAGGATCATAAATAAAAAAATAATAATTTTAGCCACGTAAATGGTATATATTAATGGAAGATCTAAGACGTGAAATAATAACAACAAAGATCACAAAATGAATCATACTACAATTAGGTTAATTTGAAGTTGTATAACCAAGTTATTTGTAATAAAAAGATTATGTTCAATTAAATTTTAACTATATCAAATATATATTACAAAACATATCTAATAATTAATAATAAAAAATATTAAAATGCATTCAACATTTACAGTCTGGTCTGGTTTCATATGGTCGATTGCCAGTATAAACCGTGAACCAACCGTTCACTACGTTTTGAAAATTTTGAAACCGACCAACAAACCGAAAGTAAAAAAAGAAAAAGAAAAAAGAAGTCAAACCAATGACCAGTTTAAACGATTTCAAGGTTTTAACCGAATCATAAACACTTATATCTGTTACATGATTAACAGGTTCAAACACCCGCTGCATCGCGCGGGCACCCGTCTAGTAAACAGTGAAGAGAATGATAAATAAGATGGGATTGGAAATATAGTTAGGCCTAATTATTTCACTCCATTAACAATGATGAATACTAAATTTAACCCAATTTTTTTCGCGGAAGTTCAAAACGAAGATATATTATTATTATTATTATTATTATTATTATTATTATTATTTCCATTCTTTAATTCCTTTAGACATAATATATTCCATCATAGTATAAGTGGTTGACATAAAATATCTAAATACTTCATTTTAAAAAGAGGAGGTATTGAATTCAGGGTGTGTTTGGGATTCCTTATTTAAGACTAAAAGGACTTTTTACAAAAAAGGACTTGTAACATATGACTTTTCGAAAAAGAAGTTAAAAAAAATGTTTGGATTAACTTTTAAGCAATAAGTCAATAAGTTGTTTTAGGTCCTGAAACCGGACGAACGAATGGATTTTGTTCTTGATAAACGATTGAGACGGGTGCGGTATAAACAAACGATCGAACAAAAGTATAAAAATAATATAAAGGATAGTGAACGACTCCATAATCGGTAATAAAAAATTGATAATATTAAACGAACTGATCCCACCCAAAGTGAGCTCCCCTTGGGTGGTTGTTTACACACTAGAAAATCACACACAAACAAAGACAACATAGTCCCTATTTATAGCTAAACAATAAACATTCTATAAGTTTTCTCCCGTTGAAGTTAAACGTGTGCACCGAAGTTCTCGTCTCGGATCTGGAATCCACGCCAACTTTAAGTAATCGCTTGACATAAATATATAATACGAGTTTCGTCATATTGATATCGTAAGTCACAAATTATCGGCCTTACAGTTGTTTTAAAAAATGTTGACTTACCTTATTAATGTAAAATGACAAAAAAAAAAGATATTTTTTAAGTTGTTTTTTTTTTAAAATGTTTAGGATTTTGTAGTTGAGAAAGGTGTAATGGGTAATACTCCTCCTCACCAAACTTAAAAGTTCATATAGTTAGAACTCCTTAACTTTTAAAAACCTTATTTTTACACTAGCTAAAAGAAGTTAAAATCTAAAAGAACTTATGGGTTACCAAACATCTTTTAAACTATTAATTTCTATCAAAAGTTAAAATTGCCAAAAGGAGGTTTCCATAAGGAATCCCAAACACCACCTCAAGTAAAAAACATAGGGGTTCTGTGTTGAGTTAGGGGGTTTTTTTACATATAGTGAATTTCGTCATGAGGGTGGAATATAGATAATCGGATGGGTCAGTGGTCCGTCAGTTAATCCAAATAGCCGTTCAAAAAAATATGAATGGTTTGAAATTTGACCCGCTAAGTATTTGTCTAGCATATTCAACTTAAATGCAAATTTCAGCTAGTTTTCTATAAAAACCAATCAAAATAATATCTTTTATAGATATATTAATGCATTTATTAAGTAATAGTTAACATCTAAATACGAGCATATACAAGAAATTAATCAGAAGGTGCTACAATTATATTACAAAGAAGTATAGTAAAATGACACATGAATAATTACGAGGACATGAAGTTGAAGTTTCCTAACAGAGTGGCTTTTGTTGTTGACATCACCATTTAGGGTTGAGGGATTAATGTTGTTTAATCTTGTAAAACTCCTTATAAAAACCTGATGTTGGAGTGGAAGTAAACATTTGGGTTAGAGATAACAAGGTCTCAAGTTTGAATCCGTTATCCGATTCTAACCGGGTTTTACCGCATGGGACTTTTGGGTGACGAGTTTCCCCGAAACAGTAGATGGCAGGCTTGGTTACCAACATTGTTTATGACGCGGATAAATAAGAGTCGCCTTTTGCCGTTGTGTTATCCCAAATAAGCCATCTTTGGTCATTCAAAAAAAAATAGGTCAAAGGATAACAACCGAAGAGAATTAATCAACTTTTGTCTACCCATTCATTAGTGATTTAGCTCAAATCATTGTTAGGTACTGAGTACACGACATAACTAACTAATTAGGGCTGTCACTTTTACCCGAAACCCGAAACCCAACCCGAGAAAACACGTACCCGAATCCGAACTAGCCCAACCCGAAAAACCCGAACCCGAGAAAAGACTAACCCGAACCCGAACCGAAGTAATTCCGGTTGATTCTCGGGTTTGATTTATAAGTTTCGGGTCAACCCGAATAACCCGAATAAACATTTAGTTTTAAAATTAAATATATTTTTAGGTATAATAGGCTTAGTCTTTGCCACTAATGTTATCAAAATCTTGTCATAATCGATTGTTGTCATTACAATTATTATAGATCGATTGTTTATTGTTAATTTATGATTTCCGTTTAATATTAATAGTAACCGTAATCGGACAACCAAATCACATCCGATTGAAAACGGTTATGGTTCGAGTTAGTTTTACTTTTCATTTGGATTATTTTATCAAGTTGTGTTAGTTTATTATTTGATTATTTGCTTACGAGCAGCGAATGATATGTTGTTTTAATTTTAGCATTATAGTTTTTAAATTTTTTTTTGTTTTGTTTACTAGGATACTCGAATCCCGATTAACCCAACCCGAAAAACCCGTGAGAGATTCAGGTTGGGTTTCGGGTCAAGATTTAAAACTTTGAAACTCGAAGAACCCGACCCGAAAACCCGAAACCCGATAAACGAACCCGAAGAACACCCCTATAACTAATTAAGTAAGTAAGTAAGTAAGTAGTTACAATAATAAACCTCCCTACTTAGAAGAACTACAAAGAAGTCCTTTTTATTTAAAACTATTAAATGTTGACCCCTATACTTCCTGATACGTAACAAAAGAAGAATATTGGAACCCTGACCTCCTTTTTTCTTCTTCGTGTTGAATTCCTTCCTCGTTATCAGCTTTGGAAACACACACACACATCTCAGTGACAGATCCATTTCCATTTAGCCTCAGGTAAGGTAATCACTCTTTCTTATACATGTGAGTTTCAGTATCTTACGACCTAGGGTTTCATAATTCCCCCAATCAGTAGTGGCCATTTGTCATGGTTAGACACTCTAGTTGCTGTATATAAATATATATATATTTTATTATTATTTGCTTCACCTATAGAGTTTTAGTTAACTGCTAGGGTTTGCTGTAATTGTGATATTTATGAAACAACAGGATGCTTGTTTCTAGGTAAATAATGTTTATATTGATGTAAGAAATGTAGAATCAATGTGTAACTAGGTTTAAGCTTGATTTTAACTTCTGATTGAATCCGAAGAAAATTGTACACTTATATTTCTTGATGTATTTTCATTATATCATGACCATGTTTGGTTTATCAAATGAGTGCAGGAAATTGTTTTTCTAAAATCAATTATGGCCATAGTTCTTAACCATTTCTAGGTGTCATGTGATAAAGTATATTTTAGATATATTATGGATGCGTCGGTCGGCGATTTTCGTCTCAAACAAGATGGAGTTTTTAATTGTTATAAGAAAGAGAATGAGTTATAAGCAAGTCCTATCTAAGGCATGTCTTATTATGTTTTGTTTTGTACCGTACAATATCTGATAATATCAGTTGAACATCTTGGTTTAGGGCTATAGGAACCTCACTAATATAGGATACACTTCAAAACGGAAGTATAGTTTATAGTACCCCTGCGACATTTATTTTCATCATTCAAAAGTTGGATATCATGTTATATGATCTGTATGTGCATCTGTTTGTATATCAGTCGTTTCTTACTTTTATTTTAATACCTTTTTCTAACCTGCTCCTCTAATCTTGTTCTTTTCAGATAATAATAGGCTAATAGAGAAGGCTTCGAAGTTTAAATTTTTAGAAGAAATCTTTTATCAAGCAAGGCGTAGTTTAGTTTTCTGCATGACATTTTTGCAATGTCAGGGTTACTTAATAATGTACTGGAACATCTTTCACATAACCCACATTCTAGTCTTTTTACTTTGGATATGTTCTGTTTTTGGTTATAATCAATTTATTATACTTTTTTGCTGCAGTCATCTCTGAGCGTGCCAGCTTCAAATCTTCAAGACAACACCGGGCGACCATTTTCTGCATCTTTCTCAACTCAATCTGGTGCACCTTCCCCTGTTTTTCATCAAAGTGGTTAGTGAGCTCTACTGCTTATTATTTCTTATACGTTAAACTATACGGAAACTTTTATATGTAAACAGGCATGCATTGTCACACCGTTTGACATTATGATATGTAAATATCTTACATGCGAAGTTCTGTTTATAGGATCTCTTCAGGGGCTCCATAACTTGCATGGAAGTTTCAACATGGCCAATATGGTGGCTACACTTGGATCAAGAAATTCAACAACTGCTAATGTACCTTCAAGCGGGCTTCAACAACAAAGTGGAAACCTTTCTGCTGGAAGATTTACATCAAACAATATGCCTGTTGCTCTTTCTCAGGTACTTCTCCAGTATTATTTTATTATATATAGGTTAACATAAGTTTAACAACTTATTGAACTTGGTGTCATCTTATAAGCTCAATTTAACATCAATGTTTGAAACACTAGATTTATCTCTGCAGACAAACTTGTTTTATTGGTATATTTTCATCACTTGTTAGTTTGTATTGTTTCTGAGCTTCTCATCAATGTGATAACTAGCAGCCAAACCACGATCCAATAAAGTTTCATAGTTATTTAAACTTTTTGTCGAAATAACATCTATTCTATAAAATCTCTAAAATATTGATCAAATCTGAAAGTTGATGATAAATCTCACTCATTTGTTCCAGATAGCACATGGCAATTCACACAGTCATTCAGGGCTGAATAATAGAAGCGGCATGAGTGTTGTTGGAAACCCTGGGTTTAGTAGTGGCGCAAATGCAATTAGTGGTTCAATTCCTGGAAGCCTACCTGCCTCTGCACCAATCAGTAACTGTAATTCTATTCCGGGAGTCAGAGTGACACCGGTTTTGGGAAGTCTGGGTTTCCGGATTACCAGCTCAACTGGAAACATTGGCGGCGGTGGCGGCAGCAGTAGCATTGGAAGAAGCTTAAGTTCTGGTGGCGGTTTTTATCGATTCCCGGCCTTACTTCTCGATTAAATCTAAATACTAATAGCAGTGCAGGAAATTTAGGCGTACAGGGATCAAATAGATTAATGGGTGGTATGCTTCAATAAGGTACTTTTCTCATATATTTTCATAATTCATACAAATAATGTATTTTCAATTATGTTTTTTAATGATTATAAATGCAGCTTCCCCACAGGTTATGTCAATGCTTGGAAATTCATATCATTCAGGTGGACCGCTTTCTCAAAATCATGTTCAAAACTCAATGGGAATGCTAAGTGATATGAATAACAATGACGGTTCACCTTTTGATATAAATGACTTCCCTCAATTGAGCAGTCGTCCTAGTTCATCTGGAGGAGCCCACGGGCAAATTGGTAAATCTGGAGTTATATTTGTCACTAATTTTATTTCAGGTGTTTATTTTATTTTTCATTACAATTTCAGGTTCATTAAGGAAACAAGGTCTAGGTGTTAGTCCTATTGTTCAGCAAAACCAAGAATTCAGCATCCAGAATGAAGATTTTCCCGCTTTTGGGGCTTTTTTTAGAACTTGACACCTCATGTTATTGACTGAATTTTAGATATTATTATTCAGGTGGCAATGCTGATTATTCTATGGATCTGCACCAAAAGGATCAACTTCATGAAAACAATGCGTCCATGATGCAATCTCCACATTTCTCTGTGAGTGCCACTTTTGAGTAAAGATGGTAATACGGGTGGGTTGGCAATGGGTCAAAGCTGGTGGGGTTGATCCAAAACACTTGGTTCCATTTTTTCTTCGGTTTTTTATCGATACACTTTGGGCGACTTTTGATCCTTTTGTTTTAGTTATTTCTTCGGTTTTTTATCGATACACTTGGTTCCTTTGTTTCTGAGTTTTGGATTGGGTCAAAATTGCCACCAATATAGACCTATAAACGAATCAAACAGACACGAATGGGGCTTGTTCGTATTTGTTTGTTAACTTTAACAGAACAAATGAACAAACACTTAAATGGACAGATTTTATTGTTTGTTCTTTTGCTAAGAAAATGGACTTTTTCTTGTTTGTTTTGTTTGTTAATATTAAATGAATCGTTCGCGAACATAAACGAACGCACATGTAAGAAATCAAGAACGTAAACGAACAATAGTTAAAAGTAAATGTGAATATCCAAATTATAGTCTAAAATACCATCATCTTTACAGTTATATCCCACATTTTCAAAGTTAAAACTATACATAGATATGAAACTGATTTCAATTTGGACTTAGGGTTTTAACATATGAAGCCAAATTAATTTGAAATTAATATTGGTAATAAATAAATTTGAAAGAATACGTGTAAAGGAATGGACATAAGTGAAGAAATATATACAAACATAAATGAACGAAAATAAATGAACTTACCGCGAACAGTTCAGTGAACGTTTGGTCCGTTTACGGGCCTAGTGTTTTCTGGTTTGTGAGGTTCCATAATAAGTCCATGGTCCATGATGCAGATCGGAAGATCTTCTGGATTCAACTTAGGAGGAACATTTTCATCACATCGGTCACAACCACAACATATTCCATCTGTAAATAATCAAGATCATTTGCATGGTTCAGATATGTTTCAAGGATCACATTCATCTTATCACTCACAGGTTTCCTTGCTTGATCACGATTAGTTTAAGTTTTAACTTTACATTTCTTAATAAGTGGTGTAATATAAACTTGAATTTGAAATTTTTTAGGGCGTTGGATCGCCAGGTATTGGCTTGAGACCATTGAACTCTCCAAACTCTGTCTCAGGTGTCGGTTCATACGACCAACTTATCCAACAATATCAACAGCAACAAAATCAATCTCAATTTCGATTGCAGCAAATTTTTTCTGCCAGTCAATCTTATAGGGATCTCGGAATGAAGTCAATGCAGGGCCACAAAGCGCCCCAGATCGATTTGGGTTACTCGGATTATTAAGTGTAATTAGGATGAGTGATCCTGATTTAACGTCTCTTGCACTCGGAATCGATTTGACAACACTTGGTCTCAACTTAAATTCTTCTGAAAATCTTTACAAGACGTTTGGTTCCCCGTGGTTGGATGAACCTACCAAAGGACCTCCAGAATTCACCGTCCCACAATGTTATTTTGCCAAACAACCGCCTGTTCTTAATGTGAGTCAACTGTTGGTATTGATGACATGGCAAAATGGGTGGTTGGGATGATTGGTCAAAATAGTCACATCCAAAAGAATTTGTTTCTTCCTCATTTTTAGTGGAGATTCTAATGTGTTTAAATATTTGTTGGTATATTTGCAGCAAGGTTATTTGTCGAAGTTCCAGTTAAATACTTTATTCTATATATTTTACAGGTAATTTGAGTTTTAATAATTTCATTTGGTGATTATACTTTATCAACAACTAAAAATGTGTTTCTTGTTTTTGAATTATGTAGCATGCCAAAAGATGAAGCCCAGTTGTATGCTGCACATGAGCTGTAAGTTATCTAGTTTCGTTTTATTTGAGGTCGTCTTTTACAAAAAAAGAAAAAAAGGTTTAGGAGGCTATGCGCTTTAGCAGCTTTTGAGCAGTTGACACAGTTTGTTTTACCTATTTGACCCATTTGTTGCAGGTATAACAGAGGGTGGTTCTACCACCGGGAGCATAGATTGTGGTTTATGCGGGCAGCAAACATGGAACCGCTTGTTAAGACAAATACATATGAGAGGGGATCTTACGTCTGTTTTGATCCAAACACATGGGAAACAATACGCAAGGTAGAAACAAGTTTGTGGCACATGTTTTTTTTCTGTTATTTTTAAAGTTTCAAGCTGTTTTTATGTCTGTTTGCAGGAGAATTTTGTGGTCTACTACGAGATGTTGGAAAAAAGACCGACGCTACCTCAACATTGACTGTTTTACATGTAAAGTTTGTTGATAGTTCATTGGTTATGGTAGTCAGGTTTCAGGTTTAGGATTAGGTTCATGTTGTCTAATCCTTTGTAATATGAGTTATTCACTTGTTCATTATGAATATCATTCTAGTGTCTTTTTTAAAATTGATATTGAACAGTATGAAGCAACTTTATACAACTTTTGTTATTGTTTGTAGGCAAGTTTTAGTGTTTGAAAATGAATTTGACGCTCGGTGTGTAAGTTGTAGGGATGAGCAAATAGTACTAGGTACCGGTACCGAACGAGCATTTCGGTACCGGTACTGGTATTAAGTTTTTGTAAATTGACCCATTCAAGTCTTTGTAAGCTGTATCCAGTGGGTTTATCCAGTGGGTTCAACCATCAAGCCCATTTATTTATAGGTCATGACTGCATTTATTCTATTGTTGCTACAATTAGGATGGAACTTAAAAAAGATTGATAAGATTTTGTATTTTTCTTCAAATCGCATACATTTTCTTGAACTCAGTATTAATCACATCCGGATCGGAAAGTGCAGACATTGACCATGTTGTAGACCTTGACCTTGACCTAATTCCGCCATTTGGCGTCGAGTTTTTTCTTAGTCTTCTCATATTCTTACTTTCGATCCTATGCATGATTACCCAATAACACATTAAACCCAAGGTCGTAACCATTATCGTTGTTCCTATAATGGTCACACAAACCGCTAGCCATTTCTCACGTTCCCCAACCACAATGAACGCGAGTGCCAAAAATGCCACCGACACAAGCACACAAGCTAACCACATTAGTTTGTTTATTATAGCCATCTTTGCTTCTTTGCTTTGCTTTCTATAGCCACCACAGATGTCTGAACCACAACCACTGCTAACGAAATAAATAGAGCCACCGAGTCGAAAACAAAAAATACTATAAATAATGGTTGTGGGGCTATATTCGCCTCACCTAGGGAGAACCCATTGGGTATGTTATTCCGGTCATCTGCATATTGGCCCGGGACTGTAAAAATTGCAGCAAAGGCAACAGTAGCAATCAAAACTGCCACCACGGTGGTAGAGGCTATCGCATTGTTGAGTCCCTCGGCATGCATTTTATTGAGGTGTTTTGCAATGCCTTGGACTTGCCTTTGAGTTTGACGCGTGTGTTCTAGCTGGTGGTGGACCTCGAGCTTTATGTCACTCACGGTTTGCTTTAGCTCTCCGGTTGGAGTTGGTGGTGCTTTAAGTACCCGCGCTCTTGGGACACCGTGTTCTTGTAAGATGGATCCAATGTGGGGATGACCCATTTTATGGGCCGTGTCGAAGGCGGTCTCGTTTGACCTGTTCACGACTTTTGTGTTGGTTTCGCTACACGCCAGTAGCACCTTAACAATCTACAAAAAAATTAAAAAAAAATATTTGTGAGAAAACAGAAACTAAGAATCCTCATAGCCCATTGCATCTTACGTCATAAAGACGTCAGACGCGCTCAAAGAGTACACTGAGTGCATCTGATGTCCAAAACTTCGTAAGAAATCAGATGCACTCATTGATGTCTTAAAATGTCATCACTAGATTAAAATAAATTAAAACTTTATTCTTTTACCAGCACCCGGCCTTTGCGGGCCGCTATATGCAAAGCGGTATTTCCCTTAGCATCAATCATATTAATCAACGATGGATCCGCCTCGATCAACTCCTCAACCACCTCATGCTTTAGCCCTTTGGCCGCCATGTGAAGGGCGGTCTGCCCCTTCTTATCGGTCCTTGCTGCTATCCCCGGCGCCTTCTCCAAAAGAGCCTTCGCCACTTGAAGATGCCTGTTTCTTGAAGACGAATGTAACGCTGTTTTCCCGTTACTTCTCGCTATGGACGCCAAACTACTCTCTAAATCCAACAAATAGTTCGTCACGTCAAAGTTTCCTTGCACGGCCGCTGTGTGCAACGCCGTGGTGTTCGATATATCCACGGTCATAGCTACTCCGGGTACGCCTCCATTAAAACTTTTACCACTTCTGTAAATCAAAAGAAATACAATAGATTTAAAACAAGAAAACTGTATATTACTGGGTCTATCACATCATGCATGTCATATGATATGACAAAAAATGTCATATGAGCTATAATGCTATATGACTTTACCAGTGATCGCATTAGTCATATATGTGTCAGTTAAACACATCATATGACTCGTATGAGCAATTTTTGTATATCATACGACCCGTAAGCCATATATGATGAAACGCTAGTGGTGTATAAAATAATGTGTCTAGTGGTTAAATTAATAACAACAAAGAGTGATTTGGTTACCTAAATCTCCTTGCTTAGCAGCAATATGAAGAGCATCAAAACCATTATTAGCTTTAATGCTAGCAGTTGCAATATCACATTGATCAATCAAAAGCCTAACCAAATCAACATGACCACATTCCGCGGCCACATAAAGCGGTGGTTCACCGGCATAATTCTGTTTCGACAACAACGAAATCAGCTCTTCTTCGCTGTAACAGTCACCTAAAATATTCATTATCGCGTTAATATCCCCGGCCCGGGCTGCAGTATGCAAAGGCGAATCATCCCGTTTTCCCATCATCTGCTTCGACATCTTTTTAGCCGGTGGCAGCCTTGTTTCCATATGAGAAATTTGTATATCGCCTCACAATTAAATTATTTTATCACACAATGCAAATGTTGTCCAAAAGTTACATCACAAACTTCATTATAGATGTGTTGCAAGATCTTGGGCCTCAAAAGTGTGGCCTGTTTAAACACATAAATTATAAATAATAACAATAATAATAATAATAATAATAATAATAATAATAATAATCTATAATAAAAATGACAATATTTGGGATTATATATAAATGAAAGACAATAGGACGAAGGAAGACAATAACCTTGGTAGGAAGAAAGGTGGTGCTTTTGGTGTCTTCCATTTACAAGGAAAAAAGGCCATGAATTGAATATGGCTTTTAAGAGATCAATCAATCTGTAAAATGGTATTAAAAATAATAAAAAAAATAAAGAAAAATCTACGGTTGTACGTGTATCTTTTTGTGTTTAATGAAAGACAGAGAGAGAGAAGGGATGTCTATGGCACATGCATGCAACAAAGGCTTTTAGACTTGTATTATATTTCATTAAAATAGAATCCGAATCACTCATACAAAGGCCTTTTCTTTTTTATTCAAAACGAATATTTGATATTATAGATGGAATTTTCTTTAATATTGTTATTAGTTTATTTATGTATCTAAATTCGAACATGCATTTATCGACATGAATTTTTAATAAACTATTAATAAACTATTTCAGTTTTTAAGTTGTAGTAAAGGCTTTATAATTATATAACAATGTAAAATCATAAAGTGTGTGTTGGCATATGATTGATCGATGAGTTTGAAGTGGACCTTACCCATCAAAGGAGAACAAGGCGTTAAGGGTGGTGGATTGATTTGGCAGCGGAATTGTAATTGGGGTGTTGTCGTTTGGCGGGTTAATGGATGGGGTGGTTTTGCCGCTTTCCTTAACGCCTCCACAACGAACCACCTAATTAGAAACCGTATATGATAAAATTTAATTGAAGAGGTAAACAAGTGGTGGGCCCTACATGTGTTACTATCGATGGTCCATACATGAGCAATGGTCGTAAAAACACTGCTTATTATTGATGCATACACAAACATGTGAACGCAAACAGTAGGGATGAGCAAAATCGGTACTGGTACCGGTACCGGTACCGAAATCGGTACCGATTTGGTACTATCGGTACCGGATCAGTACCAAAGTTTTGAGTTTCGGTACCGGTACGGTACGGGACGGGACCGGTAGTTCCATAATTTTTACCTTCAATCCCGGTACTGTCCCGGTCCTGTAACGGTACCGGTACCAAGATTTCACGATTTTTGGGACCGGTCGGTACTGATACGGTCCCGATCTCATCCCTAACAAACAGTATTATGTACGTACAATAAACGTGACATTATTTTTGTGTAGCTAGGCCATGTTAATAAACATGGGGCAACCGTACTTTACAAGAAAAAAAATCACTTTTAATTTAAGTCTCAGTCCCACTTCCAAAATTGTATGTTTTTTATTCACCACCGGCCATGCACTAGTGGAATATTAGGACAAGAAAACAATCAAACCACAAGGTCGGTCTCCCAATTTTTTATGGTTTTGATATGAAATGGGCGTAAAAAGGTTTGTAACTTCAATGTTCGATTTATGGATGAAGAGATTGTTGTCTTAAGGAAAAAAAAAAACATGACCTACACACCTGGTAGTCTGGAGTGGTATCGTGTTTGTCCTGCCAAGTATGAAACGGCGGGTTTAAATCCTTACAGTGCAAGGTTATGAGGATTTTATGTGAAAATTTTTTGCTGTTAAAACACTTGGCAGTTTGAGTAGTAATTCAAGGGAAAATTCTCTAAATGGTCTAATTTAGAAGAGATAAAACAAAAAACAACCCTATTTTTTTTTCAAGATTCCATAAAGTCCCTTCAAGATCTATCGGCGGAGACATGTTTTGAATCAAATCCGTCTTCTCCGACGAGTTTTGTTTGAGCCAGTTAAAACCATCCACTTGTTTCAAATCCGTCTTCGCCGATGAGTTTTGAACGAAATCCATCTTCACCGATGAGTTTTGAACGAAATCCATCTTGAACGACAATTTTGATCCAAACTTAATACTTTTTCTTTTTTAATATTTAATTATTAGGGATATTGATTTTTAATACTAACAATTTTCCTTCATTGGTAGATAACACTCCCAACTTTCGATTTGTCATCTACCACTCCCAACTTTCACCCTATTTTCCTGTACCATCAGGGATTTACCTTTATACGCTTGGAATGGTGAAAATATTGGTCAAATTGTTAGGGCTATTGGAAAGCTGCTTATGTTTGATAAGGCAAAATTTAAAAGATGTGATGAAAAGAAACGGGCTCTTAGTTATGCAAGAGTATTAGTTAAGGCTCATGCATCTAACGGATTGTTAGATTGTGTTAAAGTTGAGTTTCCACCTAGAGATAGACATCTTGGGAAAGTTGGATATGAGTTTGGGTATAAGTGGAAACCTCCATTATGTACTAAATGTGGTGTTTTTGGTCACATGACTTCATCTCATGATCCACCAATTATGGAAGTTAAACAAAATGAAAAGGTTCATTTAGCCGAGAGTGTTAATGAAAATGAAACGCCTAAGGAAAATGGTAGTATTCTTAAATGGGTCCAAAGTCATAAAATTTTTGATACAGATGGGTTTATGATTGTAACAAAAATGAAAAGTAATCCAGTTTGGGCTAAAAAAAACTCCTCATGGCTCATGCCCAATTAATATTAAACTGGGTGTAGGATTAGGGTCTGCTTCATGCCCAGCTGGTTCAAAGCCCACTTATGCAGCAACTGTTGGATCTAATCAGGCTCGGCCCAATCATGTTTCTCCTATCCAGCCCAGTTCACAACCAATGGAATTAAATGCTGCTGGCCCAAGAGTGAAAACCCATGTGCCAGGTCCAAGATAAATTTTGGTTGGGTGAAGAGGTGCACAAATCGGGTTTTTTAAATACCCGGGTTCGGGTATTACCGGGTACGGATGTGACCGGGTATTGGTAATAATCGGGTCAGGTTCGGGTCGGGTATTGTCTCTAAAAACCATACCCTATGCATCGGTTTCGGGTCGGGTATAGAATTGAGTATTCTAAAACCGGGTATTTGAATACCCTATTATCAGGTATTGAAAAACCCTATTTACGGGTTTTTTCGGGGTTTTTTTCGGGTCATCATCATCATCATCGTACTCAGTATATCCCACCAATAGCAAAGCTATGGTAGGGTCTAAGGAGGGTAAGATGTAGACAGTTTGCTCTCTATGCATCCTTCATTGCATCTTATGAGAACTACATCAAAGGTAAAATAGTCGACCCTGCAACTTTGGATGAAGACTATGATCAGATCGATGCTGATGATTTGGAGGAGATGGATCTACAGTGGCAGATGGCTATGATAGTAAGAAGGGTAAAGAGATTCATGAAGAAAACGGGCAGAAAGTTCATTGGGGAAAGACCAGGGATTGATAAATCACAGGTACGATGTTACAACTGTCAACAAAATGGTCATTTTGCTAAGGAATGTACAAATGAGAGAGTAGAACGAAGTCAGAACAGGCCTGCACAACAGAATGGGGGTGGTAGTGAGAATAGGGCTATTGTATCTAGAAAGAATGGTGGATACAACTGGAATATACAGGTTGAGGAAGTGTTCGAACAGGCTAATTTGGTAAACATAGAAACTGGAGGAAGTGAGCGGGAGACGGGAGAAAATCAAGCATATATGGCAGAAGTGAACGATCAGCTCTCTGAGGTAAGTTCTGAACTTCATTGTATGCAATGTGAAAATCTGTCTGAGCAATTGAAAACAATAACTGATCAGTTTGTTAGTTTGGACGCTCAATTTAAAACATTAAAAGAAGATCATCACTATACTAAAACTAGAGAAAACAGTTACTCGGTAAAAATAAAAGCTAGTGAAAAGGATATCAGAAGTCTTAAAGCCAGTCTAGCTGATAAAATACAAGCAATTGATCTTAGTTATGAAGTGCTAGAAGAAAAAACCAAACTAATTGCTGAAAGAGATAAACAGATAGCTGATTACCAGGTAAAAGTGGTGGAACTAAACAGAAAAATTGAACAATTTAGAAATTCATCAGCTATGCTAGATCACATCATAAGTGTTCAACGTTCCCCGGTTAAAAAAGGGGGAATTGGATTTTCTGAAGTTCCACCACCGTATAACAATAACTATACCTATAATCCTAGTAATCAGAAATCTGCTGATGTTGAGATTAGTCAGACAGTTCCAGTCAAAATTTCGACTAAAGAACCTGAAGTTAATAAGCGCGAAACGAGTAAGCCAATTTCCAATGTAGAGGTTTCTGTTCCTAGCTTTGTCTCATCAAATTCGGACAAGTCATCCGAATCGGGTGAGATAAAGGAAGAGGTAGTGTTACTAAAACGTGGGGAGGAATATAAGCCTGATGAAAAGAATTCTTCCCTAAACCCGTTCGTCCCACCATATGTTAGACAAACGGGTAGTAATGCAACCTCGACATCTGCAACAACTGTTGAGACGAAAGTTGAACACAGAAGTTGTTTCAGATGCAATCAAATAGGACACCTTATTGCTGATTGTCCTCTAAACCAGACAATATTTAGAGGTATGAGGCCTTCGAAAACTGAGAATAAAAGGAATTTTAATTATCATACGGGTAAGATCGCGAACTCATCAAATTTCAGATATTGGACTAATCCAAGATTTCAAAGAAATCGGTCTCATTTTTCCCCAGTTAACTACCAAACCAACAATTATAATTCAGTTAATTCACTAAGGTTTGGATGGCCTCATAGTCAATCCTCGAAAAGGTTTCCTTTCAGAACTTACAGAAACCATCCTCAAACTGACTTTGGGCAACCAAAGTACTGGATGCCGGTAAACAGATTTAACCGACCCAAGACCAGTAGGTCTTGGGTCCCCAGATTTTAATCTTTTTCTTTAATTGTGCAGGAACAGTCGAACAGAGCTGTAAAAAATCTGTGGGTAGTTGACAGTGGCTGTTCCCGGCACATGACTGGTAACAAGAATTTGTTACATGACTGGAAATCTGTTCAAGGAGGAAAGGTTAGTTTCGCTGGAGAGAGTGAAGGTAGAATCACTGGTATTGGAACTGTGACAAATGGAAAAATGAAGTTAGAGAAGGTGAATTTTGTTGAAGAATTGAAGCATAACCTGTTGAGTGTACCTCAGATTTGTGACAAAGAATACACGGTGCACTTTACTAAAAACGAGGCAATCGTCCTTTATCCTGGTTTCAAGATACCAGAGGCATGGGTGGTTATGAAAGCTCCAAGAGAAAAGAACACGTATGTAATGGATATGAGGTCAACTGAAATGACAACAGAAGAATCATGTCTTCTGTCAAAGGCAACTGAGTCTGAGTCAGAGTTATGGCATCGAAGAATGGGACATATACATCTTCGCAAAATGAACTACATTGTCAAGAATGGGCTGGTGCTTGGTGTTCCCTTGAAGAATTTTAACCTTGAAGATCAATGCTTGTCGTTCAAGAAGGGAAAGCAACACAAGAAACCTCATCACTCCAAGAAGGTTAACTCAATCGTCAGTACCCTAGACCTACTTCACATGGATCTCTTTGGTCCAGTGAATGTAAAGAGTCTAGGTGGAACGTCATACTGCTTGGTTGTAACCGATGATTACTCTCGATACTCTTGGGTATACTTTCTGAAGGCAAAAGATGAGGCGGTTCAGTTGGTAATTAACTTGATTACCAAGGTTGAAAATATTGTTGGGATAAAGGTTAAGTACATCAGGAGTGATAATGGTACAGAGTTCAAGAACTACCAGATGGAGATGTTCTGCTTACAGAAAGGGATAGACCATCAGTACAGCGCCCCGTATACTCCGCAACAAAATGGGGTGGCTGAGAGGAAGAATAGAACGCTAATTGAAGGAGCCAGAACAATGCTGGCTGATTCTAAACTTCCCGTGGTGTTCTGGGCTGAAGCTGTTGCCACAGCCTGTTATATCCTTAATCGTGTTTCAACTGTTAAAAGATTAAATAAAACTTTTTATGAGCTCATGCATGGTAGAAAGCCAAACTTGAATGGTCTCGAACCTTTTGGGTCCCCATGTACGATATTAAAGACAAACTCAAAATTTGGTGAGAAAGCCGACGAAGGTATTTTAGTCGGATATGTTGTTGGGACACCCAACAGAAGAGTCTTTAATTTATCGAACAACAAGGTTGAGGTGGTATGTAACACTGACATCACGAGTTACAAATCACCAAAACCTAGTATGGGACCCGCTGAAGCTTTCGACTATGATAAACTGTTCAAATCTTTTAATATACCTTACTTGGATTTTGCATAAGTTGATGAGAAAATTGCTTCACAGATTCTGTATGACGAGGAAAAAAATTTTGTGAAACGTCCGCGATACGACGAAAGTCAACCTTCCTCGTCAAGTGCCGTTGATACTCCTGCTGCCTCTACCGAAGAAGAATTCTACAACCCATTTTTTTCTCAACATCAATCACCCACTGATGAACTCTCTTCGAATTTAGAAAACAATCTGGAAGTTGGTCCGGTTCAGACTACTGCAATTCACAAAAATCACCCTTTGGAGAATGTGATAGGTAATCTGTCTGACGGTGTTCAAACAAGAAGAAGTTTGGATGAACACACATGTGTTTACGCAAGCATTAAAGACACAGGTATCATAAATGAATGCTTGTACGCCTGCTTCATCAGCCAGATTGAACCAAAGAATTATCAAATGGCTCTAAAGGATAACTCGTGGGTCGAGGCAATGCAAGAAGAATTAGCACAGTTTGAGAAAATGGAAGTATGGAAATTAGTTGAAATACCACGGAATGTCACTGCTATCGGTACAAAGTGGGTTTTTAAATGCAAGAGAGATGAGAAAGGGATAATCATTCGGAACAAGGCAAGGCTGGTAGTAAAAGGGTTTAATCAGCAAGAAGGAATCGACTACAACGAAGTGTTTGCTCCTGTGGCAAGATTGGAGGCAATTCGACTATTTTTGGCATTTGCTGCTCACAAAGAGATGAAAGTGTTCCAGTTAGATGTGAAAAGTGCCTTTTTAAATGGTAAAGTCGATGAGGTGGTGTATGTTGAACAACCTCCGGGTTTCCCTGACCCAGATTTTCCTGATCATGTGTACAAACTGAGTAAAGCTTTATATGGGCTACATCCGGCCCCTCGTGCCTGGTACGCAACATTGTCCGATTACTTGCTAGAGAACGGGTTCGAAAGAGGAAAGATTGATAGCACATTGTTTGTCAAGAGAAAGGGGGGAGATCTTCTACTCGTTCAAGTATATGTGGACGACATCATTTTTGCTGCATCAAGAGTCGCCATGTGTCAGGAATTTGAAGCAGTCATGAAAAAGAGGTTTGAAATGAGCGCCATGGGCGAATTAACTTTTTTTTTGGGATTGCAGGTTGATCAGAAGAAAGATGGGATGTTCATTCATCAAACAAAATATGTCCATGACGTACTCAAACGCTTCAAGATGGAGGATA